>NC_079311.1:10960198-11261863 GCF_023638135.1 Falco biarmicus
CCTGACCCCTGCAGGGCTGAGCAAAGCTTAAGGCGTGTTATTCGGGGCACTCTCCAAAGGCCTCTTGAGCACTGACAGGCTTGGGGCATCGACCAGCTCTCTAGGAAGCCTGTTCCTGTGTTTGACCACCCTCTCGGCAAAGAAATGTTCCTAACCTCAAGTCTGGACCTCCCCTGGCACAGCTCTGTGCCATTCCCCCCAGCACAAGGGGCAACGGGCACAAACGCAAACGCAGGGAGTTCCATCGGAATAGGAGGAAAAACATCTTTGCCTTGAGGGTGGCAGAGCACTGGCACAGGCTGCCCAGAGAGCTGGTGGAGTCTCCTTCTCTGGAGACATTCAGAACCTGCCTGGACGCGATTCTGTGCACTGTGCTTTAGCAGGGGCTTGGACTGGCGATCTCCAGAGGTCCCTTCCAACACTGACCATGCCGTGATCCTGTGATTCTGAGAGCCTATCGCTGCATGCCAGGGAGAAGAGGTCAGCACCTCCCTCTCTGCTTCCCCTCCTCGGGAAGCTGCAGAGAGCAGCGAGGTTGCCCCTCAGCCCTTTTCTCTCCAAACTAGACACACCAGAATCCTCAGATGCTCCACACAGGACATGCCTTACAGCCCTTTCCCCAGCTGCGTTGCCCCGCTCTGGCTGCCCGTCACGCCACTGATGATTGCCCAGCGCTCCAGTCTATCTAGATTCCTCTGCAAGGCCTCTTACCCTTGAGAGAGTCAACAGCACCTCCCAGGTTGGGGCCATTGGCAAACTTGCTAATGGTGCACTCAACTCCATTCGACTTGCTAATGCTGCATTGGCTGGGACCTGTCCAGACTCCCAAGACTGCTGAAAAGTGCTGGAGAGAGGTCCTGCGATGACATCGGCCAGCTCTTTCCGTACCCTGGGCTGAATGCCATCGGGCCCTGTAGCTTTACGCACATCCAGCACCAGCAGCCAGTCTCAGGCAAGCTCAGGCTCGCCTGGGAGTTTCTTACCGCCCCAGTCGAGGTCTTCCAGCACTGGGCTCCGGGGCTCCCAGGGCCCACCACCGGTGTTGAAGGCAGTGCCAAAAGGAGGCAGGGCACGTCTCGGCCTTGTCTGCGTCCCAATCTGTGAGCGAGCTGACCGACCTTATCCAGCACCAGACCAATGTTATCTCTCATTCTCCTTTTGCTCTTCACATCTTTTAAAAAGGCCTTTTTGTTCTCCTTCACAGTGCTGGCCAGCTTCAACTCTAATGGAGCGTGGGCCGCATGGAATGTCTCCCTACGGTGGCGAACGGCGTCTCTCTAGTCCTCTCGTGTCTCCTGTCCTTCCTTCCAGTGTCCCCACGGTTTCTTTTTCTGCCTCAGTCCCAGATGAAGATCTCTGCTCAGACAAGCTGGCCTTCTGCCCTGCTCGCTTGGCTTCCGACGCTTTGGAATTGCCTGCTCCTGCGCTCGTAAGAGGTGGCTCTCAAAGAGCAACCAGCACTCCTGGACGCCCATAGCTTCAAACGCAGATGCCCAGGGCACCTTACTAGCTCGCTCCTTCAGCACCCCAGCTCTGCTCTCCGCATATCCAGGGTCGAAGTGCTGCTGGCAGTTCTTGGCCGCTCACCAACGGTGTGAAACTCAACCCCTTGGTGATCACTGTGACCAAGGCAGCCACCAATCACCACTTTGCCGACGACTCCCTCTCTGCTTGCAAACAACAGCTCTAGGAGGGCACCTTTCCTACTCGGCTCCCTTAGTACCTGCACCCAGAAGTTATCTTCAACGCGCTTCAGGATTTCCTAGGCCTCTCTGTGTCCACTCCATGATATTCCTGGCCGAGATCTGAGAAGCTCAGATCATCCATAAGGACAAAGGCAGTAGATCCAGAGACAGGGCCGCGGTGATGGCATTGTTCTTTAAACGTCTTCCAACAGCACCCAGGAGGACCTCTTCCCCTGTTCTCCCCCATTCTTGAGCAGGACTCCCAGAATACCTGGAGGTGGCATTCATCTGGCCTGTCCGCCCTGCTGTGCCGTTGAACCCAGTCGGACGCTAGCTCTTGTTAGGCAAGAGCCGGGCTAAGAAAACCTCTTCAGCTGGCATGCGAGTGACGCACCGCCCCAGAGCAAATGCTGTACGGCCTCCTCCCCTGCGAGCTCTAGGACTAGCTCTCTTAGGCAGCAGGCATTTATTGCTCGCAGAGGTGTCGTCTCCACACTTCATTCTGGAGAAGTCATTGACCCAGGGGTCGCAATCCCCCTATTACTACCTGGCCAAAATACACAGCTTTGCAAATCCTACTTACTACTTCTTGATCGCTCTCTCCTGATCAAGGAGGTCAGTGGAAAAAGTCGGTTTTGCTGTCGGTCACTGCTTCCCACCCACAGGTCCTCTCACGCTGGTTTGTTCCCTATCGCTGTGATGCTGTTGCTGCTCCCAGGGTCTTCCTCGCAGAGTGCCGTTCGGCCCCCTGAACACTTTTTGCACCATTCCTACCAAACTGGCAGGCAGCTAACACGGAATCCCACTGAGCCTGCGTAGCGCAGCTCTCCAGGCTGCCCGTGGGCATGCCAGCACCTCTGAGGTTTGCCCCTACTCCAACACTGAATTGGGCTCGTGCCCCTCACGTGACATTAGCGCTCTGATTTGGTGTCCTTGTCTATTGCTGCCCGTCTTAGGTCAGCTCAAGACAAGCAATGGCACTGACAGCTGCGGAGCCATGCTGACTTTCTATCAGTGGCGTTAAAGGCCGGTTTGATGTGAGGCAGAGTATTTCACGGGTAACATCCGTCTCATAATGGGTATGAGTCTGACATGTGGCCTGGGCAGAGAAAGCCTCCCATTGAGTCATGAGCTTCGGAAAGGATCCCCTTGCTCTCCTAAGTGCTTCTCATACTGGAATCTAGGTGCGACTAGATCCCGTCCTAGCCTTAGACTTGGTCAGTGGTTTAGGTCTAAAGGATACAGCTGCTCATCAGAGTCAACGTTTGCCTGTCAGAGCCCTCTGAAGGCTTTCACTGATACTGTTTTGCAAAGCTGAAAAATAATTAGGTGATTTCTGAAGGCAAGAGATGTAAGAGATCGGAAATTGCTGTTGATAAATACTCTGATCTGTAACAGTCAAGCTTGAGTTAAGAGGTCCGTTCTTTAGTTAACACTACTTGCCCGGGTAACATCCAACAGAGTCGCAGCCTCAATACTTACCAAAGAGGCATCTCTGCCTGGGGAGGAGAGAGTTGCAGGCCCACCAGCCCCTCCCGTAGCTAGAGTTCTCATCCTCACTATAGAGGAGTCTAAATGCCAGATTTATACTCATGGCGAGGTGGCACTAAGTCAGCTCCATTGTGCCGACTGGCCCTCAGCAAAGGTAGCCAATACTGGAAGGACAGTGGCGACTGACGGTTCAACACGGGGTGGGAATTTGCTACACATTTACCAGGGTCTCCCTGGCTTTTACTGAAGCCACAGCAGTCTGTGAGGCCCCTGCCTCAAGCCCGGCCACCACTCAGTCAGGTTGATTGTTGGACCACAGCCGTTATCTGTTTTTTTGTGATAAACATGTTGCACAAGTCAAGCCCCCAGAGCCTCTTTGCGTGGAATCCAGCCATCATGACCACCTGCATTCATTGTCACCACCATTGGTGGTTCATTGTTATGGAAAGAAAGGGCAGGATGGAGTGCAGGTGGGAGAACACTGCCCCAACAGCGCCTCCTGGTCATTACCATCCTCTGTTTTTCACCTTCCCTGTCCAAAACAGGCTACTGCTCTTTCAGCTTCCTTCCACCCTTTGACAAATGTTCCTTCTCATTTCCCTTGGGGCAATTTTCATGGAGTTCCTCGTTAGAATTATCCCCCTTAGACGTGGCTTTAGCTTTCAGCTGATGAGGATTTTTTGACAAACCTTACACTGTAACTTGTTCAAGTTTTCCCTTTTTAGGAGGAGAAATGTACCCCTTTTTTACAAATACAAAACCCCAAAACCCCACTATTTGTACTGCTGCCCTTTCAGATTCAAATGTAGCTTGAATGAAAGCACAGAACCCCACTTAGGATGCCACTCTAAGACCTCCACCACCTACATCTGGTCCCCGAGCTTTCCGTGGGACAAGGCTCTGTGTCTCTATTCCAGTGCTTCAAAAATGGGAATGTCCATGCTGCCTGACATCAGGCAGTGATCGGGAGGACGAGTAGGGGATGACACTGCCAAGGGGCTCAGGGATCAAAGATACCTGCAGTGTTGCACCAGAAACGCCAGCGCCCAGCAGCACTCTGACCAGAGAAGCCTGGTGATACGTGGCATGGTAGATCAAGCCAAGCACAGAGCTATGCTGCTTCCCATTTTTAATCCCATCTCGTAACTCTGAACAGCTCTTGCCATGTTCAGCATGGGGTATGTAGTACTGGGAATACCAAAGGCGCGCTTGTTGGCTTCTCATCTTTAAAAGAATGCTCCTCAGCATTATATTATACTGTGCTTTGAAGAAAAGCCCAACGACTTTTTCATGAGGAACCTTTGAAGGCTCTGGGCAGCACACATGGCTTGAATGCAGGCAGTCCAGGTCCAGGCTGTAGCTGACCATGGGGAGCTTTCAGCACAAGAAAGTTGTGAATAGCTCTTCACAGCTTACTGATCTCTTTCTGGAATACTGTTTAACTTTCTCTTTGCAAGAAAACCTCTTTTCTCAAAATCCTGTTCTTGCAGAGGATGCACTTTGGGATAAATGAAAGTCAGTTGGCTCTTGAGTTTGTGTTTGGAGCGTCTACCGGCAAAATTCAATTAGGAGCTGTATATGTAAATGGTAAGGCACTCAGTTATGTTTAAGCTTGTGTGAATATATAATCCTCTTATAGTCTAGATGATTTAATAGTCACTCGGCTGGATAACCATGTTTCTTTCCCCACAGGTTACACAGCTGAATACCCCAGCCCACAGACACGGGATTTAACTGGTTTGGAGGCCTTAAACTGAGACAGAGTTGGGATGATGCCACTTGGAAAGAGTTATCTTTTGTGCACAAAATATTTCTCTCATCAACCTCACCAGACACTTATGTAGAGACAGCTCTCTGAGAAAAGAGCTCCGTGCGCAGAACTAACACAAATCACATTAGTGCACTGAAGCTAAAGAGGACACATTTCATCTCATCTCTCTAAAGTTCTTCAAGAAGTCATTAAAAACAAGTTTCACTCCTCTTTTGTTTAGAAGTCTCCCTAGGAACGACTAGGAAAATACAGCAATGGATTCCCAAGGGTGGAAGTCACAGAGCTCCATTCAGAGATAGGACAACATATCGCAGTCCACTGGAATGATCTTTCTGAAATTCACCAGATCTTTAAAAAGGTAGAAAAACTGGAGAGTAAACAAATGCTTCTTTGACGAAAAATCCCGTCAGTGCCCTGCATGATTCCAATCACAAACTATCCAATGTCATTCACTTCAAAACAGGCACCAGTGAAGCTGGTAGCTGCTTCAAGAGCCAGTGCAGATTATTGCAGAGCAGTGTAAAATCTAAGTATTTCTATTTTTAATATAAACTGTGTTTTTGGAGTGTCTTCCAGAGAAACAGTCTGTCTGCAGATTTTTTGTGGTCAGGCTAAGTCTCCTTTTCCCCTCCAAAACTAACACCCAATCTTAATCCCATTTTACCCTGTCACCATGCTCATTCATGCATGCACAGGTATCCACGATGCAGCCCTACCCTGGCAGACCTCAGGAATTTTTCCCTCAAGCACAAATGCACTTTCATTGCTCAAAAGATGGATTTATGGTTTGAAACTAGCTGCAGTCTAAATCTCTTAAACTTAGCCTTTGCCATGGTTTTCCTGGAGTAAAACGCCAGCAGAGCTAAGTGGCCCACATGGCCGGCCTGTGCAGCACACAGGCAGTAACACGCAGCAAAGAAATGTGAAAGCAACGTAGGGAAAAGGAGGGTGACCACTCATAAGGCACAATAACACATCAGTGCCTTGCAGTGCTTTTCATGGTGGTATTTCTTCATTTCCTTTTCCAATTCTTTTCCACTTAAACCAAACGAAAATCTTTGGCAGGCGTGGGGTGGTGGTGGGGTGGTGCAAGGAATAAGAACTTTTGCCTTGCAAGATTTCCAAAAAACTGGGGGTGGGTGAGGGGTGCGGGGGGGTGGGTGGTGGGGGTTGTGAGTGAGGGGGCTGGGGGGGTGGGCTCTGTTCAGATGCAGACGTGTCCTAGAATAGTTGTAATGGAAAAAATTACAGTTAATGCACAAAATGTTTTCATTTGAAGCTGACGATGTTCTTACGTGGAGGCAGCTCCCTGAGAGAAGAGTTCTGTGCACAGAACTGACTCTGTACTCTGGATGCAAACATTGTGTTTTCCCTTTCAAATGGAAATACTGTTTTGTGCTTTTCCGTTTCAAACAATAGCGCACTATTAAATTTGTATGTTTCCAGTTCTTCTATCTAATTAATAATTAAATATTTTTTTCCTCAACATTGCAGCAGCTGGCGTTTTACACCCTCAGCTTTCCCCCAGAGACGCGATAGACTTCTAGCATTCACAACTCTAGGTAGACCTCAGTATATCAACACCACCAGCTTGAAACCCTGGAGGCACGCAGGAACAAGACAGCTTTTTTTTTTTAAGTCATAGTTTGGAGTATTTAGTTCACAGTGTTTAATAACTTGGGATTGGCCATCCTGAAACAACTGAACTAGAAGTGATCAGCTGAATGAGATTTTTAAAAAGATAAGTTTAGGCAGTGAATGGGTGAAAAAGCAGGCCCCGTTATTGCTTTAAACAGCCACTTCTCTGGCGATGTGGGAGAAGCATGGACAAACGGAGAGCAATTTTACTTGGAGATGACCAAGGACTTCCAAACCTGTTAGGACTGGAGGATGCTCCGTCAGTGGAAGCTTTTGCTGAAAGCACTTTCCCAGGTTTCCCGTGGCATTTTGATTGAAAAGAATGACTCTTTAAAGAGCTTTCCTGCAGCAAATACTCAACTGATTTAAGCAGAAGAAGCGGTACTACTGTCTGACATGACAGGTGTTTGTCCAAAGAGCAGTGAATAGCAAAATGCAGAAAGAATAGACAATACGGACACAATTGAACTTAATGGTTCATCATTTGCTCCCAGCTCTACATTACCAGCACTGCTAGGACGCTTTGACATATTCTGGGTGTCGGCAGGTCCCATGTAGTAGAACACACATACCTCCTTGGTGGCCTGTGAGGGCCTGGAAGTGCTTTGGTCCCCGTTTCACAGGCACAGAATAATGATCTTGGGGAAGCCGGGTGACTTGCACAGAGCCAGAGAGTGTCTGCACAGCCGTGCCCTCACTTGCACCCACACCAGAGAGATTTCCCCGCAAGGGAGCCAGGAGGGCTGCTTGAGGCATCACTCCCCAGGCAGTGGGATGTGTTCTCCTGCTCCTGCAGACGGGAGATGGGGTCACTAAGCACCGGCACTTCCCACTTGCCAGCTGCAGCACCCTCCGAGCACAGGAGAACCTTCAACCTCCCAGCCACCCTTCCGGGTAGCACCTCTTAGCAGCCTCTTTACGTGTACCCTTGAGGGCAGAGGCCCACAACTCCAGCTAAGAAACATGGGAACTGCTTATGAGACCGGTCCTTGAGACTATACTTGTTTAAAGGATTAGGCTGAAGTGGTTTGATTTGTGTCCTGTAACATAGCTTCCCGTTTCAATAATTGCCTTTGTCACCCCAGCAGCAGAATTAAAACTGTGTAGCTTCCTTTGGTTTCTGCCTTATTCATGACCACAATGCTATGGGTGTGTTTGCCAGCTCAGCAACGTGCTGCCTGTTCCTCCAGGGAACTCAACAGGAGCAAGTTCTGCTCTGTTTAAATCATTTGAGCAAGATGATCCCCAGGCACGTTCTCCTGTTGCCCAGGACAATTTTTCGGTCTCTGGCATAAATTGTCTTCAAAAAACCCAGGCAGTTTGGCTTGGATATCGGGAATGGAAGAAGAAGAACAGTGACAACAGCAATAATGGTATCGAAAATCATCAGATTTTGTTGCACTGAATTGTAGAGCTGCTGCTTCCAAATGCAGCCATCACTGTCGGGCATGCAGAGGAAGGTGAGCCATTTGGCGGCACAGGCAGCACACACGGCAAATAAGTGACCAGAAGGTGTAGGAGAAGTTGCGGAAAAAGGGGTACCTGCACAGGAGTGTATTAGAGGTTTTTGCTCAACTTTTGATTAAATATCCATAGCAACTACATAATATGTTGTCTTGTATAAAGAATGGCAGGTATAGGAGAGAAATGGCTTCAACAAATTTGTTTAATAAGAAAAGAGTTTGTCTGCAATGTATTAAACCTTTGTTTCCATGTTCATAATCCCTTGCAGTTGTGTGCATAGAAAAACTTGCCCATTTAGCGTCTGTAGTTTGCCACTTACGCTCATAACGTGATTGATACACGCAGCTTGGTAGCCTTTTACTGCAGGTTTAAAATGCGCAACGTTTTTTGGCAAACTGAGTGAATCAACTCTTTCCATTTTCATTCTTCCTTGCAAATAAAGTTTAATGATGAAAATCTACCAAAAATTTGAGGCACAACCTGGTAGAAGAGGAAAATGTCATCTTTCGAGCAGTATGGGCAGGGGCGTTCGCTGATGGCGCAAGCATGCTCCCAGTAAGTCCAGACCGGTTTGGAAAAGGGGCCAGACCTGAGCTGAGTGGTGGGTGGGAAGAGGCTGTCCTTGCAGCTTTGCCAGAGAGGGACTGAGGAGAGGCACAGGGGAAAGCAAGAGGGAATCGCCAATCAGTTCATATTACTGCACAAACAATATATTAGAGCAGGTGCCTCTGTAGCAAAATCAAAGGGAAAACATTGTTATTAAAAGGTTACTTGCCCTGAGGGAGACTTAGCAGGAATATCTGCCAAATGGAAATGGGCACTTGAACCATGACCAAGCACAATGATGGAGGCTGCTGTCACATCTGTTGGCAGTTTCATTCCTGCAACGGCCAGATAGGCAAACGAAGCATCCCCAGGGACATAATTCTCACAGCAACACCGCCACTTAATATTGCAGAGTGACCAGTAGTCTCACAAAGACAGGCAAAAAGTGCTGACTTTTAGAAACGCTGTTGATTCTTCCAGCAGCCATTTCTTCATGGCTCTGCATAAAATGTTAATGCTGTGACATTTGTCGAAGGCTTAAAGCATCCTAATGAAACAGAAACAGTTACTGAACTAATGCACCCCAGCATGTTCCACTGCAGTTCTTTTATCTGTGGTTTTCAGATAATGAAATTACAAGAAGAAAAATGTTTTCCAGTGAAATCTAACCACCTGTAGTTTTTATCTGTTTATTTGAGACCTTGCGTAGTCCTCATCATGTATTATCTGAGCTCAGCCCCAGTGTTTAGAAACAGAAATGGTTGTGTATTTTTCCAAGATCCTCTACAGCTACAACTGAATACAAACATCATTCCAGTTGCTGCCAGCTCAAGGTTTATCTGTTCTTGTTTTGGCAAATGGATTTTCCCGCTCCCTCTCTAGTGTGCCTGGCTGGGCGCGTAAACAAGCTAGATCCTAAATAATAGACTCTTAGAGGAGTACCCTGGATTGTAAGCATCACATCAAATCATCAGGTCAGAAGTATCACAGTGACAGGCAGCCTCTAGTTACAGAGATCACCGTCTCTGCTACCTTGGAATTTCCTCAGTTACTTGCCTCAATAATTTATGTTTAATCAATACAAAGAGAAATAGTACTACAAAAGCACACAGTTGCATTAGGCCATCTAGTAATTTGCAGACACAGCAAAAATATATTGATATTTTGGTGAGTGCTTCTGGACAGGACTGGCACAGCTAGCTGCTGAGGGGCAAAGTCTCTGCAGAGGCACAGCCATGACGTTGTAATTCATACTGAAGCTCAGTTACGATGCATTCACGGTAGTTTATTGAGACATTCAGCTTCTGGTTTATGTGACTTAAGAGGGAAAATATTTTCTGTTTTGGAAAAAAACTCTTTAAAATGAGTGAGGAGAACAGGACCTGATTCTGGTTTTGTCCCTTCTTCACATTCTTTTACCCTTTTTATGTTGTTTTGGGTGGGGTTTTTTTCCCCTACTCCCAAACTAAACCTGCCTGTACTCCCAATAATGGACCAAATTGAATCTCAGCCTGTAGGCGTCATCAAGGAGGAAGAGGGGACAGAAAATGAAGTGGTGAGGGATTTCCAACTACACCCATGTCCCACACCAGGGCTTGTCTTATTAAATGCCTGTTCGCGAGGAGGTTTGCTTGTCTGTTTCCTTGGTTTTCCCCATCAAAATGGTCTAAAAGCTTTGGGTTACCTGTCTTTACAGTCCCCAGGCAGCTAAGCAGAAGACATTTGTAGCTGAAATTTGGAAAAGGAGTTTAAACAGTGTATTTCCAAACTATTTTAAATGAACATTGGATCGGGAGCAGCACCAGTTAAGGTTCATACAGTTAGTGAGAGGGACATCTCAATGTCATTAGCAGAGTCCCAGAATAGCTCACCTTTCCTGTTTAGGTCAGACTTTAACCCGCTTTTTCTATAGGCATCAGTTTCCACTCATTCCCACAGGTCTGTAATCAGCAAAACACTCACCATTAAAGCAACAGTCTTGAAATGGTGGTGTGTGCTCTTATGAAAGGTAATCTGGTCTCATTTTCAGCTGCTTCCCAGAGAGGTTTCAGCTCAGCTGGACTCTGAGCAGACCTTCCCTCAGAATTTTGGCTTGTAATTGTACCCATATTATCAGTCCTGATTATTTTTGGGGGAGACACCATTTAAGCCTCTCATGCCAGTTATCTTTAATAAACTTTTGTTTTTTCTTCTTGGTTTGCATTTCAGCCGTCAGGGTTGCTGTTTCCCATTTTCAAGACTTTTTACCTTTACACTTTCTACCTATATTCTTCACCTGCCCTTGGGCAGCTGAAACTGCCCTTGGGGCTGACAGCTGACCTGCGCAGCAACCTGGCTCTTGGAAGTGGAATTAGATTAAAAACTGGGGAAGTGTTTTATTAAAAAGTCACGCCTTCCTCTGTCCCTTGCCTCCATCCCTCCCTCCATTCTATCTACCTCTATACTTCCTTTTCTCTTCCTTCCTTCCTTCTTGCCTTCCTTCTGCTGCCTGTCTTTATTTGTTTGTTTGTTTATGTATTTATTTTTCTCTCCTTTTCTTTCTCCCCTCCTCCCTTCCTTCCCTACTTTCTTCTCTCTTTACCTACCTCCAATTCTCTCTCGGTGTCTTTCTCTTTTCTACAGACCTGCAGGCTTCTGTCTTTATCCTGTATTACAAGGCAGTCCCTGCGTACATGTTGCCACTGACCTGATTTTTTTTTCATTCCTCCTGACAAAACGTACGTTCTTCATAACACATTATGTGTACGTGTTTATAGTTTTTTATATATATATATATATATATATACACACACACACACATGCGCTTGTATAACTCCCCACAAGTATGTTATGCTTTGCTTCAGAGAGGAAGAAAGCCAAGGCGGTCCCCTTGGGAGAGGTGGGGAACGTGTCCCACTTTCAGCGCAGACATCTGCAGCTGCCTGTCTCTGGGGCCCAGCGTTGGAGGGCGCCGACATTGGGGGTTGCCACTGTCTGTCCCCAGCCCTTCTCCTACCTGCACTGCCACCCAGAGCTCCCTTCTGTCCCTCAGGAACTGTGGACCAGCGCTGGGAAATCCTGCCCCAGCGGTCTGGAGGGACGCCAAGCAAAGCCCAGCTTTCCCTCGCCACGGGTGTCCCTCGGGTGGGCTCGGGGTGAAGGAGCCAGAGGCCAGCTACATCCCTCCTGCCTGGCGTCATGGCCCTGCGCTGCAAACACCAACGTGCCACCTCAGCAGCCCCTCTTCAATTAGCTTTTTTCCCCTCTACGTCTCTTTTGCACTGTGCAGTTCCCAGATTCCTTCACGGTCAGCTCTCCCTTTTATGCCTTCTGGAAAGCAATATATATAGCGCAGGGCTATAAATAGGACTAGCAATGTCATGGTAACCATGGTAACCAGTCGGCTCCAAACGCGGGTGGGTGTGAGATTTATTGGAGGCTGCCCTCAACTTTACAGCCAGATGAGCTGTCCTTTTTTAAATTACACTGCTTGGAATTTGGACTTCTCACCTGGCACAAAAATTATTCTTTTATATACATACATATATATATATATACATATATTAAACAAGGAACTGGAGGTTTTCCCCTTTTTAAAGAAAAATGGGTGTTGAAAAGAATGCCTGACGTTGGATACCTTCTTTGGATGCTGACTGCAATGGTATTGTGAAAACTTTTTCCTTTCGGATAAAGGGAGCAGCTGTTCTTGCTCACCATCCGTTGCAACGCTTACGGCTCCTCTCTTGTTGCGAGGGATAATTCAATTCACGGCAGAGATGAAATGGATGGATTCTGATCTTTTGTGACGGGCAGAGTATTAAAGGTTAAAGTTCTTGAAAATAAATGCAGCAACTGAGACTCAAACAAGACTCGGCTGAGGTCTGTCAATAGCTGTAGAGTAAAAAGGAGCCGCTCCGCTCCCCAGGAGAAGTGGTAACTCGTGACACAATTTGCACATAAAGCAGAGGTACCTCTGCAGCCCTGCCCCTGCAGCAAAGCAGCGACGTCCATGTGGACGCTCCCTGTGGGCAGTGGCTGGACACTGATTTACCAGGGGGTAAGCACCAGTCTGCAGCTCCAGCCACACCTGCTGGCGCGCTGCACAGCCTTGCTTCCCACAACAGCAAAGCTGTGCCTGCCGGTCCCTTGATACTCGTGCAACCACAGCAGCTCACTGCTGGCTGCACAAACCCGCCTGGGAAGCAGGGTGGATGCTCAGATGCTCGGTCCCTGCAACCTCTGCACAGTTGGCCTGCGACCTATCCTGGTGGTGCTGACAGCACAGGCATCCCTTGCGGTGTGTCCCCAGGAGCTTCTCCCCACCATGATTTATTGCGCTGCCCTTGTGGGAACGCTGATACCAAAGTCTGCAGCAATGCCTCAGGTGGTGCTACTGCACCGTGTTTGGAACCATCGCTGGGGAGCTGCTCAGTGTTCTCCTTCATTGGTCAGGACAACGATAACTGCAGCAGGGGACCTGAAGCTCCTCAAGGTAAGGACAGGTATCCATATGTAAATAAACTGATTACAAAGCCAAAGCATGAGCAGAACGCCCTGACAAGTTGCGCCTCAGGAAAAACTGGGAAAAGCCCGACCTGAGAACTCCCTCCGCACCCGAATCCCGTGTTACAGAGGGGTATTGTCACCTCCCTGCTCTGGGGGGGTGCCAGAGAACTCGTTCGGACCACAGAAAGAGGGGACCCCCCCACAGTCTTAGCTCTTTCCTACCAGGTCCTGCCATAACTGCTGCAGCCAGCTTGGCACTGCACACCTGGCTGGACTTCACAGGGGCATCCAGCCGAGCAGCTGCGTGGAGAGCCTGGGAGGTCTGCTCCCTCTTTGCTCTGCGGGAAGAGGGCAAACTCTTCGTCTTTCTAGTCAGTGGCTGGACATGGGCAATACAGCGTGCCCCAGGCAGTAAAGCTGCTTGTGTTGCACGGACTTCCGCAAGAAGAAACCTGCGCTCTGCTGACTGAGCTCTTTTTACCAATGCATGGATGCTGCTTGGACAAAACTATAAAGTTGTCGCTGTCCCAAAGACAGTTTAGAGACAGATGCAGCCAAATGATGCAGCTCTCCCCAGAGGGATCTGGGAGTGGCACCTGGGAGAAAAAGGAACGCTCCACTGTTCCATAGTTTCAGCTTTGTCAGCAGCCCCTTGGAGGTGGATTTGGGGAAGGAAACACCAATGCACAGCACACAGATGTTTCAGCTGTTCTGCAGGCTGGCTCTGCAGCAAATGGAAATTGCTCTGAAAGGCTGATGCTTCTCAGTCCACATGTGAATGGAGGTGTTTGAAAGGTGACCCTGACTTCAGAAATTCCCTCTACAGTGATGCGGCTTGTGTTTTGGCGTCAGTCCTGAGGCCCTGTGCTATTCTTCTGTTATGACACCTATCCGTAGCTCAGCATCACCTGCAGGCTTTTTGAGATTGGAAAGAAATGGCGCTCTGCTAAAAAACGTTGCTTGCACATATTTTCTGTGTGTGCAACATGTGCAGCACTCGTGGGGAAGCAGTATGAATCAGACTGTTTCTCTCCACTCCATCGAGACTTGCCGAAGGTCGGAGTTTACGCCAATACACCACAGAAATTTTTCTCTCTTCCAGTACGCTCAAGGCGTGCGCGCTGCCTCCAATGAAGCCATTGTCTCTGCAATTTTTGCTGCCTTCAGCAGGAAGCAGGTTCGGCAATGCCCACCTCAAGCACCTGCGCTCCACCTGTCAGCAAGAAGTGCTCTTGAACTGACAGAAGGGCCACCAGGGAGATTCACGGTGCAATGCGAGATGCCCGCTTTGTCAGCCCGGTGACTCATGACCATCGCCATAGACGCTCAGTGAGAGTGCATTGGGGTGTTAAGATGGCCCTGCTACCCTTAATAAGCAAGGGCATAGAAAGGTGTCAAGGACACAGCAGAATGAGAAGTTTTAAAGCTGCTCTGTGCAGATGGTGGGCCTTCATCTTGCAAGCAGTCACAGGGTAGCACTACCGCTGTCCATCTTCCCATTCACCCCAGCAGGATTACCGATGCCAGCAAAGTCCTTTGTCTGCAGTGCCAGCCCCGGTGCCTGTTGGTCAAGGATTTAGAGCCTCTTAGTTGGCTTCGTCTAGATTGGGGCTGCCATCCTCCTTGAGAATGCGTCGAGAGGCATTGGCAACAATTGGATATTTGGCCTTATAAACATTATTGAAGGTGTCATCCAGGGACGTCTGTTCCTCTTCTGTGAGTCCTGTTTTTTCTCAGCCACGGTGAAAATATAGCCACCGTTACCTTCTTTCACAGACAGCTGTCAAACCTGTGCTGGTACTGAACTGCCAGGCTCTTGCACATTTTTTTCACTCTGGCACCAGTAACACTCTCCAAATTGCTGAAGTTTACTGCCTACAAGAAAACACTAGTATGCCCTTGAACTTCACAGCAGGGACTTCTGTTAGAATAACCTCTCTGCCAGAGAGCAGTTATCCTGTCATTCAATTTGAAACCTGCTTCCAGACAAAAGCAGAGCAGCCTGGTGCCGTGAACAACCTCAGGCAAAGATGAGCACAGTAATTTCCAAAATTTCCTCAGGCACCCACTTTCCAGGCCTTTCCCCCCTTGCCTTTTCTGCCCTGCCCTCCCCTCCCCTTGCTTAACAGAGCCACCTTATTTGTTTTCAGCTGACCTTGCTCATCTGAAGGCAATAGGAGATGCTGATTTCCACTGCCTGAGGTTAAAGAAATTGCCAATAGCGGGGGGACAAATAGGAAATGTCACAGGACTCTCCAAACTAGCCAGCTGCAACAAGGTCTTTTACCATCCCATACCAACATACTCTTCATGCCAGTCCCTCTGCTGCCTTCTCCTCATCCAGGGCACACTCTCTCTTCTCTTGCTTCTTCCTCGGCTGCTCTCCCTTCACTGGCTGCCCAACCACTTCCCAGAACCAGCCACAGCTGCGCCTTACCTACATCCGCCAACCCACCGCCCCTGAAGCCAGCCCACAGCTGTATGTTATCAACGTTAATTAACCCAGCTTCATTCCTCTACAAGGAAACAGTGGCAGGGCATCTTTTCCTCCACTCTCCATGATTGCTGTGGTTCCAGTCAGGCGTCAGAATTGTTCAAAACATCTTTTTTTCTCTCCTCACAGACTCGGACTAGAAATCTGGGTTCATCTACAGCTCCCCCAGTTGCTACTTCATTGTGCAACTGGCCATAAGCCATAACTCACATGTCTTCTGTGTGAGTCTGCTTTATAGTTGCAGTAAATTTACAAGGAGCAAGCTACTGGGGACAGGTAGTTTGCAAAGGTTTTCTCTCAAAGCAGATTTTCTCTCTCACATGTCAGTGTAAACAGCTGGCAAAAAGAGCTGACGTTTCCGTGCTTAGGGACCCAGAGCTCCACCATTGGCTTAGCAGTTTTTCACTCATGTCAGGGGAACTCTGGTCTGGAAATAAATGCCATCGGAGAAGCCGCACTCCGTTCTCCGGCTGCACAAAGAAGCAAAATGTTTCCTTTGATGTTAGCGAGCTGCTGGTAGCGATCGGTGCAGTGTATGGCTATTACCAGGGGGCAGGAGGCCTCATCCGATAGATCTGGGACACATGCTAGTGTGTTTGTGCCACTCAGCCCCTGCACCTCATCATCTTCAGTCTCATCGTTATTCTGCTAAGACTGATCTTTGACACCGTAAGAAATTTCTGGCAGGGGCTGAATTTCGTCCTGTGATTCGCACACAACACCTGCTACAGCAGAAGCCGGACCGGCCTGGGCAATGCAAGTTTGGGGCAGTTCCTACCTGAACCCACTTGACTCTGGCAGAAAATAGGCGCTTGATTTTCTAGAGTATTGAGTCACCTATCGAAGGGTGACTTTGCTTCAGCAATTGCATTAAGCATTTCTTTACATCTGTTGAAGCCAAGATCCATTTGACAGGCCACCCTGCGCATCTGCAAAACATCTGAGCCTGGCTTGTAAGAGGACAGGTAGTGTCTGCTACCCGTTTTTCTCTGCTGAAAGCCCCGGGAAGAAGGGGGGCAGGACTTTTTGCAGCCACAGCAGCCGGAGCAGAGGGAACTTCTCAACAGGGGCTTTCCGGACCCCAGGCTGCTGACGGACCATGGCCTTTCGGAGGCATTGCCTCCAGGAGCCGGCGTCATGCATGTTAGCCCCTGCCTGCACTCTGCTGTCCTGAACACCTCAGCTCGTTCCTTGACTTTCTGCTTCAGTCTTTTGCAGGGGATAAGTATGTGCTGAATCGCTGCTTTATTGACGGTAACAATTATCTCCATAATAAACTGACTGGATCCAGGAAGGCAGATGGAAGGGAAAGCGAGAAAAGAACTGGAAAAGGGCACACAGATGAATGGTTTGGAAGAGGGGAGAAAGCAGATGGTGGATGAAAGTCATTAGTTTAGAGTAACTGTGCTGATCCCCTCCTTTTCTCCCAAGCTGCAGCTAACTTTTGCTGCTTATGTTTGTGATCCTGCTTCCCGTGACTGGCAACTTCCTTCCACATGTGCTGCTGTTACAAGGCAATCCTTGGAGCGTGCCGACAGCGGCTCTTTGGTTTACCTCTAACAAAGCGAAGCCACAGCCAAGCCACCTTTCCAGCTGTAAATTTAGGTGGAGGTGCAGCTATTGGAAGGCAATACTTGCTGGTTTCAGCCATACTGAGCATGTGGATTTGAAAGCTGGAGCGTATGTCCTTTTATTGCCCTAGGAGCTTAGTGGCGCACTCGGGGGCAAAGCTTGAAAGCTCAAGTCCCTCTGAAGCTCAAAGAGACTGAGCTGTACCTGGCGGGCGCTCCAGCAACAGCCTCATAAATGCACAGTTTCTCAACCAACAATCCAATTACTGCTGTCCCACACCCGGGGCTGTTGGAAGTGGGCAGGATTCCTGATGCAGTCGCATGAATCTGCACAACACCCACGGGTGTTCAGACCCAACCCTGCCCCAGTGAGTGGTGCTGTGGCAGAGGGAGCACCTGCATGGCAGAAGAAGGGGCTTCCCCGGTCCCCTCACCCCAATAAGATGAGCAGAATTTGGCAGGCGAGCCACCCTTGGCCACCAGCAGCCACCGCCTCCCTTTCTCAGCCCTGATCTCCTTCTCAAATGCATCTTCTCCCACAGGTTCATCCGTGGGCACAGAGGAATACTTCTTGCAGCTCCCCTGGAAAGGCTCAGCATGATCCCTCTGAGGCTGGGACCCTCCTTTCTGCCCAGCTGTTGAGGCAGCAAGGCGGTGCCAAAGCCCAGAGAGGAAACTGGTCCTAAACAGAGCGCAGGGATGGATCGAGGCACGGAAGTAAATGCTAAAGCATTTGTTAAGTTAATTGAGCTTGGGATCTGGTCCATAAATGGCTTCTGCATCTTAGTGCGATGATTTTGCCTGTTGCTAATTTGACTAATTAATTTGACTAATTCTGTCTGTTGTGGAACAGTTGATGTCAGGGAAGCAACTGTTTAAAGCAAATTTAAGAACATCAGGCTGTGGTCAAGAAATGCACCAAGATGAAATGGGTGTTTGCTGAGCACTCCGGTGCAGGAAGGCAGGCTTGGTACCCTTAGGAAACACATCCCGTGTGTGAGCGAGGAGTGAGAGAGACAGATAATTTCTGACTGGTATAACAGCAGGACAGGGCTAGGGCAGCCCTGGGACTCCTGGTTTTGCTTCTGTGTAGAGAATTCCTGACATGGTCAACACCCTGGCAAGTCCCATGGGCTCTGCTCAGTGCTGCCCCTCTACCACTTGCATTGCTTTACCAAGGGCTGTAGTTGCGATAGTATGTATGTGACTAGAAAAATCTTGATTTATCATGAGAAAGGTGTTTTTCTTCGTGGGCGTTATTCAGTGTCCCCAGGAACACTCCCTGCTGTGGGCCTTCCCCGCTGTGGGTGCAGAGCAGAATATCCCTTTTATCCCCCGTGCTGCTGGTGTCCAGCCCCTGCACAACCTGAGGGGCGATGCTGGTCCCCTGCCAGCACTGGGCTCCAGGGCAGGGCACCGTCACGTGCTGTGTCACACCGACTGTCCCCACAGACCATGCAGGTCGGGGAGCCGCGTGGCCCCAGGTATCCTGAACTCAGAGTTGCTCCAAAGTAATTTATTCTGGCTGGAACTCAGACTAAAGTCTTTGGGCTGAACTCTGTGTTCATGAGACCCACACAAATTTCAGTCCAATATACTGGTCTGCCAGTGGAACCTGTAGCAGAGCCCTAAAAGATAATGCTAATCAAGTCTTACCAGGGCAGATAACAGGGGATTGCATTATTGCAATTTTTATCACTGCAGATTGATGGGAGAGAAATTCATGTGAAAGATCAGGACTTTGAGGATGGGTTCTGGTCATTGATTTTAGTCATTCAACGGTCGTACTTGACTCATTGAAACAAAATTTTCATAGGAAAGAGTCCTTTAAAACCCCTTCTTTCTACTAATAGTAACCAGAAATTTGATTACTATCAGCATTTGGATGACAAATCAGCAATTCCAAATTGCTGAAGGGTCTTTCTCAGACATTCTCAAGTGGAATACTTTTTTCCCTTAAAAATGTTTTTATACATACCTTGAAATGGATCTATAAGAAGAATGTATAATGGCTAACATAAAGTGAAACGTTCAGAAGTAGTTTGCCTGTTCATGCTGGGGTGAGTCTACTTCACCATTATTTTCAGCTTACAAGTATTTCCTCATGATTTTACTTCTAATGGTGATTTTGTCTGGAAATAGTTTTGGACACAAAAAAATTGTTCAGGTCAGCACAGCTCTTTTTTGTCCTACTTCCATCGTGTTAGTTCTGTTTTTCCTGACTGGTCTTACTAGTTTCAACCTTGTTGTTTGAAATCAGCTTTACCTCACTGTATGTGTCTCAACTGATGTCATGACTACTATATCACACTAAGAATATGAAGCTTCCATTTTGATACAAGAAATTAGTTTCCTAAGCTTTGATACCAGTTTTGCACTGACAATACTCCAAGCATAAACTTTTCTTCCAGTATGAGGAATGGAGAACTGCCCAAAGATTACTCCTGCTGCATCATGTTGGCAATACCTGCCGATAGCTGAGGTTGTCTGCTAGGTTCCTGTGTATAAAAGACTGCATTCAGTGTCTTTGTGCAGATGAATTCAGACAGATTTGTAGTTGTCAGTTTCCTCAGCAGTGAGACAGGAGGAAATCCTAACAGCATTGGAGTAAAGGAAGAAATTATTGCAGACTACTAAAACTCAGCATCAGGTCAGTCATGCAATTAAATTATCACCTAAGACATAGCACTACAGGAACAAAAAAACCCCACATGCAAAAACCTTGCCAACTGGCAGTGATTCAAATTTGCCATACATTGATGACACATCTGTTCTGCCTCAAATACTCGATTTTGCCTCACATTTTCATGGACTCCATGTGGCACGTTGGAAAAATGTTCTGTCCTGAATAGACTGATCTCTTTTCTGTTTTCACTGTGGTTTCTCACAGATGAGGGAGGGGCGTGTTCATGACGTCACGGGCCTCATGCTTTCCTCTGCTGTGTAATCAAGAGAAAAGCATGGATGTGCAGGAACCATTTCCTGAGGTCTTGATCTTCTGAAGCGTTCCTGTGGGACTATCTGGAATGTACCACCCTAGCATCCACACTGTTTGTAAGACATATGTTATAAAAAGATCCATTTTAGATGGATGAGGCATTTTGTAATGAAAAAAAGTAACTTTGTACAATTAAATAGTATTCACAGCTTAATGTTCTTTGGAATATTTTGTCATTGCTAGAACTTTTCTGCTTCTCCCACTCCCTTCTTACCTGAAATACAGCGCTTATGAAACGCATACGTTTACATTTTAACTTGGAAAGGTCTTCACTCACAGTTTTTTCAGCCAGCTTTTATGTTTGTTTAGGAAATCAGAGCTGTGGGATGGAGCACAGGGGTTCCTGTTCTTGGTTGTTCCACTGTGAAGGTGATGGCGACTGAGGCATCAATGGTTTGGTAAAGACACCTGCTGTGAGCTGGAGGGGTCTTGGGAAGGAATTAAGGGCACGGAAACAGTGACGCCCTGCAGGCAGAAAACAGGGGTTGATTTATGCTGCCGCCTGGTGATGCCAGTGCTCCCTGAGTTTGCGCCCTTGGTGTGACTGCTGCCCTAGAGAGGAGAGGCTGCTGTGGCCAAGATAAGAGAAAGTGAAGAAGTGTCCTCTGGAGCAGATCATTTTGAGACCCCTTGCTTGGTCTGTATTTCCTGGCTGCAAAACAGGAACGCTGAAGCCGGAGCATCTACGCGTTCCTTAGCTGGCAAAGCAGACCTGAGAAGCAGCTCTGTGGAAGCAGCTCTGATTCTCAGGTCTTGCCTACGCTGAAACCAATTGTTCCTATTGTTTCTGCATTCCTGAAAATACAGCAAGAAGTTGTTTCCCATGCAGTTTAGGGCACAGAGGGAGAGTAGGAATGGGTTCGTGTGTGAATAGAAGACGACATTAAGAAAGTCTTTCCTCTGTCAGAACCTGTCCCTTCCTCTTGACTTGAGGTCACATCTCTCCTAAACCAGAGACACAGGCAGAAAGCTGGCAAAGCGTTTTTGGAGTGGTAAACACTGTTTCACCTCAGGAATGGTTTCTCAGCACGGTGCTGATAAAAGATCCGTTAACGGGCACATCCTGTACATATGTCTGTGCTCTCACGCCACCTGTGAAAGTAGCTGGTCTCCCCTGAATGCCGACAGAGCCAAAGGAGGAAGGAATTTGTGCTAGAAAACCGTGTTCGAAACCCTCTTTTGCGGGAGAGAGGAAACGGGACCTCTCCAAAGCAGGACGCCGCTGTGATTCCTGGTGCCAGGTAACACGACAGCTGCTGCAGCCGGTAGCAGCAAGACGATCTCTCTGCACCCCCTGGTGGACGTCTCCCGCAATTACACAGTCACAAACCCGCCGGCGACCTGTGGCAGGGAGAACGGCTGTGACACTTGCTCCTCCAATGCACTAGCGTGCCAGGTGCAAGCACTGAAGAACTGTTGCTGTCAGCAGCTGTTGAACATGAGAAGCATCAGAAACAGGGGAACTCATGAGATTATTCAGCCTGTTCCTCGGCAGGTCACTCCTTTCCACACCTGGCTTCTTCACGGCTTCCGAAGATGCCTGCAGCTAAGCACTGCTCACACATACATGACCCTGCTGGCACAGGCATAGACACCTGCAGCAGGACAAATATCCACCCACCGTGGAGAAGTTCCTGCTTTGTCACATGCTGTGGGGTGCAGAGGCAAGTGTGGGAGGTGTCAAGATTGTAGCTCATCCCAGCTCCTTTTATCGGCACAAACAGAACTCAACACTCAGTTTATTGTTGGGGTTTTTTTCATATGACGCTAAATTTATTTTTTCACTATTTTAGCCATTTACTCTCCTTTACGGTAATTGCAGCCTCTGTACCTAGTCTTTTCCTGCCTTTGATGTTTCTCTGTCCTCCTTTCTTTGCACCTTCCCCTCCCTGCTTGTCAACTGAGCTATTTTCGGATCTTTTAGGGACCTTTTCCTCACCCACCTGGTACCAGATCTATCTTGCCCCTAACTTCTCCTCAGGCTACCTTCAGAACTGGCAAAGCTTCGGTCATTCATTCGTAGTCTTCTGGCAGTAGGAGGGTAAGGACTGAAGCAAGTGGTTTCCTAAGGACTGCAGCACAACAATGGGCTGTAAGCCAGACTTCTCTCTCAACCAAGCAAAGATGCTCTGAAGGGGCTGATGAGCTCCTGTGACAGAAATGAAGAGATGTTGACAAAGGATCATACTGAGTGGATCTGAAAGGAGATAGGAAGCTCAGCTTGCAAAATGAGACATGAGAATCGTTTGCCCCACAAGAATTTTGGTGTCACTTTAGCACTGCTTCATGGTGGTGAGGTGTTCCCAGGAGGAGAGCTTTGTCAGACCCCCATTTCCGCACCCCTCCTTCAAGTGCTGAGAGTCCTCTGGCCGTAGGTGTGCAGCCCATTGTGCCCAGCTCCGGGAGAAAGCCCCTGGAAGACCTCTTCTGCACATCCAGAGTGGGGGGACCCCTACTTGCTGTCCCCATGCACACACTCCAGAGAAGTGTCCAGGGCTCCATATATGCTCCTTCTGCTGAGACAGAGCTTGGAATGGCCCCCGCAGCACGAGGGCTTTGCAGGGGAACCAGGGGCTGCCAGCTGAGACCAGGGGGAATGCCCACAGTGGGGTGTGGGGTGAAAGGGAAAAGTCACCAGGAGAAGAGGCAGAAAGCCGTGCCCAGAGGCTGTGTCAGGGAAACAGGAATTTATTTCCAGCTCCTTGACCCAGGAGGGGCCGGAGCCTGTCTAGCGCCGCGGGCGGAGCTGCATCTTGCAGGGCTGTGGAGAGTCCTGGGTGCCAGCAGCCCTCCTCTTTCTGGGGCGTCGGGTTCCCCTGGGCAAGCGTTCCGTGTCCCAGACAGGAGAAGAGGGGCTGCGGCAGCTGCCCTGGGCAGCGGGACCAGCCACCACCTGTGCCTGCCCCGGCTCCTGTTGGGGCTGCTCCTGCTCTGCAGGGTCGGCTGCAGATGGGGGACATCCAGGACCCTTGCGGAGGGCGACATGGGATGTGTTGGCTTCCTCCTCGCCGTGGGAGCCTGCAGGGCTGCTGGAGGAGGCCAGGCTGGAGTTGGGAGTCCCCTCGTGGGATGTGGTGTGGCTGGAGCTGGAGGAGCTGGAGCTGGAAGGGCTAGAGCTGGAGGAGCTGGAGCTGGAGCTGGAGGAGCTGGAGCTGGAGCTGGAGGAGCTGGAGCTGGAGGACCTGGATCTTGAGGGGCTGGACCTGGAGGAGCTGGAGCTGGCCACAGGGCTGTTGTCCTCATCCCCCACAGCAAGCTCCTGCAGTAGCCTCTGGGCCTGCTCGCTGCACTGCTCCGCAATGATATTGATGATGCCCTGGGCCAGCCGTACCGTGTGTTCCCCAAGGTGCTCCTGCATTATCTGGACCATGACCTCCCTGCACGGACCGTAGATGCAGAGGCAGTGCAGGATGGTGCTCTCTGCACTCTTTGCCAGCCACCACTGGGCCCCAAACACTGCTGCCAGCTCCTGGCGCAGCCAGGGCAGCACGGGATCCAGGAGTTGCTCTTGTCTTTGGAAAAGTCCTGCCCAGTCTTCGAGCAGGAGGCCACCCACAGGCTCTGTCCCCTCAGCTCCCTGCTCAGCTGGGGATGGCATGCGCTCTGGAGAGGGCAAAGGGGATGCCACGGGGTGATGGGGCCTGTTGTCCGCGAGGCGGTTGGGAGCTTCGGCTGCCTGGCTGGTGGCATCCTGTGACTCGTTGCGGGCTCTGAAGACACACAGTAGATGGTCGTCTTCTGCCCGCTCAGAAAACTTGACAGCCTCAATCATTCCTCTGCAAAGGGGGCACAACCTCTTTTGCCTTGCCCAGCGCATGATGCAGCCCAGGCAGAACTGGTGGTTACAGGGTAAAGCATAAGCGATGGCATATTCAGCATTCAAGCAGACGGGGCAGCTCCACTCTGTTGCCATGGCCGTGTTTGTGGCAGGCTGGGGAGAGCCGGGGGCGAGGAGCTGCTCCCCCTCGCTGACGTCACACGCTGCAGAATGGAGAGAGGCCATGGTCACTCGCCGCCTCAGGGAAGGGAGGTGAGGAAGAAATGCCCAGGCCCCTCAAGGAGGACGCCCTCCCGGCTCCCCAAGCCCCATTGCCCACCCCACAGCCACCCCGGGGGACGGTTCCCCGCACGGCTCACCTGCGCTGCTGCAAGCACAGCCCGCGGTGCCCGGCTGCCTGATCCAGGCAGGGCCGGGGAAACACAGGCGATGGCTCTGGGATGGACACCGAGAGCTGCCGGCGGCAACCCCCGAAGCACCACCCAGCACCAGGAGAAGCCTCAGACCTCGCAGGCACGCTCGGCAGGAGGCCAGGCACGAGCCAGACTGGCCCAGGCTCTGCTGGTGCCCGAAGATAAGCGGTGAGGGATGTGAGGTCACAAGGCCATCACTCGCTGATGCCACTATCTGTTGCTAGGTGATGTCAGCTTCCACCACGCGGTGATGTCACAGTGGGCCTTCTCACAGAGAGAAAAGAAAACAGCGTTTCTTGTTTTCATCTTCTACCTTCCTGTGTTGCTCCAGCTTGGACCCCTGTGACCTGCAGCCCTGGCTGTGTGTCTCGTCCCCGCTCCTGACGCCCCGCACAGGTCTCCTGCGAGGGGGAGCCTGGTGGGACCAGTCAGCGTGGCCTGCCCACAGCTGGGTGACGCCTCCCGCAGCTGGCTGCCTTTCGCTGTGCAGTGCCAGGATCTGCAGGGAGGAGCTGGGCGCTCGGTGGGCAGCCCTGGGCCAAAGTCTCCCAGCCTGCTGGGTTGTGCCCCCACCCACAGGGAGAAGCCTAAAGGGGCACTTTGCTCCAGCCCCATCCACTCCCGCTGGCACTCGCCCACAGTGCCGGGTCCCTCTCTGCTTCCCACGTTTGCCACCCTTCTGGTCGCCGGTGCTCCTGGCCAGCTGTGGCGTTGGTTGTCCCCAAAAGCACCAGCAATGGAGCCCGATGCCCTCTATGCCACAAGGAGTTGTAGTCGCTGCCCCAACGGAGCACGGTAGAAGGGGTGCAGACACTCTGCTCACGACCCTAGGGAGCCAGGACGTGTTGGCGTGTGGGCCGTGCTGTCCCACCATCCCTTCTTGCCTGTGCCTTTCATGGTCACCTCTAGTCGTTGGTCTAAGCAGTTCTGTTTTGTTTTGGAAGAGCATTGCCCGTTGGGTTTAAGTTTGGCTGCGTGAGAGTGAAGGGTGCGGTGTAAGTCGGCCACATGGCTCTGCCCATTACAATCTCCTGAGGTGGCAGCCCGCCTCTTCTCCTCGCAATGCTTCTCGTCTACACCAATGGGAGAGGCAAACGCACGCAGACGTTCCAGGCCGGTCTCCTCTGCACAAAGTTTTTTGCCAGTTTGGTTTTAAAGTCGGAGAGTTTCCTCTCTGCAGCTCCACTGGACTGGGGGTGACGGGCACACGGACACTTTGGTTCTCTTTTGCCGGCACTGCTTGCCCCGTGAAATGGGTGCCCTTGTTGCTGCCTAGCGGTAGGGGAAGACTAAAGCCAAGCAGGAGTTCTCTCTGCAATTTGTTTTTGCCACGGCTGTTTCATCTGCATGTTTAGAGGGACAGGCCTCCATCCAGAGAACCTTCCCTAAAATGACAACGTTATACTCACAATGACAGCATGGAGGTATCTGAATCAAGGAAATCTGCACCTTTACAAAGGCTCCCCACGGTGCCGGTGTGTAGCTATACTTGCCTCCTCCTTCTGTCTTCCATCACATTGTAGAAGAGTTGTCCTAACTATAGGAAGACGTAAGGGTTTGAAGGGTACTGCGCTAGCAAGCTTTGGTCGTTGACACCTTCGTTGCTGACAAAGGAAGGCCCCTTCTCGATTCTTCAAGCTACAGAAGTATTTGAGGAACTAAAAGCGCCTCAGAACTGTACAGATCCTCAATTCATGCGGACTGTTTCAGCAGACAAAAATGCCGTTTGAAGTTGCTTAACTTTCCCAGTTCAGCTGCATCTTCAGGCACACCACCATTCTAATGGCTTAGCTGTCAGGTCACTGACTTCCTTAAAGCCTTCCATGGCTCTCATTGCGTTCCAAAATCCTGTTGAGAATGGGCAGGTGCCAGAGAAAGAGGCGCACGAGCAAAATTTTGAGCAAAACCATGAAAAAGGGGGCGCAAAGATATCCTGCCATGGAGCTGCAGTCGTGCCCCCCTGTGCTGGAGTGGGCCACTGGCTGGGTACCTGAGCAAGGGCAGGTCTCCCTGTTCTTCTTCTCGCTGCTCGAAGCTCCCAAAGCTGCTTTGCGTGCTGTTTGCAAGGAGCTGTAAATGAGTGCAGCCAGGCCCATGGAGGGGTGTTGCCTGCCTCCTGGGGCTGCTGTAGTACAGTCAGTGGGAAGTGACCAAGTGAAGCATGGCTTGAAAGTGGGCTGGGACAGAGGAGGGGCTGTGCGTTTAAGCTGTGGGAGGAGAGTTTCCCTACCTGTCCGTTACCATCTTCTGAGGAATACCTCCCAGGGAGAAATCCCTGGGCACGTGTCAGGAGTCTGAACAAGCCCGCTTCCTTCAGCCTTCAGTACCTAGTCTCAGGCAGCGCTGACCGAGCAGGTAGTTTAAGTAGAGCTCGGACAGTGACTGTGACACTTCTTCTCCAATACATGAGTATGTCAGATGCGAGCACTGAAGAACTGGTGCTGACAGCAGGTGTTGAACATGAGAAGTGTTAGAATCAGGGCAACTCATGGGAGTATTTTTTCTTTGACGGGTCAGTCCCTTTCACACTGGTTTCTTCACTGATATGAGAAAATACAGGGAGCACCCTAAAACTCTGCTGCAGACAGAAGCTGCGATGATAACAGAAGCATTAACAACCTAGAAAGGGCAAAGGGTAGGAACTCGGCCCGCTTACCACTTTGATCATGGACAGTTAGTACTTACGCATGTGAGCTCAACGACAATGTAAATAAGGACCCTTCTGATGAGGACATGCTGACTGCTATAAAGAAAACAAACTGCGAAAGACTTCAAGGATACTAGGGTAAAACAATTGTGGTACTAGGAGATGGTGACCTGCTACTCAAACGGCCCCCTCCACAAAGAGGGTGGATCCCTCCGTCAGGGATCAGGCTGGTATAGATTAAAACCAGCCCAGTGCACAAGTGTTAGTTTGACATTTTTAGATTGGACAATAAGGAAGGGCTAATCGTTATCTAACAGATGTTGTATACTTGAACAAAAGTTAGATCACGGGTGACATATAAAGAACTCTAGTAGATAACAGAAAACAAACAACAAAGACTGCTATTGTATGCAAAGATAAACAGGAACTTTAGGTAACTGCCCAAGAAAGTGAACAGTACATCTTGAGGCGTCAGAGGGATTAGATCATGATAATGAATTTTTGGAAACCTTATGTATATGCATGACTTTGTATAATAAATATGTCACTTGTTGAAACGGTGTGCGAGTCAGGAGGAGTGATCCCCCTTGCACCTGGCACTGCAATAAACATACCCGCTTTATCACTCTCTGCGCGTTGTAGAGTTCAATCCCGCATGTCACCACGGCTTCTGAAGACGCCTGCAGCTGAGCTCTGCAGGCACACATGGACCTCCCCCCCGCCATAGGCCCAGGCACCTGCAGCAGCACAAACATCCCCTCACCTTGGAGAATTTTCTGCTTTGTCACATGTGGTGGGGTGCAGAGGCAAGTGCTGGAGATGGCAAAATTGTAGCTCATCCCTGCTCCTTTTATTGACTCCAACAGAACTCACACTCGATAGGTCTTTTTCCAAACAGCAGCCTACATTTATTTTTTCATCATTTTGTCCATTTACTCTTTTTCAGGCTTTTTGCAATTTCTGTATGTAGTCCTTTCCGTCCTTTGGCGTTCCGCCCTCTTCCTTTCTGTGCACCTTCCCCTCGCTGATCGCCAGCTGAGCCATTTATAGATCTTTCAGGGTCTTTTTTTCCTGTCCCTTCTCCCTGCCGCTGGTGGCCTGCGGGTTTGTGGCAGTGTAATGACGGAAAACGTCCACCAGGGGGTGCAGAGAGATCGTCTTGCTGCTACCGGCTGCAGCAGCTGTCGTGTTACCTGGCCCCAAGCATCACAGCGGCGTCCTGCTTTGGAGAGGTCCCGTTTCCTCTCTCCCGGAAAAGAGGGTTTCGAACAAAACCACTCTTTTCTAACACAGATTCCTTCCCCCTTTGGCTCTGTCTTGGCGTTCAGAGAAGCTCATCCCAGTATTTACCTCGTGGGAAATACTTCGCCAGCTTTCTGCCTGTGTCTCTTGAGATGCTTTGGTTTAGGAGAGTGGTGACCCGAAACCAAGAGGAAGGGACACGTTCTGACAGAGGAAGGACTTCCTTAGTGTCGTCCCCTGTTTACACATGAGCCCATCCTCGCCCTCCCTCAGGGCACTGAACTGCGTGGGAAAACACTTCTTGCTGTGTTTCAGGAAATCCAGGAATGATACGCTTCAGCATAAGCAACACCTAAGAGTCAGAGCTTCTTCCACAGCTCTCTCGATTCTGCTTTGCTGGCTGAGGAACGGATGGATGCTCCAGCTTCAACATCTCTGTCCCACAGAGCAGTTCAGGTGTCAACACGAATGCACACATGCCTCATCACAGTGATCGTGCTGGGGGGTGCTGGTCGTGCTGAGGAGAAATGTTGGACAAGGAGAAGTGTGTGCCATTAAACGCAACCCTCTCACTTTGAGAATGTCTCCAGGCACTGTTCCAAAAGCAGATCAGGGTTTTGAGAAGCTTGCACGTGTGAAGTGCCCCAGGTAACCTCCCCATCCCTGGCACTGGATGTTGCTTAAGCTGAGTAAAGAAAACCTGCACCCAGGCAAAACATGGCTTAGGGGTATATTTGCACGATGAACTACTTCCCTTTCCCCACTGTGTGCCACACACAGGGCTGCCACTTGCACCACCATCCTCCCATCACAGTGGTACATGACAACCTCCTGACCCTGTTATTTGCCTAGAAGAGGCTGACGGGTGGGGTAGTAGTAGTACATTGAACAGCAGACAGCAGTCGAGCGGTAAACAGCAGATCTGAGAAACTTGAGGAGTCACCCCAACATAACAGACCAAACAAGAAATCTTGAAACACTCTGTTCCTGAGGAGACTTCTCCAGTTGCTCCTGTCTTGGCCACCACCACCATCTCCTCTCTAGAGCAGCTGCCACAACAGGGGCACAAACTCAGGAAGCATTGGCATCACTGGCTGGTGGAATAAATCACCCCCTGTTTCCAGCCAGCAGGACATCACTGATTCCATACTCTTAATTTCTTCCCAATACACTTCCAGCTCACAACGAGTGCCTTTGCCAAACCTCCCCTCCCAGAGGGGAGTGGGAGAAGCGGAAAGGTTCTGGCAACGGCAAAATATTCCAAAGTGTATTAAGCTGTGAATACTATTTAATTGCACAAAGTCCAAATAAAACGTTTTTGGGACTACAAAATGTCTCATCCATCTAAAATGGATCTTTTGATACGATTTGTCTTATAAACAATGTGAATGCTAGGGTGGTACACTCCAGGTAGGACCAAGGAACATTTCAGAAGATCAGGATCTCAGTAAAGGGGTTCTGCGCTCCCATGCTTTTCTCTTGGTTACACAGCAGAGGGAAGAATGAGGCCCACAATGTGATGAGCATGCCTTTCCCTCATCTGTGAGAAACCACTCTCAAAATAGAAAAATCAGTTTGTTAAGGACAGAACATTCTTCCACCGTACCACATAGAGCCCATGAAAACGGAGGGCAAAATCAAATATGTGAGGCAGAATAGATGTATCCTAAGTGTGTGGCACATCTGAGTCACTGGCAGTTCACTAAGCTGCTGGGTTTGGGAAATTTTGTTCCTGCAGAGGTGTGCCTTAGGCAATGGTTTAGTTGCATGTTGCGTGAGCGTTCTGATGCTGAGAGAGTGTAACTAGTAAAGGACTTGTGGTCTGCAAGAGTTTCTTCTTTTACTCCGATGCTGTTAGGATTTCCTCGTGTTTCACCGCCGAGGAAATTGGTAACTACAAATTTGTCTGAATTCATCTGTACAAAGGCATTGAACACAGTCTTTTGTACACAGGGACCCAGTAGGGACACTCAGCTATTGGCAGGTATCGCCAGCATGATGCAGCAGGAGTAGTCCTAGGGCAGTTTTCCATTCCTGTCCTGATTTCAGCTGGGATAGGGTTGATTTTCTTCTTAGTAGCTGGAGAGTGTTGTGTTTTGGATTTGGTTTGAGAACAATGTTGATAGGACACTGATGATTCTAGTTCTTGCTAAGTAATGTTTATACTAAGTCAAGGACTTTCCAGTTCCTTGGGCCCTGCCAGTGAGCGGGCTGGAGGGGCGCAGGAAATTGGGAGGGGACACGGCCAGGGCAGGTGACCTGAACTAGCCAAACAGCTATTCCATACCATATGACGTCATGCTGATTATATAAACCGGGGGAAGAAGAAAGAAGGTGGGCACATGTGGCGTTATGGCGTTTGTCTTACCGAGTAACCGTTACGCGTGGTGGAGCCCGGCTTCCCTGGGGATGGCCGAACACCTGCCTGCCCATGGGGAGCGGTGAATGGATTCCTTGCTTTGCTTTGCTTGCGTGCGCGGCTTTTGCTTTACCTGTTAAATTGTTCTTATCTCAACCCTTGAGTTTTACATTCCTTTCCGATTCTCCTCCCTGCTCCTTTGGGTGAGGGGGACTGGGTGAGTGTCTGTGTGGTGCTTGGTTGCCAGCCAGGGTTAAACCACGACACACCGGAAGAAAAGTTTATGCTTGGAGTATTGCCAAAGTGCAAAACTGACATAGAAGTTTATGAAAATAATTTCTTGTGTCTCAATGGAAGCTCCATCTTCTTAGTGTGGTATGTTAGTCAAGACATCAGCTGAGACAATGTACGATGAGGTAATCCTGATTTCAAACAATAAGGTTGAAACTGGGATGACCAGTCAGGGGAAACAGAATGAACTTAATGGAAGTAGGGCAAAAGAGCTGTGCTGACCAGAACAAATTTTTTGTGTCCAAAACTATCTCCAGACAAAATCACCATTAGAAGTTCAAACATGAAGAAAAACTTGTAAACAGAAAATATGGTGAAGTAGACTTACCCCAGCACAAACAAGGGAACTACTTCTGAATGTTTCACTTTATGTTAGCCGTTACACATTTTTGTTATAAAGCCACTCCACAGTACCTACAACAACATTTGTAAAGGAAGAAAGTACTGCATTTGAAAACATCTAAGCAAGATACTTTAGCAATGTCAAATTCTGATTACTATTAGTAAATAGGAAGCATATAAAGTCAATTCTTACAAAATATTTAGTTTCATGATCGTTGAACAGTTAAATCAATGACCAGAACCAATCTCCAAACTCCTTGTTTTTCATATGCAATTATCCTTCATGAATCTGCAATGACAAAAATTTCAATAATGCAGTTCCTTATTATCTGCACTGATAAGACTGTATTAGGATTAGCCTTCAGGGTTCTGCTGCAGGCTCCACCAGAAGACCAGCATGCTGGACCGAGACTTGGGCCAGGGTCATGAATGCAGAGCTCAGCACAAAGACGCTTAGTTCTAGTTCCAGCCAGAATAAATTACTTTGGAGCAACTCTGAGTTCAGGATACCTGGGGCCACGCGGCTCCCCGACCTGCATGGTCTGTGGGGACAGTCGGTGTGACACAGCACGTGACGGTGCCCTGCCCTGGAGCCCAGTGCTGGCAGGGGACCAGCATCGCCCCTCAGGTTGTGCAGGGGCTGGACACCAGCAGCACGGGGGACAAGGGCAGCTCCTGGGAACGAAGATATTCTGCTCCGCAGTGAGAGGGATGAAGGCCCATGGCAGGTCATGCCCCTGTGGACCCTGAATAACGCCCACGAAGAAAAACACCTTTCTCATGATAAATCAAGTTTTTTCTTGTCGCATACACACTGTAGCAACTACAGCCCTTGGTAAAGCAATGCAAGTGGTAGAGGGGCAGCACTGAGCAGAGCCCATGGGACTTGCCAGGGTGTTGACCATGTCAGGAATTCTCTACACAGAAGCAAAACCAGGAGACCCAGGGCTGCCCTAGCCCTGTCCTGCTGAGTGCTGCATCAGGAGCTCCAAGTGGTGGTGTCCCTTTCTACGAATTTATCATGTTTCCTGTGGCTCAGCTAAGCAGGATCTCTCCATGGACACAAAGCCCTCTCCTGCATCTCCCCTACCACGTTCCAGGGTCTTCAGCCTGGGCAAACACACCACAGAAGTTGTGGCAGGACCCTCTCCACACTACCCGCGATGGTCGGTGAGGACCATCCGCCAACGTGCACACGCTTTGAGACCGTCTGCGTGAAATTCCCTGAGTGGTGATCTCAGGCTCCAGTGGTCTATTTTAAACACAGTATTTCTTATGGGTGGAAAAGACAAAGAGGAGGTAAATTCAGAACGGTTTGCACTGTGTGCCTGTTCATACGTCTGGCTGGAGTTAAGCTCGGAAGGTATGCTGGGATTAGTTCCAGTCTGTGAAAATACCTTGCATTGTCTTACATCTTTCCTTTGGCAATCATCTCGCTGGTCTTTTTCCAACCCTGCACAGTGTGGCCCAAGCCAGACAGCAGATCAGAGAAGGCAGAAAGGAATAGCCGGGGATTTTTTCCTCGCCTCTTGTCATTTATGTACCTGGACATGGATAAACAGGTATATTCGCTAGTGGGCATATGGTTCTCTTCTGAAGGACACATGTGCTTCTGCAGAATCTTTTCTTTCTTTTTTTTTGCCCCTTCCTTCCCAGAAGAAGAAGTATTAGAAAATCCAGGTCCCAACTTGGATGTTAGAACAGAACAGATGTGCTCTTTTCTTCTACATTTCCCCAGGTGACTCCTTGAGGACTTTTTGTTCTCATGTAGCTACCAACGTTGACTTGGAGAGTTGTTAAGTGCTGTGAATCAGCCACGTAATGAGAAACATTTAGCGCTTAGAGGCATTTGGAAAACCTTGTTTTTTACTGGTATATGTCCCAAGGTTATGTTCACTGACTCAAGGAAATGTCACAGACTGTCACTCGGAGCATTCAACAGAGAACTAACTTCTACTTTATATTTGCAGTACGATTGGTTACACATGCTCTTATGGCTCCTGCCTAATGTGTTGACCTTGAAGGGTGAAATTCTGCTCAAATGTCATTCTGAGTGGTATCCTAAGAAAACAGCATCTCTCACATAACAGATAAACCTGTGAGCGAATTCATCTTTGCCATGGCTGGTTGAAACCCAGCAGTCCTCTTGAGCAGTGCAGAGCCAGTGCTGTGTTGGCAGGCTGCACAGGAGGCACCTGCTTCTCTCATCTCCCTCAGAAAGGGGCTGACAGTGTAGTGCCGGGGACCATGGCCAGGGCAGCCCTGGCTGGCTGGAGCACTGTTGCCTGTGGCTGGATACAGCAATGGAAAACCCATCCTGGAGATCCTAGAACCCGTCCTCGAGATCCTGGGCTTTGCCTAGTGGGACTAAAACCTGTGAAAAATAAAACAAATGCCTAGCTGCAAACTCCAAGTAGATGGAGGGAAAAATCTGGGACCCAGAGTTATTCCATGGTCTGATCCTGGCCGCACCTGGCTGTCACACTCGGCCAGGTAGGGCTGGTGCAGGACACTTGTGAGGACAACAGTAAAGGTTTTTGTGATTCACTTAGCTGCCCTGTGCTGTTGGCTCTGAAAGGAGCCGGTGAAGGACAGGCTACTCTTCCCACAAGAACAGCATACTTAGCTATTTTTAAAAGAGAATACATCCCTTTGGTCCACAGTCAGGTGGCTGTTGATCATGTTCCTTGTTGCATGGCAACCCCCCTTCTTTCCCGTCACGGCAAACTTCTTTAAGTGGTCTGTGTGAAGCTCCTTGACTTTGTGCTGCCCTTCTGTGGACCTCCCCTTCCAAAACATTCCTAGCCCTGAAAAAAAAAAAAAAAATAGTAATGATAGTAGTAATAGTAATCGTAATAGTCATAATAAAATCCAGCCAAGCATGTTTCCTGGGATACGCCACAAAGGAAATGAGCTATTTGATGACACGTGAAGAGAAGGAAAAAAAGAAAGAAGGATGTTAATACACAGAGAGGACGAAACCACAGAGGACGCATTCTCTGTCAGAGCCAGGCTCCTAGTGTTTGGTGAGTGATTCAGCTGGCTCAGCAAATTCAGAAAGACACTGTGGAGCAAAGGCTTCAGCCAGGCTTTCAAGGGCAAAACTGCCAAAATGGCATGCAATGCCGAAACATCCTTCCTAAATCATGTAGATAAGGTCTTATGTCTCCGTCATTCAGAGATGATACGCACCTCCAGGTATCTCCCTCAGCATCTGCGAGGGGTGCTACTCCCATGGCACGCATGTGCCTGCAGAGAAAGCTGGTCTGAACTGGCACCACTGGATGAGCCCTCAGCCTATCAGTACAGACAGCAGCAAGGCCACAGCCACCCTCTCTTTTATTGCTTGCCTTGCCCTAGCAGCTGTCGATACATTCTGGGAGCAGGCATGCCCAGTGTTCTGTATCCATACCAAACAAGCCTCTCTTCTTGTTTACTTTGGCAGCTCAATGACATTCTGCAGAGGCTTTCTCAGAAGTGCCATTAGATCCATCAAGTAATACGGTCAGGCGGGTAATCGCAGGGATGTCGTGCTAACCTTGGAGAGGCATCTAGAATCCTTAAAATTAGGTGCTTCCACTGGTAGGCTATACATCTGCCATTCATCATAACATATGAAGATCTGGAGCAGTTGCGATCTCTTTGTCAATGTGGGTGCAAATCTAGGTGAGGTCCATTGAAGCCAGTATTCCAATAGTATGAGGTTTATGTCAGAGGGTACAAGGTTGATATGTTTGTGGCAGATTCTCACCAAGCACAAAGAAGCGAGTATTTTCCCTTTGTCCCGTTTCTCATTTCACTGGGGACTAGTCTAAAGATGTTCTAACGATACAAAGTCTAAAAGTGCTTCCAATTGCAACTCTGAGTGCTCCCATCCCTCCACACCCCCCCACCCCCCCCACCCCCACCCCCCTTCTTTCTGTCTTCCTCACTGTCTGGTTTTGTGCCATTTTTCACCGTGTTTTTTGAGCACGCTCCAGAGAAAAACCACTCGGAAGAGCAAAGTTCCTTGTGGACATCATAATCTCTGTTTTTTCTCGTTTACCTGGTTTTGAAACAGTTCTCCCTTGGGGAAAGGTTTTTCTCTTCATAAGTGCTGTGGCCAATATTTATGAAAATGGTAACTGACTTCACGTATGTAATTCCGGTGACGAGGAAGAAACTAGATCAAATTTCAAGTCTAGTATGGCTTGAGTGACATCACCAGCATTTACTGCTGTGATCTGAATGAGGACCAAAGATTCTGTCACCACTGAGCAAAGCAAAAGGATTTCTCTGTTACCAAAGACACCTTTGATAGCGTTTAGCTATAGCGTTTCTACATGTTACCCATGCTGCTGACAGCTGGACAGTGCATATTCTGCCTTGCTCTCCTCCAGCATCTCCTAATACCGTTTCAACGGGCATTCCTGGTTTAGGACCTTGATTTCATATATGTATAGGTTGTGGCTTTATAGAAGCCCCTTTTGGGTAAATGTTTAAAAGCTGGTGGGAATCCCCAGGAAACCACAGATAAAAAGTGATGGCTCTGAGACTTCTACAGCTGCAGTGACAACAGATAAGTACACTCCATAAGTCATTTTCCATGTCTGTCCTTCGGTTTTCCTATAATACGCCTTCTCTACATTCTTGCAATTAATAGGCAGAAGATAACTTTCTCTACAGGTGACATATTTTGTAAATTACTTCAGTCCCCTCTTGTAGTTTTAGTCACTGACACACGTTTCTCCCTTAGAAACACTCTCCTTCACAGTACATATTTGCATCTTTTATGTGTAAGTTGTAAGGCAGCCCTTGGCATAAATGGGAATGGATCGCTTTGCCTTATACATTGCCTATACACACATGCAAGTGTGTATAACACTTACAAGGGATATCTACCTCCTCTGTGTCAGAAGACAGCATCTGCAGTCCACAAAATACTGAACATGCCAAAAGAGCTGGGAGTTGTGAGATTTCCATCAAAGGGCATCAGATCAGCCAGTTCCAGGAGGCAGGAAATTCAGCTGGAGCGGATACCTGCAATGGGTCTATTTCAGTCAGAGACAAGCCTCCCATAAAACCCCAGAGCTGGCCACCGAAATAGGACAGAGTCCCAGCCTCGAGCAGAGATCTGCATCCAAACTTTACCTCTAGTTCCACCATGGCAAATTGTGTTATATTTTTTATACCTTTTGACAGAGAAAGACTTCTCAATGATCTTCCCTTCAGGCACGGATTTTTCTCTCTCTCTTTTTTTTTTTTTTTCCCCCAGAGGGTAACTAGGACAAACCCAGGAAAAAACTTTATTATTTCATTCATCTTGGGGTTCATCCCGTTGAAAAATTGAGAAGATTATGCTGCTTCTCTTGCATCACTTTACAGCATGGGGGTTTTTTAACAGGTCTTTCACATCTACAGTATGGCCTGGCTCTGCCTGCCTTTGAATTTCCGTTACACGGGTGCCGTGCAGTAGGGCTCCAACACAGCCTTGAGATTCCCCCACATGGTGAATTACAGAATCATAAAATCAGTTGGTTGGAAAAGACCTTTAAAATCATCAGGTCCAGCTGTTAAGCCAGGACTGCCAAGTCCATCACTAAACCGTGTCGCTAAGCATCGTACCTACATGGTTTTTGAAAACTTCTAAGGATGGTTATTCCACCACTTCCCTAGGCAGCCTGTTCCAATGCTTGGCCACCTTTTCAGTGAAGACATTTTTGCTAACAGCCACTTGAAATCACCCCCAGTGCAACTTGAGGCCTTTTCCTCTTGTCCCATTGCTTTTTACGGGGGAGAAGAGACCAGCCTCCAGCTGCGGCGAATGAAGAGACGGGACGCAGCTTGATGCAAGCAAGTTGTCCCTTTATTAGTGATTTTCTTACGATTATATACGTTTCTACCTTCTACGTATTACACACTGATTGGTTAAATCTTAAGCGTAAAAAACACTGATTGGTTGATATTTAAGGCACACCGTTAGAACAATAGGAACTTACTAGTTTATCTTGACCTAGCAATAATTTCTATTCCAAGGTTAGGGACTTTCTTTCTACGCGGCTTTCTTGATTACATATCGGCGCCATCCGTTCCCTTATCTGGCTACTCGTTTCTCTGTCCGTCTGGTTGCCTCCTCAACTGTGACGGCTCAGGGGCCTGCCGTTAGCTTGTTCCTTTGCTCCCAGGGCTTGTGCCCTACAAGTTCTAACAAGTCTCTATTCGTCAGGCTATCAGTACTTGGACTCTTGTCCTTGAGGCCTTGTCCTACATCTCCCCCTTCCTGTTGCACAAAAAGAACCCCTGAAATCGAACGAGTTACTAATTTTTGTAAGCATTGTAAAAGACAAGGTATAAGTAATAAAACAAATAGAAAAAGCAACTAAGACATATTATCAGTGTAAAAATAACCCACTGTCTCTGTTCCGTACAATTTTACAATTTCCCCTTTTTGTTTTTGAACAGCTGGTACCAGGTTTGCCATGTTCTGCAGGGCCCTTGCAAACATGACAGCAACCAAGGTAATAGCAAACAAACAATACTGCCAATTGAGTGAATGGATGCCAAAAAAGGCTGAAATTTTCTCAGATTTTGATAACATGTTACTGCAATGGGGTGCCTAAAATCCACGCAGCACATACCATCCAAATCCTCACAGCCGTGTCCCTGAACCAACAACAAAAAGCAGTGGCAATTTTGACTCACATTCTTAACTGCCTACCAAACAAGGTGATTTAACTCTTTAATGCTTTCCCTGCTGTTACTCTGGATAAGAGAAGAACCGCTGCGATACATTCCCATCATAGCCTCCAACTACATTAGCATCTACAGAAAGACAATTATCGACATTCAAAGTGTAAACAATATCAGCTTCTTTTGGATTAACATTATACATAGGTGGAAGGGCACACCAAACAAGAACTGGTTCAGTCAAAAAGTTTGAAACATAGCATGCCTTCTCTGAACATACCTCTGGGGTCATTCCCTTCATTCCCTCTCTTTTTTATGCAAAGAGAAACACTTTTACCATAACAGAGAAGCCCCTATTTACATCTCTGAGCCCGGACACAAACCGCAGCTGTATGCTCCACCAGGCTCAGGGCAGAAATCATTCATGTAGTTACATAGCTATATATCACTACAAGCATGCAGACACCTATTAGACACTAGATAACCATGTTTATCTTTCCTAGTCTCCTTCACAATACCCAGCTGTTCTCTCATCTCTTGTTAGGTCAAATAATTCTCCAGTTTCCTCTCCTATCTCTCTCTTCAGACATTCTCTATCCTCCCCTTTTTTGCTTGTTAATTGCGACGAGGCAAAGGGTGTGTGTAGCTGGGTGACCATGACCTGCTTTAAGTTACAATCAACTAAACACTGAATACAGAAAAAAAAAAAGGCATGGGAGACATAAGGCAAACATCAATAAGGTGGTTAAAGATAATTATAATAAATCCTGTAATACTTTTGAGTCATGGCCCAAAGTTTCCCAGCCGTGAGAAGAGACCAAAGGCATCCCGCCCCTGGCTCTGCCGCAGATCTTTGTTATAAGGCTTTTAAGTTTTGTATACTTTTGTAAATTAATTCACAGTGGTCACTCAGATTCACGTAACACATCCTATCAACGTCTTCACACTTGTGTCCCTGTGCTAATAATAAACACCAATAGCAACTCAGTTCTGTAGCAACATATGATGGACAGAATCAACATCTGTTAATAAGCCAGAAAAAAAAATAGTATTTGTAGTATTACTTTGTTTAGCAAGCTAGCAGCCTAATTTACTAAGCAAGTTAAGAGCGTGTACTATTCTTACAGAAGAGATTAGAGAAGCAAAAATCTGTTATGCTGCATTCCAGAACTCAGCCTGAGAATTAGTCTGCTGTGAGTTCTGCGTTACAATCATTTGACACATGTTGGGGTTGCGATTGTGAAAGTTGCCCGTTTACAATTTTCATTGGCATTATCACAGCTAGTTGTTTTAAAAGCAGCCCTTGAGCTTCCTGATGTTCGACTTGTTGCAAAATATTCTGAAGCCAATCAATCAAGTTAGTATTAAAGTTAGTGACTCTCTAGGACCCTGCAAGACTGTGGCAAGACTCCCGCATCCTGACTGCCTTAATAGCCATCTCATTCATTTGCAAACGGTTGTCCCTGGGATACCTTGCCTGAGTCACAGAATCGGCACAGTTAATTGCTCCAGCCAACTGCTCATAGTTAACAGCAATTCCCCGATTAAGGTTTTCAGTCAAGGCCACTACACATAGCTCACAAAAATCAAATAACCACATCATCTACTGTATCAGTTAGTACCATACAAAGCAATAACTTCCAATCATGCAGTGTGAGTGTATAAGGCTCTGCCATCACTTCAAGAAGGGACATAGCAAATGTATTATAAATCCTCCCTTCCTGCACTGCTTTGCTTAACTCTTTAACAGCCTCGTATTGCACAGGCTGCCACTCTGCAGGTTGATTTGTCTGACAAAATACTGAACATGCCCTAGCGACTCCCAAAACCCATCACTTAAGTGTTTCCCACTTGCATTCCTGCCACCAATCCCTCAGACCCCCTTTCACCCTCCCCCAAAATACAATCAATGCATCAGGAGAGACAAGGGGGTGGGGGAAAGGTCTAGCTCCTTTTCCAGATCTATAGGACCTGGATCAAAAGGTTTATCAGTGTCAATGGAATCATTGTCCGAGTTGTCCTGTTCCCGTGCTTGGTCCTGTGTTGCGAGGGTCGCTGCAATCAGTGACAGAAGCTTTGGGGGCAGAGGAGGTGTGGACATTATCGCCATCGTTGACAGTGTGTTGAGAAGAGTCGCGCTGTCGGTGAAATTTACAGCCTCCTCTAGTTCAGTGCTTACACTGTTGGCGGAATTCACAGCTTCCTCTGGTTTAGCACCGATAGTAGAATTAGTCCACGCTTGGCAAAGAGTAGTCAGAATTTGCCACCAAGGTGCTAAATGCATTCCCGACACGGAGTTCCCCTCTGCGGCAGCATCATACAATTGTCTGCTGACCGCTTTAATTTCTTTCAAAGTCTCTAAAGTTTCTTGACTGCTCGCCTGTCTCAATGAGTACAGGTTTCTAAAACTTCTTAAAATTTCTTCAAATATTTTAAATCTCTAAGGTTTCTTGGCTGCTCACCTGTCTCGATGCATACAGGCGTTATCCTTGGGGTTTAGGTTGTCCGCCTGGTCCAGACAGCAAGACGATCGTTCAGCCAAGCCGTCTCCTCCGGAACGCAGCCCTCTTCCACAAGCTGTCTTTTTTCCGTCCTTATTCTTCCAAGGCTTCGGAACACCACCATAGGGGTCACCATTTGAGGAGATTGAGGCACGGACTCCCTGATCTGACTAGAAGACCCTTTATGAGTCCATATACGTCTCTTTCTGGGGATGAAGCCTGATTCCCCATTATGGATTTCCCACAGCTCACCTCTCAACTCCGGAGGGATTTATGGCCGGCCGGCTCCTGCTTCCTTTCAGCAGATCATTCAAAGTTCTGTGGGATTCGCTGCATGTCGCTCAGTCAGGCGATTCGAGAGCCCTTCACGTTAGATCCTTAAACGGATCACGTCGGGGTCACCAATTTGCGGCGAATGAAGAGACGGGACGCAGCTTGATGCAAGCAAGTTGTCCCTTTATTAGTGATTTTCTTACAATTATATACGTTTCTACCTTCTACGTATTACACACTGATTGGTTAAATCTTAAGCGTAAAAAACACTGATTGGTTGATATTTAAGGCACACCGTTAGAACAATAGGAACTTACTAGTTTATCTTGACCTAGCAATAATTTCTATTCCAAGGTTAGGGACTTTCTTTCTACGCGGCTTTCTTGATTACATATCGGCACCATCCGTTCCCTTATCTGGCTACTCGTTTCTCTGTCCGTCTGGTTGCCTCCTCAACTGTGACGGCTCAGGGGTCTGCAGTTAGCTTGTTCCTTTGCTCCCAGGGCTTGTGCCCTACAAGTTCTAACAAGTCTCTGTTCATCAGGCTATCAGTACATGGACTCTTGTCCTTGAGGCCTTGTCCTACACCCAGCTGCCTACAACTTCCTTTCAGGTAGTTATAGAGAGCAATAAGATGTCCCCTGAGCCTCCTTTTCTCCAGACTAAACCACCCCAGTTCCCTCAGCTGTCCCTCATAAGACTTGTGCTCCAGACCCTTCACCAGCTTCGTTGCCCTTCTCCGGACATGCTCCAGCACCTCAGTGTTTTTCTTGTAGTGAGGGGCCCAAACTGAACACAGTATTCAAGGTGAACTGGATGACAGGGCAGCAGCCATGTGGGAAAGGAAGGGGATCTCTGTTTTTTGTAAACTTAAGAGAAATGGAAAATGAAGACTTTAGTAGCCCTTGCTTTCTGTCTTTGTAATTGCAAGAGAGTGAGTTATGGTTTGCACTCTTTGCATGCTTTGATAAGTGCATCTTGATCCTGAGTACCTAGAGGTGGCCTGGATGATACCTGGTGGTTCCAGGTGATACCTGGAAACCAGGTATCAGTTACGTCCTCAGTAAATGTCCCTTTGCTTTTATTTGCAAGCTGAGTTTTAGTTGCAACTGAACTATATGTTGAAAACGATTGTTGGCTTGGACAGGTCCTATCACGCTGGTCTTCTCAGGAGGAAGACACACTGCTTGGCTGTGGAAGTTGCATGTGCCTGGAGTGCTGCACACGGGGAGAAGATGATGTCTCTGGCATACAAGGGTGAAGACACAGATCTAAAGGGACAGCAGCAGGGCAAGAGCAAAGCAGAGCGAGTAAAATTTCCTCAGTGGTGGAGGAAAGTGTAAATCTGGGGGCAGCAAGTGAGCTGGACTTTTAAGCACAGAGAAAACAAGGAGGCTACGTGCTGCGGACATTTCTTGGCACACAGGATGGGGCTTGCAGTAATGAGTATTTCTCAGCATAACAAAAGGTGCATTTCATTTGGCACGCATTCAGTATTAGTGCTCTGAATTGAGCTCACTGGCACTTGGGAGGGATGAAACAAATTGAACTTTTCAGCTATGAGCGAACTTCTCAAACGGTAGCTCTTTCTGCAGAAAGACAATTGAACTGCACTGCCAATGAGAGGTTTTCTATGAACCGAGGAAACTTAACAGCAATGACAGTTGTTACTGCTGCAGGGCAAAAGTAAAGATGATTTGGAGAAGGAAATGAGTTTGTAGGTTTTAGGCAACCATTGCCTAATTTTGTGTCCAAGACCCTTGAATTTTGTCACAAAGTGAGCAGTGCTTGCTGTTCTTACTGAGCCAGACAGGTTGATTCGAGTCCTTCAACTTAGCAAAGCTGTGCACGGCTCATTCCGTTAAAATGCAGTCTGACCACCACTCACTCCAGATCAGCATTCATCATCACTCATTCCAGATCATCACTCCTAATGTTCTGGTGGTTTAAAATCAGCCTGTCACATCATAAAATTTGAAAAGCAGCAGAATATCAAGGTTTTGGACTTAAGAGATCCCTGAACAAAGGTACGTGGCTGATGATTCTCATCTGTGGAAAATGAAGGGTCTTCAGTTGTTCTGGTGCTTGCCACAGCAAAACACCCCTGGAAAACAGTGTAATCTTCCACAGGTTAAACAAAGCTGTTTGTCTTCAAAGAGTTTTTTTACCTGCAGGTTTCCGTCAGAGAAAACCCAAGAGGAGGAAAACATTCCCATTGGCCATCAGCATCCCACAGGAGTCTTGCTGCCATTTTCTGCAGCACTTTGTGGACTCTGGACACTCAGTATCTTTCAAAGCAGGGTGCTGAAATGAATTACAGGCCTTTGAAGTTGTTCCTTGGGATGTGTGATGCATACAGCTCATGTGAATTTCCTGTCTTTCTCTGGAGTTCTGAGTAGTGGCCTGCTCTTGAATCTAGTTATTAAATCAGAGAAGACAAGACTTCCATTGAACTTCGCACACAGTGGAACTGCCAGTGCACAGGAGCAAAAGCACCATATCACGGTTGTCCAGGCATCTGGAGTCAACTGTCTGCACAGTCAGCTGTCTCCACAACTGACTCAGCCGGTGTCACAGTTGAGACCTCTGGAGACACTGTGATATGGACAGATACAGGTCTGGAAAGAATACAGGTGCCATCTTTGGAAAACGAAAAGGCACAGGCTAATTCTGGCATTTCACTTTATGCTGTATGTTGTAACCTCGCCAGCAAAGAGGTCTTGTGTATCCTGAAGCAGATTACTGCGATTTTCTAATCTAGCTGTAATACTTATGGAGGATTTTTAGAGATAATTTTCTCTCGTCAGTGTTGTACAACATATAGTTGTACAACTATCCCAAAATACTGTAGCGGTGAGGTGCTGGAAACAGAATTCTACATGTAGAGATATTTCCAAATTAACAGCTGATTAGGGATCCCATATTTTATAGTGATACCCATAAAATCAAGTGAAAAGAAAAAAGTAGATTTTCATTCCCTTTCCCCTTCAACAGAAGTGGAAAGTGTCCCTGACCACGGCAAGGGATTTGGAACCAGATGATCTTTAACGTCCCTTCCAACCCAAACCACTCTGTGATTCTCTGATTCTTTGAAGATATGCTGGGTCAGGAGTTCCTGTGCTTTTTGTTCATTCTGCTAGGAAAAAACAAACCAAACCAAACCAAACCAGAAATTTAGGAAGTCTGCAAGTTTTCATATGGAGATATGGTAAAATCCTACTGCTTGTGGGAGTCTGATCCTTGACTGAAGATTTCTTTTGCAAGAACTTCCCCTTTCAAGGTGGAAGCTCTTCAATGCCCCTCTCCAGACTGTTACATCCCCTACATACCTGTCGCGACGGAGGGAAGACACAGTCACTCAATATGAGTGATCAGCAGACTTCGTTTATTGTACCTTACAGTCACCTTTTATGCCTTGCTATAATTAGCTCATACATATTACAAAAGTTAAGCTCCTTATTGGTTAGTTGCCTAAATACCAAGCCCGCCCCTAGTTTCTCTTCTGTACTTTTCTGTTCGCACCTGCAACATTCTTCCCCCACCGAAATCTTCCTGTTATTGTGTAACAAGAACAGCCAAAGACAGTGTATTTTGCTTTACTTCAGATAAGCTGAGAGCCATGTGCTTTTTTGTCCAGCCAGCTGGACTATGTCTATGAGACCTTCTTCAGCTAGCCAGTTATGCACACATACCAACACCTCTGCTACTCTTCTCTTTTCTGCTGTTTGAGCCCCTGGAGTTTCCATAGGGATTGATGGGCCAGCCAAGCAAAGCACATTATTTACAGCATTATCAAGGATACTATCTTCTTAAACGACGGGAAGAAGAGTGATATCATAAAACGTATGTGACACCACCCCCACCCCCCAAAGCAGGCAAAGAAACTGCACAAGATTCTTGGTTTTCTCTTGAATGCTGAGCAGAAGAAAAGTTCTGCATGGCTGTAGTTAACAAGTTCAGAGAGGTTCAAGTTCCATTGCTTTGTGGACTAGGCTTCCATTCTTTGTCTATGATGACTAGACATGCCATCTCCATTGTCTGAAAACAAATAATGGCTTTTTAAACTATTGTGATGAGCAAGTAGATTCACTTTAACTTCTGCCTCATGGCAGCAGTGATAGATATTAAACCCGTACAATAGGGTCCTGGCTCCCATTCTGGCCTCTAGAGAAGTGGGTTTGGTTTGGCCCCAGCACAAAACAAACAATGGAGTCATCCTGGAGCAATTTTCACAAGAATATCCACCTGTGAGAAATGACTCTTTTCAAATCACATTGAACAGGAGTAACAAGGGCTAATAGTCCAGCCAACACTTTTTCTCAAATGAAATTAGGATAGAGGTGGCTAGGATTTTCTTCTGCCTGTCTCTACTCATTAAGCTAAAATTTGCTGAGCAGCTATTTGACATCTCAGTGATGTGTACCTTTGAAACACAAAATGTTTAAAAATATATTAACATATCCATTAAAATTAATATTTGAGTATGTATAAACATCTATGGAAACATACATTAAATACTTTTGTTTCTTATTGAAGAAGTGACTCCCATTTTTGCCATTTGCATAAACTTCTTCTGTCTGAATAGAGGTGAGAAATGTCAATCAGAATTCAGGCCTTACTAGACTCATACTTTCTTAAAAAACGTAAGACCACATATATATTTAATTGAACCATCAGAAACTCAGGGAAGAGTTCCAGTAGGTAGCAGGAGGTTTCTGCTGACTGAAGAAACAATGTTTCATTTTGTAGAGTTTCTGGAGCCAAAAGTGCTTTCCAGTCTCGCTCCTGAGGTGGCATTACACTGGTAAAGCCACTCTGCCACACCTCTCTGTCTCCCGCTCCTCCCAAGTGAAATCAAACTCAAGACAAAGTATTATGCACAAGAAAGTGCAGGAAAATTCTGATGTGCATTTAGTGACTTAAGTCAACGTGTTTAAATGGGACACTTTTCCATGGGCAGTTTCATTAACGGATACCTTGAAGCCTGCCAGACTCAGCTCTTTTCTATGGGGGAAAATGTCTCAAAGCTGCTTTTCTCCAGACTCCCGTTGCCCTGCATTAAATGAGAACAGTCCCCTCTGGACACTGCTGAAGAGAAGTCCTTGTGCACGCGGAGCTTGTGCCAGAGCAACGCTTGCTTACTGCCACACTAGTAGTGCGGACAGGGTATATTGAGTAGGGTGGACTTGGAGGTGGCAGATCCCTTTCACAGCGGTTGCTGAGCCTTCAGCCTTTTTCTTCTAATGGGACAGAAGGGGGTCAGATTTTGAACATTTCACCATTCAGTCTGATTCAATTAAAAGTCAGTTTTCATTTCAGATGTAGCTTATGCGCTTGCTGAAAACCTTGGTCAAAGTTGATAACATTCCATAAGTGTTTCTTTTTTGAGAAAAGGTGATAGACTGATGCATATGCCTTTCACATCAGACCCAGTTGCCTCAGAGTTGACAGCATTTACTGCCAGCAGCTGGAATGAGCAGTCCTCAAATTACAGCTGCTCTGGGAGGACGAATACGGAGAAGAGATTGCTCATACACTGGAGCTCTTAGCCCCGAGCAATCAACACCTTGACCTGCTGCCAGAAATGGACAACATAGGGAGCAAAGATGCTCTTAAAAAAGTATTTAGCAGAAGGGATGCTCCGGTGCTTCCTGGTGCAAACCCTGGTAGAACAAACCTCGGTAGTTCATACTGGATTCAGACAAGGATGTAGACCACCACGATGACTCTTCCAAGCCCAGGCAGATGGAGATCAGAGAAGGTACTGCAATTAGCTGCTGCCAGACAGCAGTGCAGCTCCCCACTGCTGCAGGAAGTGCCCTTCCAAGCCTATTCCATGCCTATTCCAAGCAGGAAGGCCCAGAAAGGGCTTCAGACCCTGTTTCTGGATGCATTTCCCTGCCACCCAGCATTATTTGAAAGTAGCTTGCTTTTGCTTCACAGTCAGATGTCTCTGACTCAGGATCTTGCTGGTGACAGAGTTAAATGCTGTCCTCTGGGCTTGCTGTTCTTACAAAGCAGAAAATGCATGTGTGTTGCTGGGGTCCAGGGTGAAACCAATGTTTTCAGGCAACTTGGGACCAGCAGGTCTGTTTCACTTACAATGTGATTCTGCATCCCGGGCACCCATGGATGGAAATGATTTTGCCAGTCCTTCTTCATACTTGTTAGATCCCTTGAGGTTAGTGACACAATTATAGCTGTAAAGTGTGAATTGTTGGCGGTATTAATAAAATACTAATGAAAAAAATAATTTTTTAAAAAAGTAACCCTTTTTTTTCATTCCCTCTAGGAAGAGTGATCTGCTATTCTTGGTGTACCCAAAGCCTGGCCTGAAATGTGGTCCGTCCCGAGCACACCCTTTCCCTTTCCGGGGACAGGTGGCATCATTCTCTCAAGGCCCTGGTCAGCGTGATAATATCAGTGGTGGTATATCAGTCATTACTGTAACACACAGTCAAAAGCAGCAGAACTAGGAGCCAACGAGGAAGAGCAGGAGTGAGCTACTTCTTTCTCTTTCTTTTGCTCTCCCTTCCTCCTTCCTCCTTCTGCTCAAAGGAAAACCAGAAGGACAGTGTTGTGCCAGAAAGGCCTGTTGGGTTACATCTGGGACTCTGTCAAAAAAGCAAGGCTTTGAGGCTCTTGATGACGCACTTCCTAAACTGATGATGGTTCCTTTATCAGCTGCAGGGTGATTGCGTGTCACTGTGGCTCCTTACTCTCCTTTGATCTTCTTTGCTCTGGAGCCCAGCCTTTATTCATGTCTGGGTTAGGTGTGTAGCATCAGTTCATCATTTTCCACCTTCACAGCTTTTGGATGGTGCAGAATTTTATCCAAGTCAGGACAGGTGTTAAAAGACACTTTCTGAACATGAGGATGACACCCTAGCAGAATTTTAGCTCCTTCTGCAAAGCATGGGTTCCCTTTGGCCATATTTGACCTGTGCATGTGTGCCACCTTGAAGCCTGTGCCCTTCCCGTATTCTCCAGTCAAGTCCTGCCCCTAAACAGTTGAAAACAGAAGTTCATGGTGGAAAGATCTGGGAAACGTTAACCGATTTTGAATTCTGGTTTGAAAAAGTTCTAAGACAAACTTTGTAATGCAAGAGGTAAGTCTGTTCAACCATACACGGTGCAAGAGTCAAATTTTTTTATTTTTTTTTTTTTATTCATAGCGGTACAGTGAAGAGTAGAATGGCTTCTTAGTAACGCTGCAGTGACAAGTAATGTTTTTCACAGCTTCTGCTGAAATGGAGGGGGGTCTCTCCACTGATGTCCCAGGTCTTGAAACCCTTACTGAAGCCCGGATGTGATCCATAGTTTGCCTGCAGGATTCACCCTCCATGGGACAATGGCAGAGCCTAATTGCTTTGTGTGACATTCACAATGGCACCTTCTCCATTGCTGTCAAAAATGAGTGGCATCACTTGCCTTGCAAATACTAAAATTTTATGCATTTAAAACCTGGCATTGCTATTCACTACCTTAAATCTTGGCCCGTCTCTTTTGCAGATTGTTTTTACAGATACGGAAAAGAAGTGTGGTGGGGTTTTTGTTTCATTTCCTATCCATATAGTTATGCATAAAAAGGAAAGGAGAGACATGGTTCACTGGTTTGAGACGCTTTACTTGTAGCCTTAGAATTCAAAAGAAGTTTTGCAGCCACCCACAAGCCTGCATGACAAACTCCACAATACAGGAAACAATGGCATCCCTTTGGGGCACCTTATCCTTTGAAGGCTTCAGGTAGGTGACAAATGAAGACATGAGATTTTCCTCTGACTTCCTAGGCTGATAGCTGCCTCAAAGTAAGCAATAAGTGTCTCTGAATTTCTTAGTCCTGCCATGTTTACTGCTGTTGCTATTGATCTTGGGTACACAGTGACAAAGATGGGCATTGGAGCGGAGATTTGGAAGGCATTCAGTAAAGACCTAGATGGTGCGCCCCTGGAAGCCAGTGGTAAAATGAAAACTTTGCCATTTGCTATAATGTCAGCACCGAAAGTATCCAAAAATCTCACTTGAAAAACCCTCGTGTCAAATTCTGTCCTGAGTTGCCCACAGTGACTGCCGTCAGAGCAAGTGCTGGCCACTAGCACAGGACAAAAGCTTGACAAGCTGTTCTTTGTGTTCCTGTTTAGTTCTCCAGCACCCTACACGCTCATCATCCTGTTACAACACTGCTTCCCAGCATGGTGCAGAGCATTTTACTCAAGGAATGAAAATAGCTGTGAAAATGAGCTAATGAAAATATAGGAGGCACTACCCAAAGAGTTGTTGTATCTCAGAAAGTGTGTGAGACATTAATCTCTAGATACTAGTGCCTGTGCTTAAATGGCTCTCATTCCCACTGGGAGACTACTTGCATGTGATTTCTAAGTCTCCGTCTCACTGACCAAGAAAAACAACCATACATTGAGTTGGAGTGTTAGGCAACGGCTCTACAAGGTTCAGGTGCAGTGAGATGGTGCAGAGTGAACAAAATCTAACTCTCAAACGTAACTTAGAGTGTAGGGTTATGTGATGTATCTTATTTCCGCCTTAATTTCGCAAGGGTCTATTTCTGTATGGCTTTGGGGCAGCTTTTGCTGCAGGGGTAGTCGAGGAGTATTTTGCAGGAGGCTCTTCCGCAGCAGTGCAACTGTGGCTGCATCTCTGGTTTTTTCCTGAGATCCCTGGTCGTTGCTTTAAATGGCTTTTTGTTTTCATTAGTGATTCAGAATGGATTTTTGCAGACAACCATCTTGATTTGCATGTAAAGAAATGTATTCATGTACAGAAAAAAGTATTCTTTGGTCCCTTTTCCAAATTATTCTTTTTTAATATTTCAGTGAGCAGAAACAATGGCATCTCCTCACCAATGGGCAATCACACATCACATATGGCAAACGCTGAATGGAAATACTTCATTCATTTCAATGGAAACTGCACTAGGTCAGCATGGCCAAAGGCTGCAAAGTAATCAGAAGCTTCAATTAGTTCACAAGCTGCACGTGGAGCTGTGCTTAATGAATAAATTAATACAACTTGGAGCTGTTCACGGGACAATTCAGAGACAGAAAAACTTGGATTGCTTGTGTAACGTGTCCATAACAGATAACTCAGCTCTCAGCTATTGCAAAACTTCTACATGATCTTCTTATGTTAGCTTCTAAGCAACAAGTCGGAAATTCAGGCCATACTTTAAAATGCTGTTAGACTATCTCAGGTTTACATTACATATATACGTATACATATATTTATATATCCAGCAACAGATAGGAAAAGGAGACACATTAGCACCCATTGCTCTTCAGTGTAACATAGCTCCATGGGAAAGCCGAATGTGCTCTTTTCCCTAGTTGAACTACTTTTCGATAAAACTTTAATTATTTCTAACATAGACAATGTACTGAGCAACTGCACTAAAATGAACTCTGCAGCTCTCCTTCGTTGCGTTTCCCGAGAGTCACATAACAGTCCAACTCAAACAATGATTTCCTGGCTTAAACCTACTTGGATCCTAACGCACCCATGTAAACTCTAATTCTGCAGTGGTGGTGTGTCTCAGAAGGGTATTTCAGATCACTACAAACATGGCCACGCCATGTGATCAACACCGCAAGCACTAAAACTTCAGGGGTTTGAGTCTTTGTTACCAACACTATTTGTACATCCATCACTCTCCTCATGATGATCTTTGGGTAGGTGTTTGTTTTTCCACAAGGAAGACCAAGGATCTCATCCATTCAGCTCATTGCTATGACATGAGTTGAGCTGAACCGAGCTGAGAGGGTTGAAGAGAACAACACTGAGCAAAAGGCCAGCATGGTTTGGAAGTATGGTATAGGAAAGATGGATAGTAACGGTAGGAAGGCCTGGAATGCACGCCTCCAACTGTGTGTCCAAAGGACATCACTATTACTTTCTCTCTCCTCTGGGTGGGCATCCTTCAGCAAAACTGTGGATGTTTGCCTTGCATCAGCAGAGACAAACCAGAAGCAGGGTAAAGCAGTCAGACCGTGTCTGGCACCATAAGAAGCCCCACCAAATTGCACCCTCTCAGCAAAAAAGAAATAACCAGAAATGAGCAGGAAGTTTGATACACATTGGGCCCCTCACTACAAGAAAAACACTGGGGTGCTGGAGCATGTCCGGAGAAGGGCAACGAAGCTGGTGAAGGGTCTGGAGCACAAGTCTTATGAGGGACAGCTGAGGGAACTGGGGTGGTTTAGTCTGGAGAAAAGGAGGCTCAGGGGAGACTTTGTCACTCTTTAAAAAACTACCTGAAAGGTGGGTGTCAGTCTCTTCTCCCAGACAACAAGTGATAGGACAAGAGGAAATGGCCTCAAGTTGTACCAGGGGAGGTTTGGATTGGGTATTAGGAAAAAAAAAAAAATCACCAAAAGGGTTGTCAAGGCTGCTCAGGGAAGTGGAAGAATCACCATCCTTAGAAGCATTTAAAAGATGTGTAGACAGGGCATTTAGGGACATGGTCTGGTGGTAGACTTGATGGTCCTGGCTTAACAGTTGGACTTGATGATCTTAAAGGTCTTTTCCAACATAAATGATTCCATGATTCTATATAGTAAACAACTGAAACATCTGTACTAGTTCTTAGCTGAAAGAGTAATTTCTCTACAGCATCCTACGATAGCATGAGCCTGCAGAGCAAGCCTTTCCACCTTTTGCACTTTCCCACTGATGAAAACACACGCTACATTGATAAAAGCTAGTAGGATGTCAAGAAGTGGCTGACTATTGTGTTGTTCTTGTGCTTTCTCCTATTGAAGAAAAGCTAGCAGGTATGCTGCAGCTTGGTCCCATACATACTCACAGAGAGTCTTGCGTTTAATCTGCATTCCTGTGCTGCCAATTCAAAAAAATTTTTCTTCTTTTTGCGCCCTAATAACTTGTAGAATGATTCATAGCTTTTTTTATTCACAGTGCTAAAATCACTTCTATCCTTAATCTCTTGTTTGTACGAGGGGAGAGTCTCCAGTGACACTTCTGAATACATGTACTTGTGCATATTTGATGTGGTGCGTTGACATGTAATAGCTAATAAATCTGAAGTATAAAAAAGGCAGTCCCGAGAGCTGATACAAGAAAAGCCTGCCTTGAAACAAGCATACAATAATCCACTGGGACTTGTTCATCCACATGCACAGACCATAGAAGTTTCCCCACAGAAATGAGATGAACAATGTGTGCCAGGAGCAAAATTCCAAGAAGTAAGGAGAGACTTGCAGATATACGCACATCTAAGGTGATCCATAACTGGAACAAAGGCAATATATTCATTTCCAGAGAGGCAAATCATTCTTCTTTTACCGCTTGCACAGTCTTCACTGAAACCAAAGGGTAGATATAGGTTGTTGCCATCCCTTATATGGGACGTTTCTTACATGGGTTGGGATGAGTTACTGTGTCTCAGGGTCCCATGGCCATGCAAGAAGAGCCATAGACCCACAGGATTATTAAGAGGATACATATGTTAAAGATGTAGGTACCTAAATAACCAGGCAGCATTTGCAATTCTTGAGCCATAGATTTCATGCTGTGTTTGAAGGAACTATCATAATGCTGTTGTAATGACATAAATGCTACTTTTAACCAACACCAGGTCTACAGGAATGAGGTCTGAGTATTTTACCAATTAACTCTGTGATTTGCTGAGGCTGCATCAGTGGAAAATCTCTCTTCTCGCCTAGAACACGGCATGAAGTACATTGAAGGACAAAGATGTTTTGTCATTTTCTGTTTAGAATTAAGATTGTTCTCTCACAAAATGCCATTTATTAGGCAATCTAATAGCATCTGTTTTGACATGTGAAAACTTAAAAATCAGCTCCATTGCTACAGGATATTAACTGAAATACTGTTTTATAGAATGTCACTACCTTAGTGAAGCATACACAACTGTGTTAGCTAAAAGGCCAACGGACAAACAAAGCCAATTTGTAGTAATCATAGAACTGCTGTTGTACAATGCTAGCAGAATTTTTTTCTCCCATTCTGCTGCTTTTTTCTGCCACTCATTTTAGGACTCTTTTCTGTAGTGGGATGTTGACAGCACCTTTTCAGATCTCTCCACCTGGCACGCCCATTCTGCACGAAGAGAAAACATCCCCCTGGGTACAGACAGGGCTCAAACTGTATGCAAATGCAATATTCTGCTGAATACACTCAGGTAGTTCCAGTATTAGCACAGAGGAAATACGTATCAATCAGCATGCTAAGGAAAGTGAGGAGATCCGAAGACCTTATGCCTGGACTGCTGTTTTTACATCTGGTACAGCCACCTTTGCTATGGAAGAGAGCAAAAATAGAGATGGAGGAGTCGCAGAAGCTTTTGGATATCCATTTCTTTTCTTTCAGTCTCCAGAAATTGTCTCTAGGCAAAGTGCATTTATTCAAGCTCTTTGACAAGTGGAACAGGTGAACTCCTGGGAGGTGGCCGTGGCTGAAGAAACCACGTGGCCTTTGGCCTGCAGGAACAGTCTTGATGATTGTAAGGTTCCCTTGCAGCCTTAAAATGCATGAAGTTGCCTACATTAGCGATACCTTACAGAAACTTGCTACGTGGCCAATAGCAGCACTTGCACTCAATATCCTTGGGAAATAACCTAAAAATTATGCTGGTGGCTGTAATCTGTTACAGTCACTGCTGAGTTGTGAGATGCTGGACTGCATGCATTCAATTAGTGCACATGCACACTGATTCCTGCATGGGCCGGAGAAGAGTATCATGGAAGCCCAGCAGCACCTACCAACTAGAAGCTAGAAATACACAAATGTGCAAAAAAAGCATCAGATTTTAATAGGCAACATAACTAATCATGAAAGTACAGCTTAGCTAGAGCTGAATTCAGGAAGATGAGTCTGTTAGCATATCTGCACAGAGCAAGTTCGAGTGGTAAGCATGAGCAGATTCTTCATTGCAGGCTGTAGCTGAAATGGAAAGGATGGCCTTGATGCAGGAATTGGGATTCTATGGGGTTATGTTGTACAGAGGTAAACTGAGAAGGTAAGCATGTTTTTTTCAGGCCTGGGAGATCCTCTGTTACCTGAAGTGCCTGAGACCCAAATATCCTCTAGCTCCGCCAGAGTTACAAAGCCTGATGCAGGGTCTGCTAAATGCAGATGTATGACAGTGTCGCAGAGGTGCACAAATCAACATCAAACACCTTTCTGGTTTAAGAACCTGTTTCATCGATCTGGCTTTTAACCCCACCTAAAGAATAGCTCTGGCCACATGATTTCAAACACTTGAGCGGGACTCTCCAACTGTGGGCTAACTGCTCTAAAGGGTTGACAATTTTCAGACAAAACTATGACAGGGTGCTGCAGGAAAACTGAATGTCAAAGAACAGCAGAAGAGAAGAGGAATACACAAAAGGATTTTTTTTTTATTCCATTGCTGTGTAGTAAAGTGTTGAAATCAAGAGAAGTTTGTTCGAAGGAAGAGACTGTCCAGAGCAGGCGAGGTAGTCATCTCTGACTAGGTATGAGACTTAATGTGGCTAATATCCTAACCCAAGTGCTTAAACTTCACAACTGCGTGTAGGGAATATGAACTCCTCATACTGCAGAGACTTTATTAGCAGTGTAATGCAGTTTAAGGTGTGGTCAGGAAGGAGAACCAGCTAAATGTGGACAATATTGAGGTCACAGGGACTCATCTGGTTTTGTTGAGTGGGAGGGGAGAAATCATATTTCCTTTGTTCACACACTGGCCATTCTCCGTTGAAATGTTGTATCCGGTTCTTGCAGCCACAGTTCAAGTAGGATGTCGGAAAATGGGCTGCAAGAACAGAGATTTGGAAGACACGTCACTGAACAACTTGGGAAGGTAAATCTACTTCATGCAGAAGAAGAGATAGATAGATCACCAAGTACAACAACTTGCACAAAGGGCAGAAATTCCCATCACTCAAAAGTATGACCCAGCAGCTAGGAAATGAAGGTAAGCATACTCAGAGAAGAAATAAGGCACACATTTTTGAGCGAGGTAAATAAGTGACTGCAGCAATTTATCACCAACTCTTACAAGTTCGGAAAGCTATAGAAGAGAAGTCAAAATAAAGAGAAATTTTGTATAGATTCAGTGATAGTGTATGGAGTTGGCCTGTGCGGCGAATGAGGAGACGGGACGCAGCTTGATGCAAGCAAATGTCGGTTTATTGTACAGGAGCACAACTTTATATACACTTTCAAAGGCTGCGCGTCTTAAACCAATTGGTTCCTGAGGCTAAGCCTTGCATACTAGGCAATCCCTGATTGGCGGCTAATTAACAGCAAGGTGTTGCCTTTCCTTGGCGCCAACTTTGGCGCCATCCGTTTCCTGCTCCCCTGTGCTCTGCAAACAGGCCTCATCATGTTAATTGCTGTCTAGACAAGCTCATCATGTTGATTGTTGTCTAGACAAGCCCGAACACATTCCCCTCAGCTAACTGATTGCCACGCATGGTCCTAGTTTCCAGCCTGCTCCTGCAGGCCTGGGAAAGATAAATGACTGCAAGATTACTAGTAAAGTCTAGGCACTAATCCAGAGAAATCTCACCTACTCAGTGAAGCAAATCCAGTGCATTTTTGCTGGACTGATGTTCTTGCTGTCAGAAGCTAGGAATGGAGATGAAAGAGGAAGAAAATTTGGCTATAGTTTCTTTAGACTCTAGAGTTCTCTCTAGAGCACAGAGGAGTGGGACATTGCAAGGCAGAGCAGCGGGAGACATTTAGACTTAATGAGCGGCAGAAGCAGTGGCATTCCAGCTGCAAGGCCGCACTCAGCCAGCCACTGACCTACACCTACATCTAAGTGTTAATGGCCCAAATCCCTGCAGCACAGCTTGCAGAAAAAGCATTGAAACAGAAGGAAGGCCAAGTGCTTTGTCATGTTCCTCCGGTCTTTTACTAACTCAGTGGATGGATATAAGCAAAATAACAGTCTGTCCAGTTCATACCATGGTTGCTGGCCTTAGCAGAACTGGGACTCATTCAAGTTCACCTTGACTTTTTGCAGAGGGACTCAAGAAACAGCCTCAGAATGACTATTCACTACTGCAAATCTCATAGGGCAGGCTCGAGGTAACTGTGATTCAGTAACCAGCAAAAATATTAAAGGAAAATGTAGACCAGGATAGTTTAGACCTATGAGGAAGCAAGCTCCTTTCTGGGTACATTTGTCCCGGGTGTCTGATGACCAGTGCGCAACACAAGAACTTATTGAAAGGTGAAATGAAAGAAATGAGATAACCTTGTGACTTGCAGATCTTGTTGCTCCAGCAAGTGCATCAAAGCCCAGCCATGGGCTAGAAGAGATTAACAAGGAATTGTGGTGAGATGATGAACTGTAGCAAACGTCCTGGAGCAAAACTTTGACAGTGAGGGTCTGTGGACAAGCAGCTCATTTTGGCAAGGCCGGAAAAAGTAAATGTGTAAGCCTGCTATTGAGTGGTCTTTTTTAATGGTACGGTGATCCAGAAGAAGCAGTATTTAGGCAGACTGTGCAGCAAGTAAAAAGGGCATCATTGCAGCATAAGCCAAATCCTGTACGGGGTACCTGGTCTCTTTTTTAAAAAGTGAGTCTACGGAAATGGTCCTTCATCTTTCATGTCAGTAGTGATTTCTGCATCAACTATACTGGTGCCGTAGAACTGACTTCATTCTATTCCAGCTGTTCTGGCAAGCAAAATTGGCTGCTTTACCTTTGGCGAACTGAAAATCAAAGCTGTTTCTCAAGAAAATATGCTGCAACAAAAGCCCTTTTTTTAAAACTGTCTTAAAAAAACCCTGTCTTTTCTATCAGATATGCTAGACAAAAAGATGTTTAATTTTCAATTATATTTGTATTCTATTTTGGCTTTTTAAAAAATGCAGAATCCACTGTCTTATTTTTTTAGGTTTGATTTCAAAAAATAATAAGGCCATTTCTACTTTGCTATCCTTTTGCACTTCAAAGAAACAAAAGAAGAGAACATAAGAACACCACGTTCCTCCAAAAGCCTCTTCTTCTTCTTCTTCTTCTGGTCCCCTTTTTCTGTGGCGAAGAGGAAATAAAAGCAAGAAAATGGAAGACAACAAAATAGAAAGAACGCAAAAAGAAGAAATTTTCTCAGACATGTAACAAAATTGATTCGAGGACTCATTTTGAAGCTTAAAAACCCCTTTCATTTCTTTGTAAGCTGTCATACAAAAAAAGGCAAAATAAATATTTTCATGCTTTCCTAAAATAAAATCACAATTGGAATGCATCTGGGGTGTTTTTTGAAAGTATTCTAGCAAAAAGTATATACCAGTCCTGCTCTCTGGCAGCGGCAGCAGCAGCATTAATACCTCTGATGGCCAATTATACTTCTGCAAACATACTATTTCCATGTCTTGCTATGCTGACATACATATGATCCCAGTGGCTTCACTCATTTCTCACAGATGTCTTAAACGGCCATTCACTTTTCTTGCTGAGGACCACAACTCTTTTTTTTTTTTGAGCACTGTTAGTCCCATTGGGTCAACAGAGCTTGATTTTGAGTAGCGTGAACTCTGCCATTCCCACTTACAGGTACACTGAGTAAGAATTATATTTAGGCATTTTACGGAGTGACATTTGTGATGTGTGTGTTTTTTTCTTCACCTTCCTTCTTTTCTTTCCTCCTTTGCCTCCCTTGATCCTGCTATTGGAGAGGGAGAACTTGTTGTGGCTGCCTACGAGACCCAGAGATCTCCAGTCTTGTGTGCAGGAGTGAGTACAATGGGAACTGCTCTGATTCGCCTCTCTGTAGCTGCCTGAGCTTTTTTGCATGGTATGGTCTGGTTTTGATCAGAATCACAGTTTAGAAAACACGCTTAATGCTTTTGGTAACATATTCAAAGAGACGTATTTCATGCGCAAAGTAATTCCCTTTTCCTATGTCAACAGTTTCAGTGAAAATAAATCCCTCTGCTAAAAAGCCATTTTGGTGAAAAGCCTTATTCTCTTGCAAGTGTTTCCTCAGTGCCCAGCACTTTCCCATCCTTGCTGAGATCAAATGAGAAGGATGCTTTGGTTTGCACTCCCTATTAATGCAGTGGAGGATATTTGTCCCACACTTGCCTCCATGAAGTCTAGGACTACTGATGTAAATAGGACCTTGCTCTAAGCAGTCCACATCACAAGGTGACCATGGGGAAGAAAGGGTGCTGTTGATATGGAGAAATAATGTGAAATGGGGATAATGGACATGGATTGTGATTGTATGTGTCTGCTTAAGGAATGTGGGTATGGTGACTAGTCATGGGTGCGGTGACAACTACAGTTTTGAGGAGACGGGAGACGCCTGCCCCTCTTCCTCTAACAAAGGGGAGACGCCTGCCCTTCTTCCTCTAACAAAGGGGCTATTTAAAAGAGAATAAGAAACGATGAGAGACATTCAAATGCTATCTAGAGGGAGGGAGTGCTAAGTCTCCTTGCTGGAAAAGATTGGGTGGTCACAATCACCTGAAGAAGATCGGATGGTCACAAGGACATGAATCACCTACAAACCTGCAAGACCACCACATTCCAGGAAACGGACTGATAAGCTAATTAACATACGAAGCGGGGTTTAGGTAACGAATATGTATAGGCGTTAATTGAATATTCATTTGTTCATTGTATAAATGTGAGATGGTTCGTCACTTCGGGTATGCACGCTTGTGGAGGAGCGATCCCCCGTGCATCTGCGCGCAATAAACATACCTACTTTATAACTTTCGAGTTATAGAGTCTAATTCCACACGTCACTGTGCCATTAGTTTCACGTGTCAACACCTACAGGAGCAAAGCCCCTGTGTGGCCAGCAGTGGACCTTGGCACTACAACCCCAGTGTCAGAGGACAGTCCCCAATGGTTTCTGCACAAGCTGTGGTTCAGCTCTGCCAAATGAAAAGCCCACCTCTGCCAAGGCCTTGGCACATATGACTCTGGAGGAGCCAAGATTACATGGTGGCTTGAAACCTCACGGCTGAGCAAGCTTTTCATCAGGAAAGTGGCTTTTGCAGGTAATCAGAGTCCTGTTTTTCAGTAGTATGATGGTTTCTGCATGTCAGTATTGCCTTTTATTGCTCCTTGGATCAAAGTTCTGCCCCTGCTGGTGGGAAAGCTGGTGAGAAGGTAGGGTGTCACCTTGAGAGAAGAGCTGGGCATGGAGCTGCGGGCGTCAAAAGGTGGTGGAAAGCCCCCTGCCCCCTCTACAGCCAACTCAACCGGAGGAAGTTAGCTGGATCCACAGTCCTGCACAGGATCAGTTCCTTGTGAAAGCCCAGATGGCATGTTCAGAACAAATCCATGCTGCTGCTAGGGTGAGTTTTTTAACCTCTGTACAGAGGTAGGGTCCATGAAAAATGGAAATAAGAGAAGAAACCAAAAATTTCACCCCTCCGTTATCTGCATTATGCATGAGTAACTTTGCATTCCAAAGAAATGGAGGTCAGTAGAAAACAGAGCAATACAAAGGGGAATTTACAGCCTGGACAGCTTGTCAGCACCCAAGACAGCCTGCACCCCCAGGGGAATCACAGGTGTCTACTGCCAGTCATGACAATGAAGTTAGAGACAGCTGGCTAACATGGGAGCCAGTAGCTTGTGCAAGGGCACAGTGCAGCCCCATACTTAAGTGGGCGTCAGTTGTAGGAAATCCTGAAGGCAGTAAAGCCACCCATTAGGGTCAGGTCAGATGTGGTTAAGCGCCTGGCTCACCCCAAGCCTGGGGAGTATCTATCAGCTGGTGTGAAATGCTGCTGTGCTCTTCCAAACCAGGTGGGCAGGGTGCCAACACAGCTCTTTCATCAAAGGTACAAAGAGAGCTGAGTGCCTTACAAGTTATCCTCCACCCTCCCATCAGATAAGGAAATGCCAGGAGAGGCAACCATCTGCACTGCCCCTTCACACTCCACCTGCGATGGGGGCAGGTAGCAGGGCACAGCCAACTGAAGCAAGAAGTTATCACAGAAAAGTATTCGGTGATAAAAATACTTGGAGAGTTAAGAAATGCCTGGGAAACAACAATCCCGCTGCTCATGTTTTTCCTGCAGATCTAGTGATATGGAGAAATAATGTGAAATGGGGATAATGGACATGGATTGTGATTGTATGTGTCTGCTTAAGGAATGTGGGTATGGTGACTAGTCATGGGTGCGGTGACAACCACAGTTTTGAGGAGACGCCTGCCCCTCTTCCTCTAACAAAGGGGAGACGGGGAGACGCCTGCCCCTCTTCCTCTAACAAAGGGGCTATTTAAAAGAGAATAAGAAAAGATGAGAGACATTCAAATGCTATCTAGAGGGAGGGAGTGCTAAGTCTCCTTGCTGGAAAAGATTGGGTGGTCACAATCACCTGAAGAAGATCGGGTGGTCACAAGGACATGAATCACCTGAAGAAGATCGGATGGTCACAAGGACATGAATCACCTACAAACCTGCAAGACCACCACATTCCAGGAAACGGACTGATAAGCTAATTAACATACGAAGCGGGGTTTAGGTAACAAATATGTATAGGTGTTAATTGAATATTCATTTGTTCATTGTATAAATGTGAGATGGTTCGTCACTTCGGGTATGCACGCTTGTGGAGGAGCGATCCCCCGTGCATCTGCGCGCAATAAACATACCTACTTTATAACTTTCGAGTTATAGAGTCAAATTCCGCACGTCAGTTTGGCGAGCCAGGCAGGAGGATTTCTGCTCGGCTGAGGGACCAGCTGCAGAGCGGACGCTCCTAGGCGCGCCCCGGGAGATTTCCTCGGAGGAGCCTCCTCTTCTCAGCTGTTCACCCGGGAGCAGAAAAGAAACCCCTGGATCCACGGATAAAACGGTATGTTTAGTAACGGGGCGGCTGGTGAGACGCACGGAGACGTCCGGCGCGCAGCGTAGTCCCCAGGAGGAAAGGTACCTTGGGAGGGGGTTTGCTGACCAAGGGGTGGCCGCTAGCGATCTTGAGGGCAGATCGAGCAAACCCGAGGTTACTGCCATTCCTAAAAGCCCGGAGGCCTCGTGACGGAAAGCGGGGGGCGGGACGGAATAAGGCGGAATCTCACAGGAACAAGAGGGACCTCACAGCAAAAGTAAAAGGGAAACTTTTGCGTAGGAAAAAGAGGAAGCTAAAAACTTCCTTTAGGTTGTCTTAAGAATTGGGGAATTCCTGGAATGTAACAACTGAAATAGCGCTCTGTGTCTTGTTTGTTCTATGTGTTGTCTTGTTATATGTTCAAAACTCGGAGTTATGAAATGTATGTTGAAAAATATTAACATTCTGGTAATTTGTGGCAAATAGCGGAAAACTTAACACTCTGCTTAAGACCAGGAAAAATTGGTTTTTGTTTGTTGTTTGTTTTTTGGCAATTGTTCATTGAAATGCATACTTTGTGAACTGTTAGTGTTCCTAAGAGTTTGTACATAAGTGCACGGTACCGTATAACATACTGCTTGTGTGACTGCGGGCTGCCCGGAGAGTGTGAATGGTGTGATTGAGATGCGCATTTTGATTTTCCGTGTATAGCTTAATTATTTTGACTAAGTGTGAGTGCAAGAGTGCTTGAGACAGGCGTTTGAGTGCAAAACGAGTAAAAAGCTCTATCCGCGTTTCCAACCTTGGGTGGCTAAGGCGGCCGGAGAAAAACAAAGTAATTAAAATTGCAAAATGGGAAATGGAAGGAGTAAGCCCTGTGAAAAATCGCCTTTGGGTTGTATATTAAAACATTGGAGTGATATTGTAGGACAGGGTGGTACCGAAAATAGAAGGAAATTGGTTAAATATTGTAATCAGTGGTGGCCTTTGTATAAATTGGAGAGCGATGCGAAATGGCCTCAGGAGGGAGGAACGTTAGATTATAACACTCTCCTTCAATTAATGTTGTTTCTGAGGACAGAGGGAAAATGGGATGAAGTATTATATGCAGACATGTTCTTTGTCCTCCAGGACAAACCTGAGTGGCAAAAGGACTAGACGTTTAAAGAAGGGGAAATGAAATTAAAAGTTAAATATGATCAAGTAATTGAAATATTGAGCTTATCTTTAATTCAACAGAAAAGAGGAAAAGAGGACCTCCCTGAAGTAAAAGAAATTTTTAACCAGGTGTATCTGAAAATAAATTCCAGGAAAGGTGAAAAATGCTTTACCTGTTACAGTAAAATGATAAGGGGGAGGCTTGCCCAGTTCAGATAAAAACAATATCCCTTGGTCAGCAAGGCTGTGGGGATATTGGCAGAAAAACTGAAATAAAATACACTCTGTAGTAGTTCTACTAATGTAAATCTGTGTGTTTTGCCATGACAGTGACTTGTTATGGGATGTGCAGATGAAACTGCATTGACAATGAAGTACAAGGAATAAGGTTGGTCAGGTGCCTCCTACCATAGTCAAGGGCAAGACTGGGTTGGCCTCTGTGTTTGCCACCAAGAAGAATCTTGAGCTCCGCTGTTGGCTGCAACCCAGCAGGCGTTGAGCGGTGGGAACAAATGCCATGCCAGACCTTGATGTGAGGCATGGCCCACTCTGAGGCACTGATTTGGAAATTGGAAACCGCCTGGCCGACCATGAGGCCAGACGAGTAACAGAGGAGGTAGGAAAGGAGGAATTATCCTTAATACCAGATGATAAAATCCAAACTGTAAGTACAGATCAAGAGCCAAACTATTCTAAAGAAAACTTAAAGGTAATTCAGGACATGAATTATAAAATAAAATTAAGTAAGTGGACTTATTTAAGGGATGGTTGTATAGTGGTACCATCCAATTTAATATGGACCACAGCCCTATTATTAATAAGACGCATTGGGGAGCTGATACTTTATATAAAAGTCTAAATCAGAAATTGAAAGGGTGAAACTTGTATACTGTAATAAAACAGGTGACTCAGCAATGTGAAATGTGTTTACGCAATAATCCCAATACAGCAAATAAAATAAAACTAGGGAACATTAGCAGAGGGAATGTTCTAGGGCAACATTGGCAGATCGATTTCTCAGAACTTCCTAGAAAAGGGGGGTATCGATATTGGTACTAATGGATACCTTTTCAGGTTGGCCAGAAGCCTTCCCATGCAGAACTGCTAAAGCCCGGGAAGTGACCAAAATACTACTCCAAGAGATAATACCTAGGTTTGGAGTCCCAGCGGTAATGTCCTCGGATAGAGGACCACATTTTGTGTCCAGAATAGTGCAACAGATCAGCCACCATCTAGGAATAGATTGGCAATTACATACCTCATACCGACCACAATCGAGTGGCCAGGTGGAAAAGATGAATCATCTAATCAAACAACAGATTGTCAAGTTAGGCCAAGAAACAAATCTAACTTGGCCCCAGTCTTTGCCATTAGCTCTTACACGAATTCGAACTAGGCCGAGAGCAAAAGAGGGGCTTAGCCCATTTGAAATTTTATATGGATGACTCTATGGGGTACAAAAGGGGATGTCTTCACAGATTGGTGAAGAAACAATGACTTCCTATATGGTGGCACTAAACAAACAATTAATAAGAATTGAGAAGCATATGATGGGAACACGCAGTAGGGGTCTGGATGGACCTGTTCACGATATACAACCAGGAGACTATGTATACGTTAAGTGTTTTGCAGATAAAACCCTGGAACCACAGTGGACCGGACCTTTTCAAGTCCTACTCACCACCTACACTGCAATCAAGGTTGAGGGACAGAATTCTTGGATTCACCATACCCGGATTAAGAAAGCCCCTGCAACTTCTTGGAAAGTAACCCCAGATAAAAAAGAACTGAAACTCAAATTTACTCGGACAAATGGGAACAATGTGGGTGGCAAGTAAGTGAACCTGAGCAGTTGCAGATCCACCATATGGGAAGGGCACCACAACAAACAATATAGAACAAGAGTCGGGGACTGAGCCAGTGGCCAGGCTCGCCCAACTTGTTATTAGTAAGCCCCAACTCAAACAAAGATATTTTTGATCAAAACAGATTTTAACGTTTAGATTCTTAAAATGATCAATAGTGGGTTTAAACCATTTGTGTTTTTTTGTACCCTCTCTCTTGCCTACAACCAAGAGCCTGATAATTGGCCTTGGAATCATGCTCAGAAAAAACACACTGGAATAATGGGAAAGGTGGACTCAAAGACGAAACTAGCTATGGTGGTTTTTTTCTGAAAATGAGGTGTACCAAAGGAATCAATGGGATCGGGAGGATGTACACAAAGTCGACCGATTATGGGAAAATTAGGAGATAAGATAAAAGTAGGATGTCAAACATATAATGAAAAGGATAACACCAAGATTTCGGGAGACGCCCAGATTAATGTCAGAAAGGTAGATAAGGAATTTACCCTTCTAAATACAACCGTGTGCTTTAATTCACGGGAATGTTGGCACAATTTTACCTTAACCGAGCCCATCTTTATAATATGCCTAGGAAAGGAATCCCCAAGAACAGCTCTGACTTATAAGATCAAAATAACAATCATGCTAACCACTGTTCCTACCACCACCACAGTTACAACAACCCCATTAACACTTGATCTTAAATTAACTAAACCAGATCCAAAGATGTATACAATTGGACCATATGTAATCAGAAATACAGGTCAGCAACAAATGTTGTTTAACCCAGAATGGTCTCTTAAAAGAATAGAGTTAAAAATACAAGTCAATGTTTCTGATGTTAAGCCATCCTGTTCCCCCTTCTTACGAACCTCTTATGAGGGATGGACAACTTGGTTAAGAAAAAGGGGAAATATTTATCGAAACAGAATAGTGAGAGATGTAACTGGAATGTTGGGAACAGGACTCGGAGTATTAAATTCCATAGACTCAGAGGTGATAATGAATAAACTAGCCGCCACCACGGCCGATCTATCAAAACTACAACAACCACTAAAATCTTCATTATTGGCATTAGGGGCACATCAATGGTTGATATCGAAGGTACTCCCCAGGTGGGAACAAATAAACATGGAAGATCATCAACTCATCACTAAGGCATTAGGTGGTTTACAGGATGACGTCGCCCTGGCTCTAAGTTGCATCCAAGCCCAAATGTGGATGCAATCAATAGCTGCATCCATAATAAGAGAAGGAGAGGAAGGCATATTTCCTACAGAAATTCGAAAGATGGTTTGGGACAGTGCTACGGAGGTAGAAAGAAAACTCCAGTCATGGTGGAATATGGTGAACTTTACCTATGACCCCAACACACACACCATCACAGCTTTTGTGTTGACCATACATAATGCAGTAATAATTTCCATACACCCCATTGTAGCCCTTGGAATTAACCATAATGGGGTGCTCCTATACCCTTTTGAACATAGAACATGGGCCAGAAAGATAGGCGACAAGTGGCAAACAGTAGATTTAGAATCTTGTATTATGCGAGAACAGCAGGGCTTCCTCTGTGAAAGCAATACTATAATGGCTCAGGATACTTGTTTAGATACAGATCAGAAAATATGTCATTTCGAGGCCCGACCAAATGCAAACTTGAAAACAGTAATTATATATGCAGGGAAGGGATGTGCGTGTTTGAGAACGAAGTGTAACACAATAACCATAGATGGGGAGGTAAAAGAGACTGCACAGTATTCAAATTATTGTATTTGTAATTTTACTACTATCACAGGATGCGATTTTAGTTACTCAGCCCCAGTAGTGTCTCATCAATTCTTAAAATCCAATTTTACCCTATCACAGATAATAATTCCTACCCCCATAGGACTAAATATAAGCAGTATAAAAGAACTATTAAAACATGCAGATTTACAACGTATACTGGAAGAAACCAAAGAAAAGGGACATGAAACTCTTCTTATGATCCATCATGATGTAGAGGGGATCAAGAAAGTTTTAAAAAAGGTAGAACAGGATGGAAACCATAATTGGTGGGATACTCTCTTTGGCTGGTCACCCTCTGCAACAGGAATTCTTAACACTATGGTACACCCCATTGTGATCTTATTGATCAGTTTAGGAATTTCCTTAATACTAACCATTATGTTATATTTGTGGGTTTGGAGAATGTTTAAAAGAGTAACACTTATGTATGATGCTTTATATCATTCGGGAAGGCTGCTTAAGTAAAAGAATTTACTGAATTTAATAGAAAAGGGGGGATTGATATGGAGAAATAATGTGAAATGGGGATAATGGACATGGATTGTGATTGTATGTGTCTGCTTAAGGAATGTGGGTATGGTGACTAGTCATGGGTGCGGTGACAACCACAGTTTTGAGGAGACGCCTGCCCCTCTTCCTCTAACAAAGGGGAGACGGGGAGACGCCTGCCCCTCTTCCTCTAACAAAGGGGCTATTTAAAAGAGAATAAGAAAAGATGAGAGACATTCAAATGCTATCTAGAGGGAGGGAGTGCTAAGTCTCCTTGCTGGAAAAGATTGGGTGGTCACAATCACCTGAAGAAGATCGGGTGGTCACAAGGACATGAATCACCTGAAGAAGATCGGATGGTCACAAGGACATGAATCACCTACAAACCTGCAAGACCACCACATTCCAGGAAATGGACTGATAAGCTAATTAACATACGAAGCGGGGTTTAGGTAACAAATATGTATAGGTGTTAATTGAATATTCATTTGTTCATTGTATAAATGTGAGATGGTTCGTCACTTCGGGTATGCACGCTTGTGGAGGAGCGATCCCCCGTGCATCTGCGCGCAATAAACATACCTACTTTATAACTTTCGAGTTATAGAGTCAAATTCCGCACGTCACTAGAATTTTTATTTTAGCATCTTAAAATAAAAATGTTTATTCTTTTCAGGAGCTCATGTCAGCCTCTCCAGCAGTGGGAGCAGAAAGCTACTTTAGAACCAGGATACGTGCCAAGGAATCCGTACAAACCCTTCAGCAGCTAAGCTTTGCTTAGAAATGACAGTTTGGTGGAGCAGATGTGATGGGAGTCACAGAAGTATGAGCTTGGTCCTCCCCACAGGGTGCTGTGCCTGAGATTATGGACCCAGGGGAAAAGAAACCCAGCTTTTGTTATTGCCTTACGTATTTTCTGGGCAATATAATATATTTATTATATCCAATAAATAGCAAATAGATGCTGCTGAATATTTGATTACTTTTCTCACTTCTCAGCACCCACAAATGTTGTATAATTCATAGACCCAGAAAAAAAAAAAAAAATCATTCTATTCCTGTGCTTTTGAAACAGCAAGAGGTGGGTCTGGTTTATGCCCTGCGACAGTGGACTTTTGTATGTACGGTTCCTTCTCTTAACAGGGGAAAAAGAAGATGACTGAAAGTTCGCTGAAGAAAAGGATGGGCAGGGAAGAATTTGAGCTTGAGGTTAATTGTAACATGATGATTTTATAGGCTTGAAACGTAAAAAATTAGAACTCAAATGACCACAGGGATAGATTTTAAAATATTGCTAGAAAAATCTCTATAAGAAAATACTGCTACTAAGGTTTAATCTCTCTCCCTTTATTTTCATTTTGTTGGCTTATTTCAGTCCCTTTCTTCATAGAATCCTTCTTCTGCGCGTCTCTCTGACATTGTCATACATCAAAAATACTAACTTCTACAAACAGCACCCAACAGTACACTCTCCAAGCCCAGAAAAAACTGAAGACTTGCTAGTTTTGTTGAGAACACGTAGGTTCAGACTGTCACAAGACTGATGTGTGCCGGGGGGTCATTCCCCAGAGTACAGCCCTCACTGACTATGGAAAGGTTCGTCTCTCTCAGAAAGCCAAAAAATAAGGAAACATTTTCTTTCTGAAAGCTTAGGTTCCTTCCAAAAGTTTCTTCGGAACAGCGTTCTCTACATACTCAGCGAAGCAGTGGCCTGCTCTAGCATCATCGTGCGGTGGACTGTAATGTCACTGAGCACTGGACTATGACAGATTTACTTTATGATCTATTTTAAACCTGCAGATTTCCTTGACTCAGATGCCTCCGTGTTGTCATGGTGCGTACGTCCTCGTCATTTCAGGCAGGTTCTCAGGTTGGAGGCCTGTCCCTCCAAACATGCAGATGGAACAACCGTGCAAGAACAATTGCAGAGAGAACTGCTTCCTGGCTTTGGCCTTCCCCTACCCCAGGCAGCAACAAGGGCAGCCATTTCACTGGGCAAGCAGTGCCGGCAAATTGTGCAGCCCGGCAAAGAGAACCAAAGTGTCTGTGTGCCCGTCACCCCCAGTCCTACAGCGGGGGAGAGGAGACACTCTGACTTTAAAAGCAAACTGGCAAAAAACTTTGTGCAGAGGAGACCGGCCTGGAACGTCTGCGTGCGTTTGCCTCTCCCATTGGTGTAGACGAGAAGCATTGCGAGGAGAAGAGGCGGGCTGCCACCTCAGGAGATTGTACTGGGCAGAGCCATGTGGCCGACTTACACCGCACCCTTCACTCTCACAGAGTCAAACATAAACCCAACGGGCAATGCTCTTCCGGGATAAAAACGAAGCGCTTGGACCAAGGACTAGAGGTGACCCTGAAAGCCAGAGGCAAGAGCGGATAACGGGACAGCACGGCCCACACGGGGATCCGTCCCTGCTCCCCGGCGGTGCCAGCAGGGAGCCCTGCGCCCCTTCGACCGTACTCTGTTGGGGCAGCCGCTACAACTCCTCCCAGCGCAGAGCGGATCGGGCTCCATTGCTGGTGCTTTTGGGGACAACCAACGCCACAGCTGGCCAGGAGCACCGGCGACCAGAAGGGTGGCAAACGTGGGAAGCAGAGAGGGACCCGGCACTGTGGGCGAGTGCCAGCGGGAGTGGATGGGGCTGGAGCAAAGTGCCCCTTTAGGCTTCTCCCTGTGGGTGGGGGCACAACCCAGCAGGCTGGGAGACTTTGGCCCAGGGCTGCCCACCGAGCGCCCAGCTCCTCCCTGCAGATCCTGGCACTGCACAGCGAAAGGCAGCCAGCTGCGGGAGGCGTCACCCAGCTGTGGGCAGGCCACCCTGACTGGTCCCACCAGGCTCCCCCTCGCAGGAGACCTGTGCGGGGCGTCAGGAGCGGGGACGAGACACACAGCCAGGGCTGCAGGTCACAGGGGTCCAAGCTGGAGCAACACAGGAAGGTAGAAGATGAAAACAAGAAACGCTATTTTCTTTTCTCTCCTGATGCTGTGCGCCTGTTGGGGCGGAAGGCCCGCTGTGACATCACCGTGTTCTGGAAGCTGGCATCACCCAGCGTCACCCATTGTGACATCAGCCAGGCATGGTCTGTGACCTCACATCCCTCACCGCTTATCTTCGGGCACTGGCAGAGCCTGGGCCAGTCTGGCTCGTGCCTGGCCTCCTGCCGAGCGTGCCTGCGAGGTCTGAGGCTTCTCCTGGTGCTGGGTGGTGCTTTGGGGGTTGCCGCCGGCAGCTCTCGGTGTCCATCCCAGAGCCATCACCTGTGTTTCCCCGGCCCTCCCTGGATCAGGCAGCCGGGCACCGCGGGCTGTGCTTGCGGCAGCGCAGGTGAGCCGTGCGGGGAACCGTCCCCCGAGGTGGCCATGGGGCAGGTGACAGGACTTGGGGACTTGGGGAGACGGGAGGGTGTCCTCCTTGAGGGGCCTGGCCATTTCTTTCTCCCCTCCCTTCCCCGAGGCAGCGGCTGAGCGTGGACTCTCCATTTTGCAGCGTGTGACACCAGTGAGGGGGAGCAGCTCCTCACCCCCGGCTCTCCCCAGCCTGCTGCAACAAGCAGACATGGCCAACGAGTCAGAGTGGAGCTGCCCCATCTGCCAGGAGGCTGACAAGGAGGTCGCTTACGCGATGCCCTGTAACCACCAGTTCTGCCTGGGCTGCATCGTGCGCTGGGGAAAGAGGAAGAGGTCGTGCCCCCTTTGCAGAAGACCAATGGAGACTATCAAGTTTTCTGTGCGGGCAGAAGACGACTACCTATGGTGTAACATCCAAGCCCGCCACGAGTCACAAGATGCCGGCAGCCAGGCAGGTGGACTTCCTGAACGCCTGGCCGAAAACAGCCCCCCTCGCCCCGTGGCGTCCCCTCCATCTTCTCCGCAGGGGATGCCGTCCCCAGCTGAGCAGGGACCTGCGGGGACAGAGGCTGTGGGTGGCCTCCTGCCCCAGGTCTGGGCAGAACTTTTCCAAAGGCAAGAGCACCTCCTGGATCCCGTGCTGCCCTGGCTGCGCCACGAGCTGGCAGCAATATTTGGGGACCAGTGGTGGCTGGCAAAGAGAGCAGAGGGAAACATCCTGCACTGCCTCTGCATCTGCGGTCTGGATCGGGAGCTCGTGGTCCACAGACTGCAGGACTGCCTTCAGGGACATACAGCACGGCTGGTCCATGGCATCATCCATAGCATTGTGGAGAGGTGCAGCGAGCAGGCCCAGAGGCTGCTGCACTCCCATGCTGTGGCGGATGAGGATGGCGGCACTGTGCCAACCTCCAGCCCCACCAGCTCCAGCCAACCCAGCTACAGAACCGGCAGCTCCGGCTCCTCCAGCTCCTGCCGCACCGCCTCCCACGAGGGGACTCCCAGCTCCAGCCTGGCCTCCTCCAGCAGCCCTGAACGCTCCCCCAGCCAGGAGGAAGCCGGCACGTCAGAGGCCGCCCTCCACAGGGGTCTCGGCCACCGCTCACCTGCGCCCGTCCCTGCAGAGCAGGAGCAGCCCCAGGAGGAGCCGCGGCAGGCACAGGTGGTGGCTGGTCCCTCTGCCCAGGGCAGCCGCCGCAGCCCCTCGGATCCTGTCTGGGACAGGGAGGACCACTTGCCCAGGGGATCCCGGCGCCCCCCAAAGAGGAGGGCCACTGACCCCCAGGACTCTCCCCAGCCCTGCAAGAGGTGACCCGCTAGCACGGCTCCAGCACCTCCATGTTCAAGGGCAAGGAAATAAATTCCTGTTTCCCTGACACAGGCTCTGTGTGTGTCTTTCTCTCTCTTCTGGTGCCCGTCCCTGATTCCTGTGCCCCACCGTGGGTGGCACCTGCCTGGGGGGGTGGGGGGGGAACGGCCATAGGTCCCCGGAGCCCCAGGGCCATGTGGGCAGCACCTCCTCCTGCAGGCAATCCTGCTGCAGCTGCAGCACAGCAGATGCCGAGGGCAGAGCGGGCAGGAGGGGAAGCTGCTTTCATCGCACGTCCAATGCCCTCAGCCTGCACCCAGTCCCTCCCTCTGCCCGCTACCGACACTTCTGCTCTGCTCTGGGTTCTCTGCACTGTCTGGTGTCGGCCAGGGTAAGCTCGCTACTGGGAGAGCTGTCAAGGGGCAGGGACCAAGGGCAGGGCAGTGAGAGAAGAAATGTAGAGATACCACCAGAGGAGAAGAGGTAAGGAGCACAAACTTGGGAAGATGCACATGTGGACAGCAGGCGCGTGCTCAAATGTCACCTCCTTGTGTATATTCCGTGCCCTCACGTTCTCCTCAGATCCCACAGTCACGGTACCAGGAGGCCTTTGGTAGGGAAGCGTCACCTTCCAGGCTGAATCCTGTCCGCACCAGCCCTGAGAGAAAGTACAATGGCAGCTGGCTTGGCTGGAGCAGAGCAGAGCAGAGCAGAGCAGAACAGAACAGAGCAGAGCAGAAAAGGAGCAGAGCAGAGCAGAACAGAGTATTTCCCTTGGAAGGAAGGTAAAATGATCATCTCATCCCACTGGCTGACCCCTGCAGGGCTGAGCAAAGCTTAAGGCGTGTTATTCGGGGCACTCTCCAAAGGCCTCTTGAGCACTGACAGGCTTGGGGCATCGACCAGCTCTCTAGGAAGCCTGTCCCAGTGTTTGACCACCCTCTCGGCAAAGAAATGTTCCTAACCTCAAGTCTGGACCTCCCCTGGCACAGCTCTGTGCCATTCCCCCCAGCACAAGGGGCAACGGGCACAAACGCAAACGCAGGGAGTTCCATCGGAACAGGAGGAAAAACATCTTTGCCTTGAGGGTGGCAGAGCACTGGCACAGGCTGCCCAGAGAGCTGGTGGAGTGTCCTTCTCTGGAGACATTCAAAACCTGCCTGGACGCGATTCTGTGCACTGTGCTTTAGCAGGGGCTTGGACTGGCGATCTCCAGAGGTCCCTTCCAACACTGACCATGCCGTGATCCTGTGATTCTGAGAGCCTATCGCGGCATGCCAGGGAGAAGAGGTCAGCACCTCCCTCTCTGCTTCCCCTCCTCGGGAAGCTGCAGAGAGCAGTGAGGTTGCCCCTCAGCCCTTTTCTCTCCAAACTAGACACACCAGAATCCTCAGATGCTCCACACAGGACATGCCTTACAGCCCTTTCCCCAGCTGCGTTGCCCCGCTCTGGCTGCCCGTCACGCCACTGATGATTGCCCAGCGCTCCAGTCTATCTAGATTCCTCTGCAAGGCCTCTTACCCTTGAGAGAGTCAACAGCACCTCCCAGGTTGGGGCCATTGGCAAACTTGCTAATGGTGCACTCAACTCCATTCGACTTGCTAATGCTGCATTGGCTGGGACCTGTCCAGACTCCCAAGACTGCTGAAAAGTGCTGGAGAGAGGTCCTGCGATGACATCGGCCAGCTCTTTCCGTACCCTGGGCTGAATGCCATCGGGCCCTGTAGCTTTACGCACATCCAGCACCAGCAGCCAGTCTCAGGCAAGCTCAGGCTCGCCTGGGAGTTTCTTACCGCCCCAGTCGAGGTCTTCCAGCACTGGGCTCCGGGGCTCCCAGGGCCCGCCACCGGTGTTGAAGGCAGTGCCAAAAGGAGGCAGGGCATGTCTCGGCCTTGTCTGCGTCCCAATCTGTGAGTGAGCTGACCGACCTTATCCAGCACCAGACCAGACATTAGCGCTCTGATTTGGTGTCCTTGTCTATTGCTGCCCGTCTTAGGTCAGCTCAAGATGAGCAATGGCACTGGCAGCTGCCAAGTCATGCTGACTTTCTACCGGTGGCGTTAAAAGCTGTTTTCATGTCAGGCAGAGTATTTCACAGGTGACAGCACCTCCTAGAGCATTACCAACCTCTGTGCTTCACCTTCCATGTCCAAAATAGGCTACTGGTCTTCCCGCTTCCATCCGCCCTTTGACAGATATTGCTTCTCATTTCCCTTGGGGCAAGTGTCATTGAATGCCTCATTACCAGTGTGCCAGCATGCATTAGACAGAGTGGCTTCTGGTGTGAATCACAGCTGCAATGTGCAGATTGCACTGCGGACCTGTGCTGGGGACAGCAGCCACCAAAGGTGGCTCAGGAGAGGGAGCACCTCTTGTCCATGGGGAGTAGGCTGGCCACTCCTCAAGCCTCCCAGACCTCACACTCTGTCTCCTGCTTGCATGCTTGCTGGCTTGCTTGCTTCCTCCCTCTCTCCTTCCTCTCTTCATTCCTTCTCCCCTTCCCCACTTCATTCCGTCCTTCCTTGCTTCCTTCCCCACTTCCTTCCTTCTCCCCTTCCTTCCTTCTTTCCTTCCTTCCCCCCTCTCTTCCTCCACTTTTCTTCTCTTCCCTCCTCTCCCTGCTGCCTCTCTTTGCCCCTCCTTTCTGTCCCTATTGAGGTCCTTCTGTGACACCTAGTGGTATAGTGTTCCGCAAACACCAGAGCAAAAGGCCGGAAAATTTTATCACTGTAAGGGTTCTCAAGCATGGCAACAGGATGCCCACGGGTGTGGTTGAGCACCATCCCTGGAGGTGTTTAAAAGAGGTGGAGATGGGCCACTGTGGGACATGGCTTAGTGGTGGACATGGCAGTGTTTGGTTTACAGTTGCACTCAATAGCTTTAAAAGTCTTTCCCAACCTAAATGAGTCTATCGTGCTGTGATTCTAAGCTGTCTACAACCTGGATTTCCAGATTTCTGAAGTATCACGTAGGAAAGGGAAATGCACAGCTGCAAAGGAGTAGGCTCATCTTACAGAGATCTCAGCCTGACAGAGACAAGTCATTGAACCAAGCATGGCAGGGCTCTGTAAATGATGTCCCCAGTGGAAAAGCAAATCTCCCTAGAGAAACGCATCCTGTCCTGCTTATAAACACGAAGTGGCTGGGCACGGCAAGCCAGGCTCAGCCAGTCCCGTTGCCAGTGGCACAAGAGATCTTCATCTCCAAAGATGCTCACTTAAGTCTCTGTTCCAAGCAGAGACATGACTCAGGGGGTCTGTGGTGTGTTAAATTTTTCCTCCCCGAAGGAGCCAGAACCCTTCTAGGGATGCTTAAGGGATCCTGCCCTTCAGAATGGCAACAGTGCGGGCACAGGGATGGGCCAGGTGACAGCTTGGCTGCCGTCTCGGGCACTGAAGAGGTTCAGTGGTGGGATGGCTGATGCCATCCCCAGCTAAGAAGGGAGCTGAGGGGCAGAGGCCGTGGGTGGCCTCCTGCCCGAAGTCTGGGCAGAACTTTTCCAAAGGCGAGAGCAACTCCTGGATCCCGTGCTGCCCTGGCTGCGCCAGGAGCTGGCAGCAGTGTTTGGGGCCCAGTGGTGGCTGGCAAAGAGTGCAGAGGGAAACATCCTGCACTGCCTCTGCGCCTGTGGTCCATGCAGGGAGCTTGTGGTCTAGATACTGCAGGAGCACCTTGGGGAACACACAGCACGGCTGGTCCAGGGCATCATCAATATCATTGCGGAGCAGTGCAGCGAGCAGGCCCAGAGGCTACTGCAGTCGCTTGCTGTGGGGGATGAGGACAACAGCCCTGTGGCCAGCTCCAGCTCCTTAAGATCCAGCTCCTCCAGCTCCAGCTCCTCCAGCTCCAGCTCCTTCCACTCCATCCCCTCAAGCTCCAGCTGCTCCAGCTCCAGCCTCTGAAGCTCCAGCTCCTCCAGCTCCAGCCACACCACATCCCATGAGGTGACTCCCAACTCCAGGCTGGCCTCCTCCAGCAGCCCTGCAGGCTCCCACGGCGAGGAGGAAGCCAACACATCCCATGTCGCCCTCTGCAAGGGTCCTGGATGTCCCCCATCTGCAGCCGACCCTGCAGAGCAGGAGCAGCCCCAACAGGAGCCGGGGCAGGCACAGGTGGTGGCTGGTCCCGCTGCCCAGGGCAGCTGCCACAGCCCCTCTTCTCCCATCCGGGACACGGAACGCTGTAGGACAAGGCCTCAAGGACAAGAGTCCATGTACTGATAGCCTGACGAATAGAGACTTGTTAGAACTTGTAGGGCACAAGCCCTGGGAGCAAAGGAACAAGCTAACGGCAGGCCCCTGAGCCGTCACAGTTGAGGAGGCAACCAGACGGACAGAGAAACGAGTAGCCAGATAAGGGAACGGATGGCGCCGATATGTAATCAAGAAAGCCGCGTAGAAAGAAAGTCCCTAACCTTGGAATAGAAATTATTGCTAGGTCAAGATAAACTAGTAAGTTCCTATTGTTCTAACGGTGTGCCTTAAATATCAACCAATCAGTGTTTTTTACGCTTAAGATTTAACCAATCAGTGTGTAATACGTAGAAGGTAGAAACGTATATAATTGTAAGAAAATCACTAATAAAGGGACAACTTGCTTGCATCAAGCTGCGTCCCGTCTCTTCATTCGCCGCAAATTGGTGACCCCAACATGATCCAGTGAAGGTTCTGACGTGGAGGGACTCTCGAATTGCCTAACTGAGCGACATGCAGCGAATCCCACAGAACTTTGAATGATCTGCTGAAAGGAAGCAGGAGCCGGCCGGCCATAAATCCCTCCGGAGTTGAGAGGTGAGCTGTGGGAAATCCATAATGGGGAATCAGGCTTCGTCCCCAGAAAGAGACGTATATGAGCTTATGAAAGGTCTCCTTAACAAAGATAAGAAAAGTATTTCTGGGCATGACCTTGTTACCAAAATCTCGGAATGAAGAACTTATCGACACCAATGCGATGTAGATAAGCAGACACTTCTTTATTAACGGCCGGATGCGTGAGCGAGTCCTCTCACGATCAACGCACACCAAGCTTCAAAATCAGATACTATATATAAAACTTATTCATACATATTCATTAAATATTCATGCATAATCATAACATTTCCTGTAAATCATTAACATATTCTCCTCCTATATCCGATTCTGCGCAGTAGAGCTTAGAAAGGTCTAGAATGGGTCTGGGGTACGATTTGGGTAGGTGGTATATGAGTCGGTGGTCGCAATCTCCCCCTGCCAGAATTACCTTTTATTAAGTTCATGGTTTCTTGGCAGGCAACTACAAGCTGTTCCAGTCGACTCTTCCCAATTTCCATTAATCTCATATTCTGACATCTCAATACACTTTCTATATACAGAAGACTGGTCAGATACAAAAAAACCTTTCAAACCCTAAATTATTTCTTAAGTTTCAACAATGATTCCAGCCCACTCTTCTGGCCTTAGTACAAGATGTACAGAGGGTCTCCTAACACCTTTTACTAAATAATCATAAATTTCTTCAAAATATATTTTTATCCTCCTCTATTTCTATTCTATAAAATAACTCTATAAAAACAAATAATCAAACAAATAAAATCAATCAATCTTAACTTTTTAACAAATCGACAACAACCCTAAAGCAATGCTTAAGTGGGTGCAAGTAAATATGCCTGCAGTGACTGCAACTACAATTTTCACGCAGGAACTTTGGGACGATACAGGGGTGAAATTGTGGGATTCTGCGACAAAAGGCAATACTGAGTCCCACCGTCTGCTCTCTTCGTGGAGAGCTATTTTTGAGACTCTGAAAGCACAAAAAGAAAAGGCAGAGGAAGGAGAGGAGGAGGAGTTGCAAGCTCCGATAGCCCTGTCCTTATCAGCCTCTAAATCACAGCGCTCTAAACTCCTGGGTGTTAATGCAGTGGAGTATCTGCCAGAAGACGACCCCTTTGACCCGGGACCAGTAGACCCTGAACAAGAACCTGATTTATACCCTCCTAATCTGTGTGAAGTGTGGGCAAAAATAAAGAAACAAGCCTTAAAGGAGGGGGATTTAGAAATGGCTAAAACTATAGTTGCTCCGGTCTTGTATTCTCAGGGTCGGGCAGGGGGAGCACGATGGGAGGCTCTTTCTTTTTCAGTTGTTAAAGAACTGCACCGCACGGTTACGGAACATGGTATTTCTTCTCCCTGTTTTATAAGTCTGTTATCTTCTGTGCTTGATACTTATGTCATGACTCCTCATGATCTGAAATCTTTAGCACGATTGCTACTAACCCCGACTCAGTACATGTTATGGGAGTCGCATTGGAGAGGGGGACTGCAAGCACTCCTGCTCACATATGTTAATCATAATGATGCTGCATTAGCTGCACTGACAATAGAACATCTTAGGGGCACCGGTGCACATGCTGATCCTGTAGTGCAGGCTCAAAACTGCCCCGTGCGGCTCTCGAGGCAATTAGAGAAGAGGTGAAAAAGGCTTTTTTCCAGGTTCCTGACGTACAAAAGCCACAAAAAGCTTTTACTAACATCACTCAGGGGTCTCGAGAACCTTATATGCAGTTTACTGATAGACTAGAACAGGCTTTGGAACGTCAAGTAGATAATGCAGAAGCTTGGGATATATTGTTAACAAAACTAGCTGTTGAAAATGCTAATGTTGATTGTAAAAGGCTACTGAAGTCTCTTCCCAACCCGAACCCCACTTTGGTGGAAATGGTGGAAGCATGTAACCGAATCGGTACGGTTGACCATAAGTTTGAAGCTATGGCTGCTGCTTTTGCAGCGATGCGTGGTGTGGGGAATTGCTATGCTTGTGGTAAGCCTGGTCATTTAAAGAGAAATTGTCTTGCTCGGGCTGCAGGGAATAGACAACAACCTCCTGGTCCTGGAGTTTGTCCGACATGTCGGAAAGGGCGTCATTATGCTAATCAATGTCGATCTAAGTATGACTTCCAGGGACAACCGATACAGGGAAACCGACCGCGGAGCGTGGGGCAGCGACGCATGCAGACACAAGTGCCACAGCTGACATTTCAACAGCCTCAGAGAGAAGCACCGACACCTCAAGTCCCTGTCCAGCAACCTCAGGCAGCGCCGGATTGGACCTGGCAACCTCACACACAGTAACACTGCTCGATTCCTTGGTTCATTTATTATCAACAAATGTCAAAGGACCATTACCCCCCGATACACAAGCTCTGTTAATTGGTAGATCTTCCACAACATTGTCTGGTCTCTTTGTTTTACCAGGTGTTATTGACTCTGACAGTGTGGACGAAATCAAAATCATGGCATGGACTCCATTTCCACCCTGTACGATACCTCAGGGTAGTCGAATAGCGCAATTGATTCTGATTCCGGCAAGGGTAAGCTCTCTTATCACTGATCATCCTCCGCAGAGGAGAGGAGGTTTTGGATCCACAGGGTTACCTCGTATTTTGTGGGTACAATCTATTTCTCCACAGCGACCTATGTATCAGTGTACCCTTATTTACAATGACCAACAAATAGCACTAAATGGAATCATTGACACTGGAGCTGATGTCCCAGTAATTTCTCAAGCCAAATGGCCTCTGCAATGGCCACTGACTAATGTCTCTCAGACACTGGCTGGGATAGGGGGGACCGGTAACAGTCATCAGAGTTTGGAACTAATTCGAATTCAAGGACCAGAGGCACATGTGGCTTCTGTTAAACTTTTTGTGCTGCCTGTCCCTATGGTTTTGTGGGGACGTGATGTATTGTCACAATGGGGAATGTCTATCCGTACACATTTTTAGATAGGGCCATTGAAGTGCGCGACACCCTAAAAATAACCTGGAAATCTGATGTTCCTATTTGGGTGGATCAATGGCCCCTTCCTCTGGAAAACTTGGCGCACTTCAAACCTTAGTCTCAGAACAACTGTCCAAGGGACACATTGTACCTTCTACTAGCCCATGGAATTCACCAGTTTTTGTTATTAAAAAACAAACTGGCAAGTGGCGCTTGCTCCATGATCTCAGAAAAATTAATGATGCTATGGAAGATATGGGAGCCCTCCAACCCGGGCTCCCATCCCCGACTATGATCCCTCGACACTGGCATCTAACTGTCATAGATCTTAAAGATTGTTTTTTCAGTATCCCGTTACATCCAGATGATGCCCCGAAATTTGCCTTTTCAATTCCAAGCATCAACGTGCAAGCTCTGTTGCCGAGATATCAGTGGGTTGTACTGCCACAAGGTATGAAAAATAGCCCTACAATGTGTCAATGGTATGTTGTGAAAATACTCAGTCCTGTCCGAAATGCTATGCCTACTGTGTTATTGTATCATTATATGGATGACCTTTTAGTGGCAGCACAACATCACGATGTCATGGAGAAAGCTGTAGCCCTTGTCACAGATGCCGTGAATTCGGCAGGTCTCTGTATAGCACCAGAAAAGGTCCAGAAGTTTCCCCCTTGGAAATATCTGGGCTGGCGAATAAGAGCACAAACTATTGTTCCTCAACCATTGCAGATCAATACCAATGTAAGAAACCTGCATGATGCACAAAAATTACTGGGAACAATAAATTGGGTTCGACCACTATTGGGAATTTCTAATACAGACTTGGGTCCTCTGTTTGAACTACTAAAAGGGGACACTAATCTTTGTTCTCCACGTAATCTTAACTCTGAAGCAGATACATCTTTACAAAAGGTTGCCTCAGCTATCGCTTCTCGACAGGCCCACCGATGGGCTCCTGAACTACCTTTTTACTTGATCTTTTTAAACCCTGCTCGACAGCCTCATGCCCTGATATTTCAATGGGACCTTCAGAACTCAGACCCCTTGTTAATTATTGAATGGATCTTTTTACCTGACCAGTCTACAAAAACTATTTTGACACAACATGAAATGTTTGCCTCTCTGATTGTTAAAGCTAGATCACGCCTGTTAACCTTATCAGGGAAGGATTTTGTCTGTATTTGTCTACCAGTAACAACGGTATACTTACAATGGCTTTATCAGCAATCAGACACCTTTGTTATGGCACTTGCTGACTATACAGGTCAAATAACTTCTCATCCACCTTCACACAAACTGTTTAACATTGACTTTCGTCTGATGTTAAAACCCAAAAGAAGCGAACAACCTTTACAGGCACTTACTGTGTTTACAGATGGATCAGGCAAATCACATAAATCTGTTCTCCTATGGTGGGATGATCAACGGAGACGATGGGACTCGGACATAGAGACAGTCTCCGGTTCACCTCAAATAGTAGAACTGAATGCAGTTGTTCGCGTTTTCCGAAAATGGAACGTACCACTCAACCTTGTTACTGATTGAGCTTATGTTGCAGGTATTGTTACACGAGCTGAAGCTTCTGTGCTGCGGAATGTTTCACATTCACAACTCTTTACCCTGTTACAGGAACTTGTTTTCCTTTTGGACTCTCGATCTGTGCCTTATTTTGCTATGCATATTGGATCTCACACCTCACTACCTGGTTTTCTTGCAGAAGGCAATCGACGAGCTGATCTATTGACGTTACCAGTTCAAGTACTGCCAGACCGTATTGCACAAGCTAAACTAAGTCACTCTTTTTTCCATCAAAATGCTGGAGCTCTTAAATGACAGTTTGACCTTACTTCTCAACAAGCGTCAAATATTATTGCTGTCTGTCCTGATTGTCAAAAACATTCTTTCCCATCAATTGCTGCAGGAGTTAACCCTAGAGGATTACAAAGCCTACAATTATGGCAAACAGATGTCACACATTATTCTGAATTTGGTAACCTTAAATATATCCACTCCTCCATTGATACATTTTCAGGTGCCTTGTTTGCCTCTTGTCACACAGGAGAAAAGGCACAAGATGTTCGTAGACATTTAATGCGTGCTTTTGCTGCTTTGGGTATTCCCTCAAAGATAAAGACAGATAATGGTCCAGCTTATGTTTCAACAACTATAAAAACCTTTTTTGCCCTATGGGGTATAACTCATATTACTGGCATTCCTCATTCCCCCACTGGTCAATCTCTCATGGAACGGTCTCATCAGTCTCTAAAACGTCTATTACAACAACAAAAAGGGGGAATGGGAATGGCTATTCCAGAGGAACGGTTACAGAAAGCATTGTATGTTTTTAATTTTTTAAATTGTTCTTTAATAGATAACAACCCACCGATAGTTCGACATTTTACTGCAAATACCTCTTTCGAGGCACGGGTTAAAGCCCCAGTATTGGTTCGAGATCCAGAAACAGGTAAAATTATGGGACCATATCCTCTTGTTACATGGGGAAAAGGTTATGCTTGTGTCTCCACAGAAAAAAGACCCAGATGGATCCCAGCAAAGAATGTACAACCTTTCTGTGAACCTTTACTGCAGAGAACTGATACCGACACCAACCCTACAGAATGAAATAAAAACTGCGTGATGATTTCTGTTTTGCATTAATGTCAGGTAACCAAATTCAGGATATAGCACCTAGATTTCGCTTTTTACAGCGCTTGGAACAGACAATATCGCCCTGGATTAAACCACTTAACAAAGGTAATACGTGTGGACCAGACCAGATCCCCAACGCACTGACGGCACCACTAGCAGATATTATCTTCCATTACATCGACTTTCAACGACACTGTCATGAACCAGATTGGACAGCGTCTCGATTTCTACAGTTATGTTGCTATGATCACGGACCATCTTGTCGACCGTGGATCAAGATTCATTGTGAACTCTGTGATCACGATCGCTGGCGAGTTGTAAGACTAAGGGACAGATGGGGTCATTGGATGTGTTCTGAGTGTAATAATCAAATATTAAGGTTTAATCATATACAGTGGGCTGAATGTTTTATGGGAAAACCTCTTTTGGAATTAGAGGGAGTTATAGGGTTAGGTTCTGAGATTTTGCCAAACTTAGTTTTTACAAATTTTTTATCATTGATTGAAAGCCTAGAAGTACGGGCTATTGCACGGTTGCTGTTTCAATATATTGTATTAGCAAGCAGAATTTATATTATTAACAAGAGCATTATTGTAGGATTAGAGTGTGGACAATCAATTGCAGTGCCTTGGTCGTGGACAGTACGACCAGAGGAATGGCTGGTTGTAAAACGACAATGGAAAAAGAAAAAGAGAAACAAGCATTGTCAGTAATATGGATAATGATGTTCATACCTGGACCTTGGCCTATTGAAGGTAGCTCTTATCCCCCTTTTCTACCAAAGGTAAATGTTTGGGTCACGTTGGCGAACTTGACTGGACAGGATACTCTGTGTCTTGCTATGGCCACTCCGGATCAGCCTTTTTCCACATGTCTTGTGGGCTTACCATTAGATGAATGGCCTATACCTAGGGACCTTCAAAGTCTTTTTCCACCCAAAAACGTATCAAAAAATGTGACAGACAACTGGGATATATGGATACCCCATCTCCCACTGGCTACTCTGGAACTGCAGGAAATTGAACTCCTTGGTTCAGTAAAAATGGATTTTTGCATAAAATTTAACTACACGGGAAAGAATCGATCTAGGGCATGGGACGTTTCCCCTATTCATCCTGGTTTTAGAAATGCAAGTATCTGGTGTAATTACACTGCTAATAACTTGTCTAAATCTAGCAATGCTCCGCTCTCACTACCTGCTGGAGCATTTTTTATTTGTGGTGATCGAGCATGGCCTGTCATTCCTTCTCATATAAAAGGAGGTCCGTGTAGCTTAGGGCGACTTTCCGTCCTGACTCCTAACACATCTATGATTTTACAACATCGCTACTCTCAAAGGACAAAGCGCGGCGTTCATGCATTTGCCTCCGATTGTGATGATAACATGCAATTTTGGTCCTTTGGCCAACGCTTTATTACATCTCTTCTGTTGCCTGGAGCTGCTACAGGAAAGGCTCTAGCAACATTAGATAAGCTTGGCTGTTGGCTTGCCAAACAAACTAATGCCACAAGCAGTGCCCTGTCTGGTCTTTTATTAGATGTTGATAGTGTTCGCCACGCGGCATTACAAAATAGAGCTGCAATAGATTTTTTGCTTCTGGCACAAGGTCATGGTTGTGAAGAGTTTGAAGGGATGTGTTGCATGAACCTTTCAGATCATTCGGAATCAATTCATGCTAGCATCCAAAGATTGAAGGATGGAGTTTCTCATCTTCAACAAAGTGATACTTGGGATTGGTTAGATAAACTAACCAATTAGTGGTTGGGGCATTTCAGGATGGTTAAGAAGTTTAGTGAAGATGATTATATATGCTTTAGTTGCTTTTTTGTTTGTTTTCTTACTTATACCTTGTCTTTTACAATGCTTACAAAAATTAATAACTCGTTCGATTTCAGGGGTTCTTTTTGTGCAACAGGAAGGCGGAGATGTAGGACAAGGCCTCAAGGACAAGTACTGATAGCCTGACGAATAGAGACTTGTTAGAACTTGTAGGGCACAAGCCCTGGGAGCAAAGGAACAAGCTAACTGCAGGCCCCTGAGCCGTCACAGTTGAGGAGGCAACCAGACGGACAGAGAAACGAGTAGCCAGATAAGGGAACAGGTGGCGCCAATATGTAATCAAGAAAGCCACGTAGAAAGAAAGTCCCTAACCTTGGAATAGAAATTATTGCTAGGTCAAGATAAACTAGTAAGTTCCTATTGTTCTAACGGTGTGCCTTAAATATCAACCAATCAGTGTTTTTTACGCTTAAGATTTAACCAATCAGTGTGTAATACGTAGAAGGTAGAAACGTATATAATGGTAAGAAAATCACTAATAAAGGGACAACTTGCTTGCATCAAGCTGTGTCCCGTCTCTTCATTCGCCGCAGAACGCTTGCCCAGGGGAACCCGACGCCCCAGAAAGAGGAGGGCTGCTGGCACCCAGGACTCTCCACAGCCCTGCAAGATGCAGCTCCGCCCGCGGCGCTAGACAGGCTCCGGCCCCTCCTGGGTCAAGGAGCTGGAAATAAATTCCTGTTTCCCTGACACAGCCTCTGGGCGCGGCTTTCTGCCTCTTCTCCTGGTGACTTTTCCCTTTCACCCCACACCCCACTGTGGGCATTCCCCCTGGTCTCAGCTGGCAGCCCCTGGTTCCCCTGCAAAGCCCTCGTGCTGCGGGGGCCATTCCAAGCTCTGTCTCAGCAGAAGGAGCATATATGGAGCCCTGGACACTGCTCTGGAGTGTGTGCATGGGGACAGCAAGTAGGGGTCCCCCCACTCTGGATGTGCAGAAGAGGTCTTCCAGGGGCTTTCTCCCGGAGCTGGGCACAATGGGCTGCACACCTACGGCCAGAGGACTCTCAGCACTTGAAGGAGGGGTGCGGAAATGGGGGTCTGACAAAGCTCTCCTCCTGGGAACACCTCACCACCATGAAGCAGTGCTAAAGTGACACCAAAATTCTTGTGGGGCAAACGATTCTCATGTCTCATTTTGCAAGCTGAGCTTCCTATCTCCTTTCAGATCCACTCAGTATGATCCTTTGTCAACATCTCTTCATTTCTGTCACAGGAGCTCATCAGCCCCTTCAGAGCATCTTTGCTTGGTTGAGAGAGAAGTCTGGCTTACAGCCCATTGTTGTGCTGCAGTCCTTAGGAAACCACTTGCTTCAGTCCTTACCCTCCTACTGCCAGAAGACTACGAATGAATGACCGAAGCTTTGCCAGCTCTGAAGGTAGCCTGAGGAGAAGTTAGGGGCAAGATAGATCTGGTACCAGGTGGGTGAGGAAAAGGTCCCTAAAAGATCCGAAAATAGCTCAGTTGACAAGCAGGGAGGGGAAGGTGCAAAGAAAGGAGGACAGAGAAACATCAAAGGCAGGAAAAGACTAGGTACAGAGGCTGCAATTACCGTAAAGGAGAGTAAATGGCTAAAATAGTGAAAAAATAAATTTAGCGTCATATGAAAAAAAACCCAACAATAAACTGAGTGTTGAGTTCTGTTTGTGCCGATAAAAGGAGCTGGGATGAGCTACAATCTTGACACCTCCCACACTTGCCTCTGCACCCCACAGCATGTGACAAAGCAGGAACTTCTCCACGGTGGGTGGATATTTGTCCTGCTGCAGGTGTCTATGCCTGTGCCAGCAGGGTCATGTATGTGTGAGCAGTGCTTAGCTGCAGGCATCTTCGGAAGCCGTGAAGAAGCCAGGTGTGGAAAGGAGTGACCTGCCGAGGAACAGGCTGAATAATCTCATGAGTTCCCCTGTTTCTGATGCTTCTCATGTTCAACAGCTGCTGACAGCAACAGTTCTTCAGTGCTTGCACCTGGCACGCTAGTGCATTGGAGGAGCAAGTGTCACAGCCGTTCTCCCTGCCACAGGTCGCCGGCGGGTTTGTGACTGTGTAATTGCGGGAGACGTCCACCAGGGGGTGCAGAGAGATCGTCTTGCTGCTACCGGCTGCAGCAGCTGTCGTGTTACCTGGCACCAGGAATCACAGCGGCGTCCTGCTTTGGAGAGGTCCCGTTTCCTCTCTCCCGCAAAAGAGGGTTTCGAACACGGTTTTCTAGCACAAATTCCTTCCTCCTTTGGCTCTGTCGGCATTCAGGGGAGACCAGCTACTTTCACAGGTGGCGTGAGAGCACAGACATATGTACAGGATGTGCCCGTTAACGGATCTTTTATCAGCACCGTGCTGAGAAACCATTCCTGAGGTGAAACAGTGTTTACCACTCCAAAAACGCTTTGCCAGCTTTCTGCCTGTGTCTCTGGTTTAGGAGAGATGTGACCTCAAGTCAAGAGGAAGGGACAGGTTCTGACAGAGGAAAGACTTTCTTAATGTCGTCTTCTATTCACACACGAACCCATTCCTACTCTCCCTCTGTGCCCTAAACTGCATGGGAAACAACTTCTTGCTGTATTTTCAGGAATGCAGAAACAATAGGAACAATTGGTTTCAGCGTAGGCAAGACCTGAGAATCAGAGCTGCTTCCACAGAGCTGCTTCTCAGTTCCGCTTTGCCAGCTAAGGAACGCGTAGATGCTCCGGCTTCAGCGTTCCTGTTTTGCAGCCAGGAAATACAGACCAAGCAAGGGGTCTCAAAATGATCTGCTCCAGAGGACACTTCTTCACTTTCTCTTATCTTGGCCACAGCAGCCTCTCCTCTCTAGGGCAGCAGTCACACCAAGGGCGCAAACTCAGGGAGCACTGGCATCACCAGGCGGCAGCATAAATCAACCCCTGTTTTCTGCCTGCAGGGCGTCACTGTTTCCGTGCCCTTAATTCCTTCCCAAGACCCCTCCAGCTCACAGCAGGTGTCTTTACCAAACCATTGATGCCTCAGTCGCCATCACCTTCACAGTGGAACAACCAAGAACAGGAACCCCTGTGCTCCATCCCACAGCTCTGATTTCCTAAACAAACATAAAAGCTGGCTGAAAAAACTGTGAGTGAAGACCTTTCCAAGTTAAAATGTAAACGTATGCGTTTCATAAGCGCTGTATTTCAGGTAAGAAGGGAGTGGGAGAAGCAGAAAAGTTCTAGCAATGACAAAATATTCCAAAGAACATTAAGCTGTGAATACTATTTAATTGTACAAAGTTACTTTTTTTCATTACAAAATGCCTCATCCATCTAAAATGGATCTTTTTATAACATATGTCTTACAAACAGTGTGGATGCTAGGGTGGTACATTCCAGATAGTCCCACAGGAACGCTTCAGAAGATCAAGACCTCAGGAAATGGTTCCTGCACATCCATGCTTTTCTCTTGATTACACAGCAGAGGAAAGCATGAGGCCCGTGACGTCATGAACACGCCCCTCCCTCATCTGTGAGAAACCACAGTGAAAACAGAAAAGAGATCAGTCTATTCAGGACAGAACATTTTTCCAACGTGCCACATGGAGTCCATGAAAATGTGAGGCAAAATCGAGTATTTGAGGCAGAACAGATGTGTCATCAATGTATGGCAAATTTGAATCACTGCCAGTTGGCAAGGTTTTTGCATGTGGGGTTTTTTTGTTCCTGTAGTGCTATGTCTTAGGTGATAATTTAATTGCATGACTGACCTGATGCTGAGTTTTAGTAGTCTGCAATAATTTCTTCCTTTACTCCAATGCTGTTAGGATTTCCTCCTGTCTCACTGCTGAGGAAACTGACAACTACAAATCTGTCTGAATTCATCTGCACAAAGACACTGAATGCAGTCTTTTATACACAGGAACCTAGCAGACAACCTCAGCTATCGGCAGGTATTGCCAACATGATGCAGCAGGAGTAATCTTTGGGCAGTTCTCCATTCCTCATACTGGAAGAAAAGTTTATGCTTGGAGTATTGTCAGTGCAAAACTGGTATCAAAGCTTAGGAAACTAATTTCTTGTATCAAAATGGAAGCTTCATATTCTTAGTGTGATATAGTAGTCATGACATCAGTTGAGACACGTACAGTGAGGTAAAGCTGATTTCAAACAACAAGGTTGAAACTAGTAAGACCAGTCAGGAAAAACAGAACTAACACGATGGAAGTAGGACAAAAAAGAGCTGTGCTGACCTGAACAATTTTTTTGTGTCCAAAACTATTTCCAGACAAAATCACCATTAGAAGTAAAATCATGAGGAAATACTTGTAAGCTGAAAATAATGGTGAAGTAGACTCACCCCAGCATGAACAGGCAAACTACTTCCGAACGTTTCACTTTATGTTAGCCATTATACATTCTTCTTATAGATCCATTTCAAGGTATGTATAAAAACATTTTTAAGGGAAAAAAGTATTCCACTTGAGAATGTCTGAGAAAGACCCTTCAGCAATTTGGAATTGCTGATTTGTCATCCAAATGCTGATAGTAATCAAATTTCTGGTTACTATTAGTAGAAAGAAGGGGTTTTAAAGGACTCTTTCCTATGAAAATTTTGTTTCAATGAGTCAAGTACGACCGTTGAATGACTAAAATCAATGACCAGAACCCATCCTCAAAGTCCTGATCTTTCACATGAATTTCTCTCCCATCAATCTGCAGTGATAAAAATTGCAATAATGCAATCCCCTGTTATCTGCCCTGGTAAGACTTGATTAGCATTATCTTTTAGGGCTCTGCTACAGGTTCCACTGGCAGACCAGTATATTGGACTGAAATTTGTGTGGGTCTCATGAACACAGAGTTCAGCCCAAAGACTTTAGTCTGAGTTCCAGCCAGAATAAATTACTTTGGAGCAACTCTGAGTTCAGGATACCTGGGGCCACGCGGCTCCCCGACCTGCATGGTCTGTGGGGACAGTCGGTGTGACACAGCACGTGACGGTGCCCTGCCCTGGAGCCCAGTGCTGGCAGGGGACCAGCATCGCCCCTCAGGTTGTGCAGGGGCTGGACACCAGCAGCACGGGGGATAAAAGGGATATTCTGCTCTGCACCCACAGCGGGGAAGGCCCACAGCAGGGAGTGTTCCTGGGGACACTGAATAACGCCCATGAAGAAAAACACCTTTCTCATGATAAATCAAGATTTTTCTAGTCGCATACATACTATCGCAACTACAGCCCTTGGTAAAGCAATGCAAGTGGTAGAGGGGCAGCACTGAGCAGAGCCCATGGGACTTGCCAGGGTGTTGACCATGTCAGGAATTCTCTACACAGAAGCAAAACCAGGAGTCCCAGGGCTGCCCTAGCCCTGTCCTGCTGAGTGCTGCATCAGGAGCTCCAAGTGGTGGTGTCCCTTTCTACGAATTTATCATGTTTCCTGTGGCTCAGCTAAGCAGGATCTCTCCATGGACACAAAGCCCTCTCCTGCATCTCCCCTACCACGTTCCAGGGTCTTCAGCCTGGGCAAACACACCACAGAAGTTGTGGCAGGACCCTCTCCACACTACCCGCAATGGTCAGTGAGGACCATCCGCCAACGTGCACACGCTTTGAGACCGTCTGCGTGAAATTCCCTGAGTGGTGATCTCAGGCTCCAGTGGTCTATTTTAAACACAGTATTTCTTATGGGTGGAAAAGACAAAGAGGAGGTAAATTCAGAACGGTTTGCACTGTGTGCCTGTTCATACGTCTGGCTGGAGTTAAGCTCGGAAGGTATGCTGGGATTAGTTCCAGTCTGTGAAAATACCTTGCATTGTCTTACATCTTTCCTTTGGCAATCATCTCGCTGGTCTTTTTCCAACCCTGCACAGTGTGGCCCAAGCCAGACAGCAGATCAGAGAAGGCAGAAAGGAATAGCCGGGGATTTTTTCCTCGCCTCTTGTCATTTATGTACCTGGACATGGATAAACAGGTATATTCGCTAGTGGGCATATGGTTCTCTTCTGAAGGACACATGTGCTTCTGCAGAATCTTTTCTTTCTTTTTTTTTGCCCCTTCCTTCCCAGAAGAAGAAGTATTAGAAAATCCAGGTCCCAACTTGGATGTTAGAACAGAACAGATGTGCTCTTTTCTTCTACATTTCCCCAGGTGACTCCTTGAGGACTTTTTGTTCTCATGTAGCTACCAACGTTGACTTGGAGAGTTGTTAAGTGCTGTGAATCAGCCACGTAATGAGAAACATTTAGCGCTTAGAGGCATTTGGAAAACCTTGTTTTTTACTGGTATATGTCCCAAGGTTATGTTCACTGACTCAAGGAAATGTCACAGACTGTCACTCGGAGCATTCAACAGAGAACTAACTTCTACTTTATATTTGCAGTACGATTGGTTACACATGCTCTTATGGCTCCTGCCTAATGTGTTGACCTTGAAGGGTGAAATTCTGCTCAAATGTCATTCTGAGTGGTATCCTAAGAAAACAGCATCTCTCACATAACAGATAAACCTGTGAGCGAATTCATCTTTGCCATGGCTGGTTGAAACCCAGCAGTCCTCTTGAGCAGTGCAGAGCCAGTGCTGTGTTGGCAGGCTGCACAGGAGGCACCTGCTTCTCTCATCTCCCTCAGAAAGGGGCTGACAGTGTAGTGCCGGGGACCATGGCCAGGGCAGCCCTGGCTGGCTGGAGCACTGTTGCCTGTGGCTGGATACAGCAATGGAAAACCCATCCTGGAGATCCTAGAACCCGTCCTCGAGATCCTGGGCTTTGCCTAGTGGGACTAAAACCTGTGAAAAATAAAACAAATGCCTAGCTGCAAACTCCAAGTAGATGGAGGGAAAAATCTGGGACCCAGAGTTATTCCATGGTCTGATCCTGGCCGCACCTGGCTGTCACACTCGGCCAGGTAGGGCTGGTGCAGGACACTTGTGAGGACAACAGTAAAGGTTTTTGTGATTCACTTAGCTGCCCTGTGCTGTTGGCTCTGAAAGGAGCCGGTGAAGGACAGGCTACTCTTCCCACAAGAACAGCATACTTAGCTATTTTTAAAAGAGAATACATCCCTTTGGTCCACAGTCAGGTGGCTGTTGATCATGTTCCTTGTTGCATGGCAACCCCCCTTCTTTCCCGTCACGGCAAACTTCTTTAAGTGGTCTGTGTGAAGCTCCTTGACTTTGTGCTGCCCTTCTGTGGACCTCCCCTTCCAAAACATTCCTAGCCCTGAAAAAAAAAAAAAAAATAGTAATGATAGTAGTAATAGTAATCGTAATAGTCATAATAAAATCCAGCCAAGCATGTTTCCTGGGATACGCCACAAAGGAAATGAGCTATTTGATGACACGTGAAGAGAAGGAAAAAAAGAAAGAAGGATGTTAATACACAGAGAGGACGAAACCACAGAGGACGCATTCTCTGTCAGAGCCAGGCTCCTAGTGTTTGGTGAGTGATTCAGCTGGCTCAGCAAATTCAGAAAGACACTGTGGAGCAAAGGCTTCAGCCAGGCTTTCAAGGGCAAAACTGCCAAAATGGCATGCAATGCCGAAACATCCTTCCTAAATCATGTAGATAAGGTCTTATGTCTCCGTCATTCAGAGATGATACGCACCTCCAGGTATCTCCCTCAGCATCTGCGAGGGGTGCTACTCCCATGGCACGCATGTGCCTGCAGAGAAAGCTGGTCTGAACTGGCACCACTGGATGAGCCCTCAGCCTATCAGTACAGACAGCAGCAAGGCCACAGCCACCCTCTCTTTTATTGCTTGCCTTGCCCTAGCAGCTGTCGATACATTCTGGGAGCAGGCATGCCCGGTGTTCTGTATCCATACCAAACAAGCCTCTCTTCTTGTTTACTTTGGCAGCTCAATGACATTCTGCAGAGGCTTTCTCAGAAGTGCCATTAGATCCATCAAGTAATACGGTCAGGCGGGTAATCGCAGGGATGTCGTGCTAACCTTGGAGAGGCATCTAGAATCCTTAAAATTAGGTGCTTCCACTGGTAGGCTATACATCTGCCATTCATCATAACATATGAAGATCTGGAGCAGTTGCGATCTCTTTGTCAATGTGGGTGCAAATCTAGGTGAGGTCCATTGAAGCCAGTATTCCAATAGTATGAGGTTTATGTCAGAGGGTACAAGGTTGATATGTTTGTGGCAGATTCTCACCAAGCACAAAGAAGCGAGTATTTTCCCTTTGTCCCGTTTCTCATTTCACTGGGGACTAGTCTAAAGATGTTCTAACGATACAAAGTCTAAAAGTGCTTCCAATTGCAACTCTGAGTGCTCCCATCCCTCCACACCCCCCCACCCCCCCCACCCCCACCCCCCTTCTTTCTGTCTTCCTCACTGTCTGGTTTTGTGCCATTTTTCACCGTGTTTTTTGAGCACGCTCCAGAGAAAAACCACTCGGAAGAGCAAAGTTCCTTGTGGACATCATAATCTCTGTTTTTTCTCGTTTACCTGGTTTTGAAACAGTTCTCCCTTGGGGAAAGGTTTTTCTCTTCATAAGTGCTGTGGCCAATATTTATGAAAATGGTAACTGACTTCACGTATGTAATTCCGGTGACGAGGAAGAAACTAGATCAAATTTCAAGTCTAGTATGGCTTGAGTGACATCACCAGCATTTACTGCTGTGATCTGAATGAGGACCAAAGATTCTGTCACCACTGAGCAAAGCAAAAGGATTTCTCTGTTACCAAAGACACCTTTGATAGCGTTTAGCTATAGCGTTTCTACATGTTACCCATGCTGCTGACAGCTGGACAGTGCATATTCTGCCTTGCTCTCCTCCAGCATCTCCTAATACCGTTTCAACGGGCATTCCTGGTTTAGGACCTTGATTTCATATATGTATAGGTTGTGGCTTTATAGAAGCCCCTTTTGGGTAAATGTTTAAAAGCTGGTGGGAATCCCCAGGAAACCACAGATAAAAAGTGATGGCTCTGAGACTTCTACAGCTGCAGTGACAACAGATAAGTACACTCCATAAGTCATTTTCCATGTCTGTCCTTCGGTTTTCCTATAATACGCCTTCTCTACATTCTTGCAATTAATAGGCAGAAGATAACTTTCTCTACAGGTGACATATTTTGTAAATTACTTCAGTCCCCTCTTGTAGTTTTAGTCACTGACACACGTTTCTCCCTTAGAAACACTCTCCTTCACAGTACATATTTGCATCTTTTATGTGTAAGTTGTAAGGCAGCCCTTGGCATAAATGGGAATGGATCGCTTTGCCTTATACATTGCCTATACACACATGCAAGTGTGTATAACACTTACAAGGGATATCTACCTCCTCTGTGTCAGAAGACAGCATCTGCAGTCCACAAAATACTGAACATGCCAAAAGAGCTGGGAGTTGTGAGATTTCCATCAAAGGGCATCAGATCAGCCAGTTCCAGGAGGCAGGAAATTCAGCTGGAGCGGATACCTGCAATGGGTCTATTTCAGTCAGAGACAAGCCTCCCATAAAACCCCAGAGCTGGCCACCGAAATAGGACAGAGTCCCAGCCTCGAGCAGAGATCTGCATCCAAACTTTACCTCTAGTTCCACCATGGCAAATTGTGTTATATTTTTTATACCTTTTGACAGAGAAAGACTTCTCAATGATCTTCCCTTCAGGCACGGATTTTTCTCTCTCTCTTTTTTTTTTTTTTTCCCCCAGAGGGTAACTAGGACAAACCCAGGAAAAAACTTTATTATTTCATTCATCTTGGGGTTCATCCCGTTGAAAAATTGAGAAGATTATGCTGCTTCTCTTGCATCACTTTACAGCATGGGGGTTTTTTAACAGGTCTTTCACATCTACAGTATGGCCTGGCTCTGCCTGCCTTTGAATTTCCGTTACACGGGTGCCGTGCAGTAGGGCTCCAACACAGCCTTGAGATTCCCCCACATGGTGAATTACAGAATCATAAAATCAGTTGGTTGGAAAAGACCTTTAAAATCATCAGGTCCAGCTGTTAAGCCAGGACTGCCAAGTCCATCACTAAACCGTGTCGCTAAGCATCGTACCTACATGGTTTTTGAAAACTTCTAAGGATGGTTATTCCACCACTTCCCTAGGCAGCCTGTTCCAATGCTTGACCACCTTTTCAGTGAAGACATTTTTGCTAACAGCCACTTGAAATCACCCCCAGTGCAACTTGAGGCCTTTTCCTCTTGTCCCATTGCTTTTTACCGGGGAGAAGAGACCAGCCCCCAGCTGCGGCGAATGAAGAGATGGGACGCAGCTTGATGCAAGCAAGTTGTCCCTTTATTAGTGATTTTCTTACCATTATATACGTTTCTACCTTCTACGTATTACACACTGATTGGTTAAATCTTAAGCGTAAAAAACACTGATTGGTTGATATTTAAGGCACACCGTTAGAACAATAGGAACTTACTAGTTTATCTTGACCTAGCAATAATTTCTATTCCAAGGTTAGGGACTTTCTTTCTACGCGGCTTTCTTGATTACATATCGGCGCCATCCGTTCCCTTATCTGGCTACTCGTTTCTTTGTCCGTCTGGTTGCCTCCTCAACTGTGACGGCTCAGGGGCCTGCCGTTAGCTTGTTCCTTTGCTCCCAGGGCTTGTGCCCTACAAGTTCTAACAAGTCTCTGTTCATCAGGCTATCAGTACATGGACTCTTGTCCTTGAGGCCTTGTCCTACACCCAGCTGCCTACAACTTCCTTTCAGGTAGTTATAGAGAGCAATAAGATGTCCCCTGAGCCTCCTTTTCTCCAGACTAAACCACCCCAGTTCCCTCAGCTGTCCCTCATAAGACTTGTGCTCCAGACCCTTCACCAGCTTTGTTGCCCTTCTCCGGACATGCTCCAGCACCTCAGTGTTTTTCTTGTAGTGAGGGGCCGAAACTGAACACAGTATTCAAGGTGAACTGGATGACAGGGCAGCAGCCATGTGGGAAAGGAAGGGGATCTCTGTTTTTTGTAAACTTAAGAGAAATGGAAAATGAAGACTTTAGTAGCCCTTGCTTTCTGTCTTTGTAATTGCAAGAGAGTGAGTTATGGTTTGCACTCTTTGCATGCTTTGATAAGTGCATCTTGATCCTGAGTACCTAGAGGTGGCCTGGATGATACCTGGTGGTTCCAGGTGATACCTGGAAACCAGGTATCAGTTACGTCCTCAGTAAATGTCCCTTTGCTTTTATTTGCAAGCTGAGTTTTAGTTGCAACTGAACTATATGTTGAAAACGATTGTTGGCTTGGACAGGTCCTATCACGCTGGTCTTCTCAGGAGGAAGACACACTGCTTGGCTGTGGAAGTTGCATGTGCCTGGAGTGCTGCACACGGGGAGAAGATGATGTCTCTGGCATACAAGGGTGAAGACACAGATCTAAAGGGACAGCAGCAGGGCAAGAGCAAAGCAGAGCGAGTAAAATTTCCTCAGTGGTGGAGGAAAGTGTAAATCTGGGGGCAGCAAGTGAGCTGGACTTTTAAGCACAGAGAAAACAAGGAGGCTACGTGCTGCGGACATTTCTTGGCACACAGGATGGGGCTTGCAGTAATGAGTATTTCTCAGCATAACAAAAGGTGCATTTCATTTGGCACGCATTCAGTATTAGTGCTCTGAATTGAGCTCACTGGCACTTGGGAGGGATGAAACAAATTGAACTTTTCAGCTATGAGCGAACTTCTCAAACGGTAGCTCTTTCTGCAGAAAGACAATTGAACTGCACTGCCAATGAGAGGTTTTCTATGAACCGAGGAAACTTAACAGCAATGACAGTTGTTACTGCTGCAGGGCAAAAGTAAAGATGATTTGGAGAAGGAAATGAGTTTGTAGGTTTTAGGCAAGCATTGCCTAATTTTGTGTCCAAGACCCTTGAATTTTGTCACAAAGTGAGCAGTGCTTGCTGTTCTTACTGAGCCAGACAGGTTGATTCGAGTCCTTCAACTTAGCAAAGCTGTGCACGGCTCATTCCGCTAAAATGCAGTCTGACCACCACTCACTCCAGATCAGCATTCATCATCACTCATTCCAGATCATCACTCCTAATGTTCTGGTGGTTTAAAATCAGCCTGTCAAATCATAAAATTTGAAAAGCAGCAGAATATCAAGGTTTTGGACTTAAGAGATCCCTGAACAAAGGTACGTGGCTGATGATTCTCATCTGTGGAAAATGAAGGGTCTTCAGTTGTTCTGGTGCTTGCCACAGCAAAACACCCCTGGAAAACAGTGTAATCTTCCACAGGTTAAACAAAGCCGTTTGTCTTCAAAGAGTTTTTTTACCTGCAGGTTTCCGTCAGAGAAAACCCAAGAGGAGGAAAGCATTCCCATTGGCCATCAGCATCCCACAGGAGTCTTGCTGCCATTTTCTGCAGCACTTTGTGGACTCTGGACACTCAGTATCTTTCAAAGCAGGGTGCTGAAATGAATTACAGGCCTTTGAAGTTGTTCCTTGGGATGTGTGATGCATACAGCTCATGTGAATTTCCTGTCTTTCTCTGGAGTTCTGAGTAGTGGCCTGCTCTTGAATCTAGTTATTAAATCAGAGAAGACAAGACTTCCATTGAACTTCGCACACAGTGGAACTGCCAGTGCACAGGAGCAAAAGCACCATATCACGGTTGTCCAGGCATCTGGAGTCAACTGTCTGCACAGTCAGCTGTCTCCACAACTGACTCAGCCGGTGTCACAGTTGAGACCTCTGGAGACACTGTGATATGGACAGATACAGGTCTGGAAAGAATACAGGTGCCATCTTTGGAAAACGAAAAGGCACAGGCTAATTCTGGCATTTCACTTTATGCTGTATGTTGTAACCTCGCCAGCAAAGAGGTCTTGTGTATCCTGAAGCAGATTACTGCGATTTTCTAATCTAGCTGTAATACTTATGGAGGATTTTTAGAGATAATTTTCTCTCGTCAGTGTTGTACAACATATAGTTGTACAACTATCCCAAAATACTGTAGCGGTGAGGTGCTGGAAACAGAATTCTACATGTAGAGATATTTCCAAATTAACAGCTGATTAGGGATCCCATATTTTATAGTGATACCCATAAAATCAAGTGAAAAGAAAAAAGTAGATTTTCATTCCCTTTCCCCTTCAACAGAAGTGGAAAGTGTCCCTGACCACGGCAAGGGATTTGGAACCAGATGATCTTTAACGTCCCTTCCAACCCAAACCACTCTGTGATTCTCTGATTCTTTGAAGATATGCTGGGTCAGGAGTTCCTGTGCTTTTTGTTCATTCTGCTAGGAAAAAACAAACCAAACCAAACCAAACCAGAAATTTAGGAAGTCTGCAAGTTTTCATATGGAGATATGGTAAAATCCTACTGCTTGTGGGAGTCTGATCCTTGACTGAAGATTTCTTTTGCAAGAACTTCCCCTTTCAAGGTGGAAGCTCTTCAATGCCCCTCTCCAGACTGTTACATCCCCTACATACCTGTCGCGACGGAGGGAAGACACAGTCACTCAATATGAGTGATCAGCAGACTTCGTTTATTGTACCTTACAGTCACCTTTTATGCCTTGCTATAATTAGCTCATACATATTACAAAAGTTAAGCTCCTTATTGGTTAGTTGCCTAAATACCAAGCCCGCCCCTAGTTTCTCTTCTGTACTTTTCTGTTCGCACCTGCAACATTCTTCCCCCACCGAAATCTTCCTGTTATTGTGTAACAAGAACAGCCAAAGACAGTGTATTTTGCTTTACTTCAGATAAGCTGAGAGCCATGTGCTTTTTTGTCCAGCCAGCTGGACTATGTCTATGAGACCTTCTTCAGCTAGCCAGTTATGCACACATACCAACACCTCTGCTACTCTTCTCTTTTCTGCCGTTTGAGCCCCTGGAGTTTCCATAGGGATTGATGGGCCAGCCAAGCAAAGCACATTATTTACAGCATTATCAAGGATACTATCTTCTTAAACGATGGGAAGAAGAGTGATATCATAAAACGTATGTGACACCACCCCCACCCCCCAAAGCAGGCAAAGAAACTGCACAAGATTCTTGGTTTTCTCTTGAATGCTGAGCAGAAGAAAAGTTCTGCATGGCTGTAGTTAACAAGTTCAGAGAGGTTCAAGTTCCATTGCTTTGTGGACTAGGCTTCCATTCTTTGTCTATGATGACTAGACATGCCATCTCCATTGTCTGAAAACAAATAATGGCTTTTTAAACTATTGTGATGAGCAAGTAGATTCACTTTAACTTCTGCCTCATGGCAGCAGTGATAGATATTAAACCCGTACAATAGGGTCCTGGCTCCCATTCTGGCCTCTAGAGAAGTGGGTTTGGTTTGGCCCCAGCACAAAACAAACAATGGAGTCATCCTGGAGCAATTTTCACAAGAATATCCACCTGTGAGAAATGACTCTTTTCAAATCACATTGAACAGGAGTAACAAGGGCTAATAGTCCAGCCAACACTTTTTCTCAAATGAAATTAGGATAGAGGTGGCTAGGATTTTCTTCTGCCTGTCTCTACTCATTAAGCTAAAATTTGCTGAGCAGCTATTTGACATCTCAGTGATGTGTACCTTTGAAACACAAAATGTTTAAAAATATATTAACATATCCATTAAAATTAATATTTGAGTATGTATAAACATATATGGAAACATACATTAAATACTTTTGTTTCTTATTGAAGAAGTGACTCCCATTTTTGCCATTTGCATAAACTTCTTCTGTCTGAATAGAGGTGAGAAATGTCAATCAGAATTCAGGCCTTACTAGACTCATACTTTCTTAAAAAACGTAAGACCACATATATATTTAATTGAACCATCAGAAACTCAGGGAAGAGTTCCAGTAGGTAGCAGGAGGTTTCTGCTGACTGAAGAAACAATGTTTCATTTTGTAGAGTTTCTGGAGCCAAAAGTGCTTTCCAGTCTCGCTCCTGAGGTGGCATTACACTGGTAAAGCCACTCTGCCACACCTCTCTGTCTCTCGCTCCTCCCAAGTGAAATCAAACTCAAGACAAAGTATTATGCACAAGAAAGTGCAGGAAAATTCTGATGTGCATTTAGTGACTTAAGTCAACGTGTTTAAATGGGACACTTTTCCATGGGCAGTTTCATTAACGGATACCTTGAAGCCTGCCAGACTCAGCTCTTTTCTATGGGGGAAAATGTCTCAAAGCTGCTTTTCTCCAGACTCCCGTTGCCCTGCATTAAATGAGAACAGTCCCCTCTGGACACTGCTGAAGAGAAGTCCTTGTGCATGCGGAGCTTGTGCCAGAGCAACGCTTGCTTACTGCCACACTAGTAGTGCGGACAGGGTATATTGAGTAGGGTGGACTTGGAGGTGGCAGATCCCTTTCACAGCGGTTGCTGAGCCTTCAGCCTTTTTCTTCTAATGGGACAGAAGGGGGTCAGATTTTGAACATTTCACCATTCAGTCTGATTCAATTAAAAGTCAGTTTTCATTTCAGATGTAGCTTATGCGCTTGCTGAAAACCTTGGTCAAAGTTGATAACATTCCATAAGTGTTTCTTTTTTGAGAAAAGGTGATAGACTGATGCATATGCCTTTCACATCAGACCCAGTTGCCTCAGAGTTGACAGCATTTACTGCCAGCAGCTGGAATGAGCAGTCCTCAAATTACAGCTGCTCTGGGAGGACGAATACGGAGAAGAGATTGCTCATACACTGGAGCTCTTAGCCCCGAGCAATCAACACCTTGACCTGCTGCCAGAAATGGACAACATAGGGAGCAAAGATGCTCTTAAAAAAGTATTTAGCAGAAGGGATGCTCCGGTGCTTCCTGGTGCAAACCCTGGTAGAACAAACCTCGGTAGTTCATACTGGATTCAGACAAGGATGTAGACCACCACGATGACTCTTCCAAGCCCAGGCAGATGGAGATCAGAGAAGGTACTGCAATTAGCTGCTGCCAGACAGCAGTGCAGCTCCCCACTGCTGCAGGAAGTGCCCTTCCAAGCCTATTCCATGCCTATTCCAAGCAGGAAGGCCCAGAAAGGGCTTCAGACCCTGTTTCTGGATGCATTTCCCTGCCACCCAGCATTATTTGAAAGTAGCTTGCTTTTGCTTCACAGTCAGATGTCTCTGACTCAGGATCTTGCTGGTGACAGAGTTAAATGCTGTCCTCTGGGCTTGCTTTTCTTACAAAGCAGAAAATGCATGTGTGTTGCTGGGGTCCAGGGTGAAACCAATGTTTTCAGGCAACTTGGGACCAGCAGGTCTGTTTCACTTACAATGTGATTCTGCATCCCGGGCACCCATGGATGGAAATGATTTTGCCAGTCCTTCTTCATACTTGTTAGATCCCTTGAGGTTAGTGACACAATTATAGCTGTAAAGTGTGAATTGTTGGCGGTATTAATAAAACATTAATGAAAAAAATAATTTTTTAAAAAAGTAACCCTTTTTTTTCATTCCCTCTAGGAAGAGTGATCTGCTATTCTTGGTGTACCCAAAGCCTGGCCTGAAATGTGGTCCGTCCCGAGCACACCCTTTCCCTTTCCCGGGACAGGTGGCATCATTCTCTCAAGGCCCGGGTCAGCGTGATAATATCAGTGGTGGTATATCAGTCATTACTGTAACACACAGTCAAAAGCAGCAGAACTAGGAGCCAACGAGGAAGAGCAGGAGTGAGCTACTTCTTTCTCTTTCTTTTGCTCTCCCTTCCTCCTTCCTCCTTCTGCTCAAAGGAAAACCAGAAGGACAGTGTTGTGCCAGAAAGGCCTGTTGGGTTACATCTGGGACTCTGTCAAAAAAGCAAGGCTTTGAGGCTCTTGATGACGCACTTCCTAAACTGATGATGGTTCCTTTATCAGCTGCAGGGTGATTGCGTGTCACTGTGGCTCCTTACTCTCCTTTGATCTTCTTTGCTCTGGAGCCCAGCCTTTATTCATGTCTGGGTTAGGTGTGTAGCATCAGTTCATCATTTTCCATCTTCACAGCTTTTGGATGGTGCAGAACTTTATCCAAGTCAGGACAGGTGTTAAAAGACACTTTCTGAACATGAGGATGACACCCTAGCAGAATTTTAGCTCCTTCTGCAAAGCATGGGTTCCCTTTGGCCATATTTGACCTGTGCATGTGTGCCACCTTGAAGCCTGTGCCCTTCCCGTATTCTCCAGTCAAGTCCTGCCCCTAAACAGTTGAAAACAGAAGTTCATGGTGGAAAGATCTGGGAAACGTTAACCGATTTTGAATTCTGGTTTGAAAAAGTTCTAAGACAAACTTTGTAATGCAAGAGGTAAGTCTGTTCAACCATACACGGTGCAACAGTCAAATTTTTTTTTTTTTTTTTTTTATTCATAGCGGTACAGTGAAGAGTAGAATGGCTTCTTAGTAACGCTGCAGTGACAAGTAATGTTTTTCACAGCTTCTGCTGAAATGGAGGGGGGTCTCTCCACTGATGTCCCAGGTCTTGAAACCCTTACTGAAGCCCGGATGTGATCCATAGTTTGCCTGCAGGATTCACCCTCCATGGGACAATGGCAGAGCCTAATTGCTTTGTGTGACATTCACAATGGCACCTTCTCCATTGCTGTCAAAAATGAGTGGCATCACTTGCCTTGCAAATACTAAAATTTTATGCATTTAAAACCTGGCATTGCTATTCACTACCTTAAATCTTGGCCCGTCTCTTTTGCAGATTGTTTTTACAGATACGGAAAAGAAGTGTGGTGGGGTTTTTGTTTCATTTCCTATCCATATAGTTATGCATAAAAAGGAAAGGAGAGACATGGTTCACTGGTTTGAGACGCTTTACTTGTAGCCTTAGAATTCAAAAGAAGTTTTGCAGCCACCCACAAGCCTGCATGACAAACTCCACAATACAGGAAACAATGGCATCCCTTTGGGGCGCCTTATCCTTTGAAGGCTTCAGGTAGGTGACAAATGAAGACATGAGATTTTCCTCTGACTTCCTAGGCTGATAGCTGCCTCAAAGTAAGCAATAAGTGTCTCTGAATTTCTTAGTCCTGCCATGTTTACTGCTGTTGCTATTGATCTTGGGTACACAGTGACAAAGATGGGCATTGGAGCGGAGATTTGGAAGGCATTCAGTAAAGACCTAGATGGTGCGCCCCTGGAAGCCAGTGGTAAAATGAAAACTTTGCCATTTGCTATAATGTCAGCACCGAAAGTATCCAAAAATCTCACTTGAAAAACCCTCGTGTCAAATTCTGTCCTGAGTTGCCCACAGTGACTGCTGTCAGAGCAAGTGCTGGCCACTAGCACAGGACAAAAGCTTGACAAGCTGTTCTTTGTGTTCCTGTTTAGTTCTCCAGCACCCTACACGCTCATCATCCTGTTACAACACTGCTTCCCAGCATGGTGCAGAGCATTTTACTCAAGGAATGAAAATAGCTGTGAAAATGAGCTAATGAAAATATAGGAGGCACTACCCAAAGAGTTGTTGTATCTCAGAAAGTGTGTGAGACATTAATCTCTAGATACTAGTGCCTGTGCTTAAATGGCTCTCATTCCCACTGGGAGACTACTTGCATGTGATTTCTAAGTCTCCGTCTCACTGACCAAGAAAAACAACCATACATTGAGTTGGAGTGTTAGGCAACGGCTCTACAAGGTTCAGGTGCAGTGAGATGGTGCAGAGTGAACAAAATCTAACTCTCAAACGTAACTTAGAGTGTAGGGTTATGTGATGTATCTTATTTCCGCCTTAATTTCGCAAGGGTCTATTTCTGTATGGCTTTGGGGCAGCTTTTGCTGCAGGGGTAGTCGAGGAGTATTTTGCAGGAGGCTCTTCCGCAGCAGTGCAACTGTGGCTGCATCTCTGGTTTTTTCCTGAGATCCCTGGTCGTTGCTTTAAATGGCTTTTTGTTTTCATTAGTGATTCAGAATGGATTTTTGCAGACAACCATCTTGATTTGCATGTAAAGAAATGTATTCATGTACAGAAAAAAGTATTCTTTGGTCCCTTTTCCAAATTATTCTTTTTTAATATTTCAGTGAGCAGAAACAATGGCATCTCCTCACCAATGGGCAATCACACATCACATATGGCAAACGCTGAATGGAAATACTTCATTCATTTCAATGGAAACTGCACTAGGTCAGCATGGCCAAAGGCTGCAAAGTAATCAGAAGCTTCAATTAGTTCATAAGCTGCACGTGGAGCTGTGCTTAATGAATAAATTAATACAACTTGGAGCTGTTCACGGGACAATTCAGAGACAGAAAAACTTGGATTGCTTGTGTAACGTGTCCATAACAGATAACTCAGCTCTCAGCTATTGCAAAACTTCTACATGATCTTCTTATGTTAGCTTCTAAGCAACAAGTCGGAAATTCAGGCCATACTTTAAAATGCTGTTAGACTATCTCAGGTTTACATTACATATATACGTATACATATATTTATATATCCAGCAACAGATAGGAAAAGGAGACACATTAGCACCCATTGCTCTTCAGTGTAACATAGCTCCATGGGAAAGCCGAATGTGCTCTTTTCCCTAGTTGAACTACTTTTCGATAAAACTTTAATTATTTCTAACATAGACAATGTACTGAGCAACTGCACTAAAATGAACTCTGCAGCTCTCCTTCGTTGCGTTTCCCGAGAGTCACATAACAGTCCAACTCAAACAATGATTTCCTGGCTTAAACCTACTTGGATCCTAACGCACCCATGTAAACTCTAATTCTGCAGTGGTGGTGTGTCTCAGAAGGGTATTTCAGATCACTACAAACATGGCCACGCCATGTGATCAACACCGCAAGCACTAAAACTTCAGGGGTTTGAGTCTTTGTTACCAACACTATTTGTACATCCATCACTCTCCTCATGATGATCTTTGGGTAGGTGTTTGTTTTTCCACAAGGAAGACCAAGGATCTCATCCATTCAGCTCATTGCTATGACATGAGTTGAGCTGAACCGAGCTGAGAGGGTTGAAGAGAACAACACTGAGCAAAAGGCCAGCATGGTTTGGAAGTATGGTATAGGAAAGATGGATAGTAACGGTAGGAAGGCCTGGAATGCACGCCTCCAACTGTGTGTCCAAAGGACATCACTATTACTTTCTCTCTCCTCTGGGTGGGCATCCTTCAGCAAAACTGTGGATGTTTGCCTTGCATCAGCAGAGACAAACCAGAAGCAGGGTAAAGCAGTCAGACCGTGTCTGGCACCATAAGAAGCCCCACCAAATTGCACCCTCTCGGCAAAAAAGAAATAACCAGAAATGAGCAGGAAGTTTGATACACATTGGGCCCCTCACTACAAGAAAAACACTGGGGTGCTGGAGCATGTCCAGAGAAGGGCAACGAAGCTGGTGAAGGGTCTGGAGCACAAGTCTTATGAGGGACAGCTGAGGGAACTGGGGTGGTTTAGTCTGGAGAAAAGGAGGCTCAGGGGAGACTTTGTCACTCTTTAAAAAACTACCTGAAAGGTGGGTGTCAGTCTCTTCTCCCAGACAACAAGTGATAGGACAAGAGGAAATGGCCTCAAGTTGTACCAGGGGAGGTTTGGATTGGGTATTAGGAAAAAAAAAAAAAATCACCAAAAGGGTTGTCAAGGCTGCTCAGGGAAGTGGAAGAATCACCATCCTTAGAAGCATTTAAAAGATGTGTAGACAGGGCATTTAGGGACATGGTCTGGTGGTAGACTTGATGGTCCTGGCTTAACAGTTGGACTTGATGATCTTAAAGGTCTTTTCCAACATAAATGATTCCATGATTCTATATAGTAAACAACTGAAGCATCTGTACTAGTTCTTAGCTGAAAGAGTAATTTCTCTACAGCATCCTACGATAGCATGAGCCTGCAGAGCAAGCCTTTCCACCTTTTGCACTTTCCCACTGATGAAAACACACGCTACATTGATAAAAGCTAGTAGGATGTCAAGAAGTGGCTGACTATTGTGTTGTTCTTGTGCTTTCTCCTATTGAAGAAAAGCTAGCAGGTATGCTGCAGCTTGGTCCCATACATACTCACAGAGAGTCTTGCGTTTAATCTGCATTCCTGTGCTGCCAATTCAAAAAAATTTTTCTTCTTTTTGCGCCCTAATAACTTGTAGAATGATTCATAGCTTTTTTTATTCACAGTGCTAAAATCACTTCTATCCTTAATGTCTTGTTTGTACGAGGGGAGAGTCTCCAGTGACACTTCTGAATACATGTACTTGTGCATATTTGATGTGGTGCGTTGACATGTAATAGCTAATAAATCTGAAGTATAAAAAAGGCAGTCCCGAGAGCTGATACAAGAAAAGCCTGCCTTGAAACAAGCATACAATAATCCACTGGGACTTGTTCATCCACATGCACAGACCATAGAAGTTTCCCCACAGAAATGAGATGAACAATGTGTGCCAGGAGCAAAATTCCAAGAAGTAAGGAGAGACTTGCAGATATACGCACATCTAAGGTGATCCATAACTGGAACAAAGGCAATATATTCATTTCCAGAGAGGCAAATCATTCTTCTTTTACCGCTTGCACAGTCTTCACTGAAACCAAAGGGTAGATATAGGTTGTTGCCATCCCTTATATGGGACGTTTCTTACATGGGTTGGGATGAGTTACTGTGTCTCAGGGTCCCATGGCCATGCAAGAAGAGCCATAGACCCACAGGATTATTAAGAGGATACATATGTTAAAGATGTAGGTACCTAAATAACCAGGCAGCATTTGCAATTCTTGAGCCATAGATTTCATGCTGTGTTTGAAGGAACTATCATAATGCTGTTGTAATGACATAAATGCTACTTTTAACCAACACCAGGTCTACAGGAATGAGGTCTGAGTATTTTACCAATTAACTCTGTGATTTGCTGAGGCTGCATCAGTGGAAAATCTCTCTTCTCGCCTAGAACACGGCATGAAGTACATTGAAGGACAAAGATGTTTTGTCATTTTCTGTTTAGAATTAAGATTGTTCTCTCACAAAATGCCATTTATTAGGCAATCTAATAGCATCTGTTTTGACATGTGAAAACTTAAAAATCAGCTCCATTGCTACAGGATATTAACTGAAATACTGTTTTATAGAATGTCACTACCTTAGTGAAGCATACACAACTGTGTTAGCTAAAAGGCCAACGGACAAACAAAGCCAATTTGTAGTAATCATAGAACTGCTGTTGTACAATGCTAGCAGAATTTTTTTCTCCCATTCTGCTGCTTTTTTCTGCCACTCATTTTAGGACTCTTTTCTGTAGTGGGATGTTGACAGCACCTTTTCAGATCTCTCCACCTGGCACGCCCATTCTGCACGAAGAGAAAACATCCCCCTGGGTACAGACAGGGCTCAAACTGTATGCAAATGCAATATTCTGCTGAATACACTCAGGTAGTTCCAGTATTAGCACAGAGGAAATACGTATCAATCAGCATGCTAAGGAAAGTGAGGAGATCCGAAGACCTTATGCCTGGACTGCTGTTTTTACATCTGGTACAGCCACCTTTGCTATGGAAGAGAGCAAAAATAGAGATGGAGGAGTCGCAGAAGCTTTTGGATATCCATTTCTTTTCTTTCAGTCTCCAGAAATTGTCTCTAGGCAAAGTGAATTTATTCAAGCTCTTTGACAAGTGGAACAGGTGAACTCCTGGGAGGTGGCCGTGGCTGAAGAAACCACGTGGCCTTTGGCCTGCAGGAACAGTCTTGATGATTGTAAGGTTCCCTTGCAGCCTTAAAATGCATGAAGTTGCCTACATTAGCGATACCTTACAGAAACTTGCTACGTGGCCAATAGCAGCACTTGCACTCAATATCCTTGGGAAATAACCTAAAAATTATGCTGGTGGCTGTAATCTGTTACAGTCACTGCTGAGTTGTGAGATGCTGGACTGCATGCATTCAATTAGTGCACATGCACACTGATTCCTGCATGGGCCGGAGAAGAGTATCATGGCAGCCCAGCAGCACCTACCAACTAGAAGCTAGAAATACACAAATGTGCAAAAAAAGCATCAGATTTTAATAGGCAACATAACTAATCATGGAAGTACAGCTTAGCTAGAGCTGAATTCAGGAAGATGAGTCTGTTAGCATATCTGCACAGAGCAAGTTCGAGTGGTAAGCATGAGCAGATTCTTCATTGCAGGCTGTAGCTGAAATGGAAAGGATGGCCTTGATGCAGGAATTGGGATTCTATGGGGTTATGTTGTACAGAGGTAAACTGAGAAGGTAAGCATGTTTTTTTCAGGCCTGGGAGATCCTCTGTTACCTGAAGTGCCTGAGACCCAAATATCCTCTAGCTCCGCCAGAGTTACAAAGCCTGATGCAGGGTCTGCTAAATGCAGATGTATGACAGTGTCGCAGAGGCGCACAAATCAACATCAAACACCTTTCTGGTTTAAGAACCTGTTTCATCGATCTGGCTTTTAACCCCACCTAAAGAATAGCTCTGGCCACATGATTTCAAACACTTGAGCGGGACTCTCCAACTGTGGGCTAACTGCTCTAAAGGGTTGACAATTTTCAGACAAAACTATGACAGGGTGCTGCAGGAAAACTGAATGTCAAAGAACAGCAGAAGAGAAGAGGAATACACAAAAGGATTTTTTTTTTATTCCATTGCTGTGTAGTAAAGTGTTGAAATCAAGAGAAGTTTGTTCGAAGGAAGAGACTGTCCAGAGCAGGCGAGGTAGTCATCTCTGACTAGGTATGAGACTTAATGTGGCTAATATCCTAACCCAAGTGCTTAAACTTCACAACTGCGTGTAGGGAATATGAACTCCTCATACTGCAGAGACTTTATTAGCAGTGTAATGCAGTTTAAGGTGTGGTCAGGAAGGAGAACCAGCTAAATGTGGACAATATTGAGGTCACAGGGACTCATCTGGTTTTGTTGAGTGGGAGGGGAGAAATCATATTTCCTTTGTTCACACACTGGCCATTCTCTGTTGAAATGTTGTATCCGGTTCTTGCAGCCACAGTTCAAGTAGGATGTCGGAAAATGGGCTGCAAGAACAGAGATTTGGAAGACACGTCACTGAACAACTTGGGAAGGTAAATCTACTTCATGCAGAAGAAGAGATAGATAGATCACCAAGTACAACAACTTGCACAAAGGGCAGAAATTCCCATCACTCAAAAGTATGACCCAACAGCTAGGAAATGAAGGTAAGCATACTCAGAGAAGAAATAAGGCACACATTTTTGAGCGAGGTAAATAAGTGACTGCAGCAATTTATCACCAACTCTTACAAGTTCGGAAAGCTATAGAAGAGAAGTCAAAATAAAGAGAAATTTTGTATAGATTCAGTGATAGTGTATGGAGTTGGCCTGTGCGGCGAATGAGGAGACGGGACGCAGCTTGATGCAAGCAAATGTCGGTTTATTGTACAGGAGCACAACTTTATATACACTTTCAAAGGCTGCGCGTCTTAAACCAATTGGTTCCTGAGGCTAAGCCTTGCATACTAGGCAATCCCTGATTGGCGGCTAATTAACAGCAAGGTGTTGCCTTTCCTTGGCGCCAACTTTGGCACCATCTGTTTCCTGCTCCCCTGTGCTCTGCAAACAGGCCTCATCATGTTAATTGCTGTCTAGACAAGCTCATCATGTTGATTGCTGTCTAGACAAGCCCGAGCACATTCCCCTCAGCTAACTGATTGCCACGCATGGTCCTAGTTTCCAGCCTGCTCCTGCAGGCCTGGGAAAGATAAATGACTGCAAGATTACTAGTAAAGTCTAGGCACTAATCCAGAGAAATCTCACCTACTCAGTGAAGCAAATCCAGTGCATTTTTGCTGGACTGATGTTCTTGCTGTCAGAAGCTAGGAATGGAGATGAAAGAGGAAGAAAATTTGGCTATAGTTTCTTTAGACTCTGGAGTTCTCTCTAGAGCACAGAGGAGTGGGACATTGCAAGGCAGAGCAGCGGGAGACATTTAGACTTAATGAGCGGCAGAAGCAGTGGCATTCCAGCTGCAAGGCCGCACTCAGCCAGCCACTGACCTACACCTACATCTAAGTGTTAATGGCCCAAATCCCTGCAGCACAGCTTGCAGAAAAAGCATTGAAACAGAAGGAAGGCCAAGTGCTTTGTCATGTTCCTCCGGTCTTTTACTAACTCAGTGGATGGATATAAGCAAAATAACAGTCTGTCCAGTTCATACCATGGTTGCTGGCCTTAGCAGAACTGGGACTCATTCAAGTTCACCTTGACTTTTAGCAGAGGGACTCAAGAAACAGCCTCAGAATGACTATTCACTACTGCAAATCTCATAGGGCAGGCTCGAGGTAACTGTGATTCAGTAACCAGCAAAAATATTAAAGGAAAATGTAGACCAGGATAGTTTAGACCTATGAGGAAGCAAGCTCCTTTCTGGGTACATTTGTCCCGGGTGTCTGATGACCAGTGCGCAACACAAGAACTTATTGAAAGGTGAAATGAAAGAAATGAGATAACCTTGTGACTTGCAGATCTTGTTGCTCCAGCAAGTGCATCAAAGCCCAGCCATGGGCTAGAAGAGATTAACAAGGAATTGTGGTGAGATGATGAACTGTAGCAAACGTCCTGGAGCAAAACTTTGACAGTGAGGGTCTGTGGACAAGCAGCTCATTTTGGCAAGGCCGGAAAAAGTAAATGTGTAAGCCTGCTATTGAGTGGTCTTTTTTAATGGTACGGTGATCCAGAAGAAGCAGTATTTAGGCAGACTGTGCAGCAAGTAAAAAGGGCATCATTGCAGCATAAGCCAAATCCTGTACGGGGTACCTGGTCTCTTTTTTAAAAAGTGAGTCTACGGAAACGGTCCTTCATCTTTCATGTCAGTAGTGATTTCTGCATCAACTATACTGGTGCCGTAGAACTGACTTCATTCTATTCCAGCTGTTCTGGCAAGCAAAATTGGCTGCTTTACCTTTGGCGAACTGAAAATCAAAGCTGTTTCTCAAGAAAATATGCTGCAACAAAAGCCCTTTTTTTAAAACTGTCTTAAAAAAACCCTGTCTTTTCTCTCAGATATGCTAGACAAAAAGATGTTTAATTTTCAATTATATTTGTATTCTATTTTGGCTTTTTAAAAAATGCAGAATCCACTGTCTTATTTTTTTAGGTTTGATTTTAAAAAATAATAAGGCCATTTCTACTTTGCTATCCTTTTGCACTTCAAAGAAACAAAAGAAGAGAACATAAGAACACCACGTTCCTCCAAAAGCCTCTTCTTCTTCTTCTTCTTCTGGTCCCCTTTTTCTGTGGCGAAGAGGAAATAAAAGCAAGAAAATGGAAGACAACAAAATAGAAAGAACGCAAAAAGAAGAAATTTTCTCAGACATGTAACAAAATTGATTCGAGGACTCATTTTGAAGCTTAAAAACCCCTTTCGTTTCTTTGTAAGCTGTCATACAAAAAAAGGCAAAATAAATATTTTCATGCTTTCCTAAAATAAAATCACAATTGGAATGCATCTGGGGTGTTTTTTGAAAGTATTCTAGCAAAAAGTATATACCAGTCCTGCTCTCTGGCAGCGGCAGCAGCAGCATTAATACCTCTGATGGCCAATTATACTTCTGCAAACATACTATTTCCATGTCTTGCTATGCTGACATACATATGATCCCAGTGGCTTCACTCATTTCTCACAGATGTCTTAAACAGCCATTCACTTTTCTTGCTGAGGACCACAACTCTTTTTTTTTTTTGAGCACTGTTAGTCCCATTGGGTCAACAGAGCTTGATTTTGAGTAGCGTGAACTCTGCCATTCCCACTTACAGGTACACTGAGTAAGAATTATATTTAGGCATTTTACGGAGTGACATTTGTGATGTGTGTGTTTTTTTCTTCACCTTCCTTCTTTTCTTTCCTCCTTTGCCTCCCTTGATCCTGCTATTGGAGAGGGAGAACTTGTTGTGGCTGCCTACGAGACCCAGAGATCTCCAGTCTTGTGTGCAGGAGTGAGTACAATGGGAACTGCTCTGATTCGCCTCTCTGTAGCTGCCTGAGCTTTTTTGCATGGTATGGTCTGGTTTTGATCAGAATCACAGTTTAGAAAACACGCTTAATGCTTTTGGTAACATATTCAAAGAGACGTATTTCATGCGCAAAGTAATTCCCTTTTCCTGTGTCAACAGTTTCAGTGAAAATAAATCCCTCTGCTAAAAAGCCATTTTGGTGAAAAGCCTTATTCTCTTGCAAGTGTTTCCTCAGTGCCCAGCACTTTCCCATCCTTGCTGAGATCAAATGAGAAGGATGCTTTGGTTTGCACTCCCTATTAATGCAGTGGAGGATATTTGTCCCACGCTTGCCTCCATGAAGTCTAGGACTACTGATGTAAATAGGACCTTGCTCTAAGCAGTCCACATCACAAGGTGACCATGGGGAAGAAAGGGTGCTGTTGATATGGAGAAATAATGTGAAATGGGGATAATGGACATGGATTGTGATTGTATGTGTCTGCTTAAGGAATGTGGGTATGGTGACTAGTCATGGGTGCGGTGACAACTACAGTTTTGAGGAGACGGGAGACGCCTGCCCCTCTTCCTCTAACAAAGGGGAGACGCCTGCCCTTCTTCCTCTAACAAAGGGGCTATTTAAAAGAGAATAAGAAACGATGAGAGACATTCAAATGCTATCTAGAGGGAGGGAGTGCTAAGTCTCCTTGCTGGAAAAGATTGGGTGGTCACAATCACCTGAAGAAGATCGGATGGTCACAAGAACATGAATCACCTACAAACCTGCAAGACCACCACATTCCAGGAAACGGACTGATAAGCTAATTAACATACGAAGCGGGGTTTAGGTAACGAATATGTATAGGCGTTAATTGAATATTCATTTGTTCATTGTATAAATGTGAGATGGTTCGTCACTTCGGGTATGCACGCTTGTGGAGGAGCGATCCCCCGTGCATCTGCGCGCAATAAACATACCTACTTTATAACTTTCGAGTTATAGAGTCTAATTCCACACGTCACTGTGCCATTAGTTTCACGTGTCAACACCTACAGGAGCAAAGCCCCTGTGTGGCCAGCAGTGGACCTTGGCACTACAACCCCAGTGTCAGAGGACGGTCCCCAATGGTTTCTGCACAAGCTGTGGTTCAGCTCTGCCAAATGAAAAGCCCACCTCTGCCAAGGCCTTGGCACATATGACTCTGGAGGAGCCAAGATTACATGGTGGCTTGAAACCTCACGGCTGAGCAAGCTTTTCATCAGGAAAGTGGCTTTTGCAGGTAATCAGAGTCCTGTTTTTCAGTAGTATGATGGTTTCTGCATGTCAGTATTGCCTTTTATTGCTCCTTGGATCAAAGTTCTGCCCCTGCTGGTGGGAAAGCTGGTGAGAAGGTAGGGTGTCACCTTGAGAGAAGAGCTGGGCATGGAGCTGCGGGCGTCAAAAGGTGGTGGAAAGCCCCCTGCCCCCTCTACAGCCAACTCAACCGGAGGAAGTTAGCTGGATCCACAGTCCTGCACAGGATCAGTTCCTTGTGAAAGCCCAGATGGCATGTTCAGAACAAATCCATGCTGCTGCTAGGGTGAGTTTTTTAACCTCTGTACAGAGGTAGGGTCCATGAAAAATGGAAATAAGAGAAGAAACCAAAAATTTCACCCCTCCGTTATCTGCATTATGCATGAGTAACTTTGCATTCCAAAGAAATGGAGGTCAGTAGAAAACAGAGCAATACAAAGGGGAATTTACAGCCTGGACAGCTTGTCAGCACCCAAGACAGCCTGCACCCCCAGGGGAATCACAGGTGTCTACTGCCAGTCATGACAATGAAGTTAGAGACAGCTGGCTAACATGGGAGCCAGTAGCTTGTGCAAGGGCACAGTGCAGCCCCATACTTAAGTGGGCGTCAGTTGTAGGAAATCCTGAAGGCAGTAAAGCCACCCATTAGGGTCAGGTCAGATGTGGTTAAGCGCCTGGCTCACCCCAAGCCTGGGGAGTATCTATCAGCTGGTGTGAAATGCTGCTGTGCTCTTCCAAACCAGGTGGGCAGGGTGCCAACACAGCTCTTTCATCAAAGGTACAAAGAGAGCTGAGTGCCTTACAAGTTATCCTCCACCCTCCCATCAGATAAGGAAATGCCAGGAGAGGCAACCATCTGCACTGCCCCTTCACACTCCACCTGCGATGGGGGCAGGTAGCAGGGCACAGCCAACTGAAGCAAGAAGTTATCACAGAAAAGTATTCGGTGATAAAAATACTTGGAGAGTTAAGAAATGCCTGGGAAACAACAATCCCGCTGCTCATGTTTTTCCTGCAGATCTAGAATTTTTATTTTAGCATCTTAAAATAAAAATGTTTATTCTTTTCAGGAGCTCATGTCAGCCTCTCCAGCAGTGGGAGCAGAAAGCTACTTTAGAACCAGGATACGTGCCAAGGAATCCGTACAAACCCTTCAGCAGCTAAGCTTTGCTTAGAAATGACAGTTTGGTGGAGCAGATGTGATGGGAGTCACAGAAGTATGAGCTTGGTCCTCCCCACAGGGTGCTGTGCCTGAGATTATGGACCCAGGGGAAAAGAAACCCAGCTTTTGTTATTGCCTTACGTATTTTCTGGGCAATATAATATATTTATTATATCCAATAAATAGCAAATAGATGCTGCTGAATATTTGATTACTTTTCTCACTTCTCAGCACCCACAAATGTTGTATAATTCATAGACCCAGAAAAAAAAAAAAAAATCATTCTATTCCTGTGCTTTTGAAACGGCAAGAGGTGGGTCTGGTTTATGCCCTGCGACAGTGGACTTTTATATGTACGGTTCCTTCTCTTAACAGGGGAAAAAGAAGATGACTGAAAGTTCGCTGAAGAAAAGGATGGGCAGGGAAGAATTTGAGCTTGAGGTTAATTGTAACATGATGATTTTATAGGCTTGAAACGTAAAAAATTAGAACTCAAATGACCACAGGGATAGATTTTAAAATATTGCTAGAAAAATCTCTATAAGAAAATACTGCTACTAAGGTTTAATCTCTCTCCCTTTATTTTCATTTTGTTGGCTTATTTCAGTCCCTTTCTTCATAGAATCCTTCTTCTGCGCGTCTCTCTGACATTGTCATACATCAAAAATACTAACTTCTACAAACAGCACCCAACAGTACACTCTCCAAGCCCAGAAAAAACTGAAGACTTGCTAGTTTTGTTGAGAACACGTAGGTTCAGACTGTCACAAGACTGATGTGTGCCGGGGGGGTCATTCCCCAGAGTACAGCCCTCACTGACTATGGAAAGGTTCGTCTCTCTCAGAAAGCCAAAAAATAAGGAAACATTTTCTTTCTGAAAGCTTAGGTTCCTTCCAAAAGTTTCTTCGGAACAGCGTTCTCTACATACTCAGCGAAGCAGTGGCCTGCTCTAGCATCATCGTGCGGTGGACTGTAATGTCACTGAGCACTGGACTATGACAGATTTACTTTATGATCTATTTTAAACCTGCAGATTTCCTTGACTCAGATGCCTCCGTGTTGTCATGGTGCGTACGTCCTCGTCATTTCAGGCAGGTTCTCAGGTTGGAGGCCTGTCCCTCCAAACATGCAGATGGAACAACCGTGCAAGAACAATTGCAGAGAGAACTGCTTCCTGGCTTTGGCCTTCCCCTACCCCAGGCAGCAACAAGGGCAGCCATTTCACTGGGCAAGCAGTGCCGGCAAATTGTGCAGCCCGGCAAAGAGAACCAAAGTGTCTGTGTGCCCGTCACCCCCAGTCCTACAGCGGGGGAGAGGAGACACTCTGACTTTAAAAGCAAACTGGCAAAAAACTTTGTGCAGAGGAGACCGGCCTGGAACGTCTGCGTGCGTTTGCCTCTCCCATTGGTGTAGACGAGAAGCATTGCGAGGAGAAGAGGCGGGCTGCCACCTCAGGAGATTGTAATGGGCAGAGCCATGTGGCCGACTTACACCGCACCCTTCACTCTCACAGAGTCAAACATAAACCCAACGGGCAATGCTCTTCCGGGATAAAAACGAAGCGCTTGGACCAAGGACTAGAGGTGACCCTGAAAGCCAGAGGCAAGAGCGGATAACGGGACAGCACGGCCCACACGGGGATCCGTCCCTGCTCCCCGGCGGTGCCAGCAGGGAGCCCTGCGCCCCTTCGACCGTACTCTGTTGGGGCAGCCGCTACAAATCCTCCCAGCGCAGAGCGGATCGGGCTCCATTGCTGGTGCTTTTGGGGACAACCAACGCCACAGCTGGCCAGGAGCACCGGCGACCAGAAGGGTGGCAAACGTGGGAAGCAGAGAGGGACCCGGCACTGTGGGCGAGTGCCAGCGGGAGTGGATGGGGCTGGAGCAAAGTGCCCCTTTAGGCTTCTCCCTGTGGGTGGGGGCACAACCCAGCAGGCTGGGAGACTTTGGCCCAGGGCTGCCCACCGAGCGCCCAGCTCCTCCCTGCAGATCCTGGCACTGCACAGCGAAAGGCAGCCAGCTGCGGGAGGCGTCACCCAGCTGTGGGCAGGCCACGCTGACTGGTCCCACCACGCTCCCCCTCGCAGGAGACCTGTGCGGGGCGTCAGGAGCGGGGACGAGACACACAGCCAGGGCTGCAGGTCACAGGGGTCCAAGCTGGAGCAACACAGGAAGGTAGAAGATGAAAACAAGAAACGCTATTTTCTTTTCTCTCTGTGAGAAGGCCCACTGTGACATCACCGCGTGGTGGAAGCTGACATCACCTAGCAACAGATAGTGGCATCAGCGAGTGATGGCCTTGTGACCTCACATCCCTCACCGCTTATCTTCGGGCGCCAGCAGAGCCTGGGCCAGTCTGGCTCGTGCCTGGCCTCCTGCCGAGCGTGCCTGCGAGGTCTGAGGCTTCTCCTGGTGCTGGGTGGTGCTTCGGGGGTTGCCGCTGGCAGCTCTCGGTGTCCATCCCAGAGCCATCACCTGTGTTTCCCCGGCCCTGCCTGGATCAGGCAGCCGGGCACCGCGGGCTGTGCTTGCGGCAGCGCAGGTGAGCCGTGCGGGGAACCGTCCCCCGGGGTGGCCATGGGGCAGGTGACAGGACTTGGGGACTTGGGGAGCCGGGAGGGTGTCCTCCTTGAGGGGCCTGGCCATTTCTTTCTCCCCTCCCTTCCCCGAGGCAGCGGCTGAGCGTGGACTCTCCATTTTGCAGCGTGTGACACCAGTGAGGGGGAGCAGCTCCTCACCCCCGGCTCTCCCCAGCCTGCTGCAACAAGCAGACATGGCCAACGAGTCAGAGTGGAGCTGCCCCATCTGCCAGGAGGCTGACAAGGAGGTCGCTTACGTGATGCCCTGTAACCACCAGTTCTGCCTGGGCTGCATCGTGCGCTGGAGAAAGAGGAAGAGGTCGTGCCCCCTTTGCAGAAGACCAATGGAGACTATCAAGTTTTCTGTGCGGGCAGAAGACGACTACCTACGGTGTAACATCCAAGCCCGCCACGAGTCACAAGATGCCGGCAGCCAGGCAGGTGGACTTCCTCCACGCCTGGCCGAAAACAGCCCCCCTCGCCCCGTGGCGTCCCCTCCATCTTCTCCGCAGGGGATGCCGTCCCCAGCTGAGCAGGGACCTGCGGGGACAGAGGCTGTGGGTGGCCTCCTGCCTGAAGTCTGGGCAGAACTTTTCCAAAGGCAAGAGCACCTCCTGGATCCCGTGCTGCCCTGGCTGCGCCACGAGCTGGCAGCAATATTTGGGGACCAGTGGTGGCTGGCAAAGAGTGCAGAGGGAAACATCCTGCACTGCCTCTGCATCTGCGGTCTGGATCGGGAGCTCGTGGTCCACAGACTGCAGGACTGCCTTCAGGGACATACAGCACGGCTGGTCCATGGCATCATCCATAGCATTGTGGAGAGGTGCAGCGAGCAGGCCCAGAGGCTGCTGCACTCCCATGCTGTGGGGGACAGGGACAACAGCCCTGTGGCCAGTTCCAACCCTTCCAGCTCCAGCTCCTCCAGCTCCAGCCGCACCGCCTCCCACGAGGGGACTCCCAGCTCCAGCCCCTCCAGCTCCTCCAGCTCCAGCCGCACCACCTCCCGCGAGGGGACTCCCAGCTCCAGCTCCTCCAGCTCCAGCTCCTCCAGCTCCTGCCGCACCGCCTCCCACGAGGGGACTCCCAGCTCCAGCCTGGCCTCCTCCAGCAGCCCTGCACGCTCCCCCAGCCAGGAGGAAGCCGGCACGTCAGAGGCCGCCCTCCACAGGGGTCTCGGCCACCGCTCACCTGCGCCCGTCCCTGCAGAGCAGGAGCAGCCCCAGGAGGAGCCGCGGCAGGCACAGGTGGTGGCTGGTCCCTCTGCCCAGGGCAGCCGCTGCAGCCCCTCGGATCCTGTCTGGGACAGGGAGGACCACTTGCCCTGGGGACCCCGGCGCCCCCCAAAGAGGAGGGCCACTGACCCCCAGGACTCTCCCCAGCCCTGCAAGAGGTGACCCGCTAGCACGGCTCCAGCACCTCCATGTTCAAGGGCAAGGAAATAAATTCCTGTTTCCCTGACACAGGCTCTGTGTGTGTCTTTCTCTCTCTTCTGGTGCCCATCCCTGATTCCTGTGCCCCACCGTGGGTGGCACCTGCCTGGGGGGGTGGGGGGGGGAACGGCCATAGGTCCCCGGAGCCCCAGGGCCATGTGGGCAGCACCTCCTCCTGCAGGCAATCCTGCTGCAGCTGCAGCACAGCAGATGCCGAGGGCAGAGCGGGCAGGAGGGGAAGCTGCTTTCATCGCATGTCCAATGCCCTCAGCCTGCACCCAGTCCCTCCCTCTGCCCGCTACCGACACTTCTGCTCTGCTCTGGGATCTCTGCACTGTCTGGTGTCGGCCAGGGTAAGCTCGCTACTGGGAGAGCTGTCAAGGGGCAGGGACCAAGGGCAGGGCAGTGAGAGAAGAAATGTAGAGATACCAGCAGAGGAGAAGAGGTAAGGAGCACAAACTTGGGAAGATGCACATGTGGACAGCAGGCGCGTGCTCAAATGTCACCTCCTTGTGTATATTCCGTGCCCTCACGTTCTCCTCAGATCCCACAGTCACGGTACCAGGAGGCCTTTGGTAGGGAAGCATCACCTTCCAGGCTGAATCCTGTCCGCACCAGCCCTGAGAGAAAGTACAATGGCAGCTGGCTTGGCTGGAGCAGAGCAGAGCAGAGCAGAGCAGAGCAGAACAGAACAGAACAGAGCAGAGCAGAAAAGGAGCAGAGCAGAGCAGAACAGAGTATTTCCCTTGGAAGGAAGGTAAAATGATCATCTCATCCCACTGCCTGACCCCTGCAGGGCTGAGCAAAGCTTAAGGCGTGTTATTCGGGGCACTCTCCAAAGGCCTCTTGAGCACTGACAGGCTTGGGGCATCGACCAGCTCTCTAGGAAGCCTGTTCCTGTGTTTGACCACCCTCGCGGCAAAGAAATGTTCCTAACCTCAAGTCTGGACCTCCCCTGGCACAGCTCTGTGCCATTCCCCCCAGCACAAGGGGCAACGGGCACAAACGCAAACGCAGGGAGTTCCATTGGAATAGGAGGAAAAACATCTTTACCTTGAGGGTGGCAGAGCACTGGCACAGGCTGCCCAGAGAGCTGGTGGAGTGTCCTTCTCTGGAGACATTCAGAACCTGCCTGGACGCGATTCTGTGCACTGTGCTTTAGCAGGGGCTTGGACTGGCGATCTCCAGAGGTCCCTTCCAACACTGACCATGCAGTGATCCTGTGATTCTGAGAGCCTATCGCTGCATGCCAGGGAGAAGAGGTCAGCACCTCCCTCTCTGCTTCCCCTCCTCGGGAAGCTGCAGAGAGCAGCGAGGTTGCCCCTCAGCCCTTTTCTCTCCAAACTAGACACACCAGAATCCTCAGATGCTCCACACAGGACATGCCTTACAGCCCTTTCCCCAGCTGCGTTGCCCCGCTCTGGCTGCCCGTCACGCCACTGATGATTGCCCAGTGCTCCAGTCTATCTAGATTCCTCTGCAAGGCCTCTTACCCTTGAGAGAGTCAACAGCACCTCCCAGGTTGGGGCCATTGGCAAACTTGCTAATGGTGCACTCAACTCCATTCGACTTGCTAATGCTGCATTGGCTGGGACCTGTCCAGACTCCCAAGACTGCTGAAAAGTGCTGGAGAGAGGTCCTGCGATGACATCGGCCAGCTCTTTCCGTACCCTGGGCTGAATGCCATCGGGCCCTGTAGCTTTACGCACATCCAGCACCAGCAGCCAGTCTCAGGCAAGCTCAGGCTCGCCTGGGAGTTTCTTACCGCCCCAGTCGAGGTCTTCCAGCACTGGGCTCCGGGGCTCCCAGGGCCCGCCACCGGTGTTGAAGGCAGTGCCAAAAGGAGGCAGGGCACGTCTCGGCCTTGTCTGCATCCCAATCTGTGAGCGAGCTGACCGACCTTATCCAGCACCAGACCAATGTTATCTCTCATTCTCCTTTTGCTCTTCACATCTTTTAAAAAGGCCTTTTTGTTCTCCTTCACAGTGCTGGCCAGCTTCAACTCTAATGGAGCGTGGGCCGCATGGAATGTCTCCCTACGGTGGCAAACGGCGTCTCCCTAGTCCTCTCGTGTCTCCTGTCCTTCCTTCCAGTGTCCCCACGGTTTCTTTTTCTGCCTCAGTCCCAGATGAAGATCTCTGCTCAGACAAGCTGGCCTTCTGCCCTGCTCGCTTGGCTTCCGACGCTTTGGAATTGCCTGCTCCTGCGCTCGTAAGAGGTGGCTCTCAAAGAGCAACCAGCACTCCTGGACGCCCATAGCTTCAAACGCAGATGCCCAGGGGACCTTACTAGCTCGCTCCTTCAGCACCCCAGCTCTGCTCTCCGCATATCCAGGGTCGAAGTGCTGCTGGCAGTTCTTGGCCGCTCACCAACGGTGTGAAACTCAACCCCTTGGTGATCACTGTGACCAAGGCAGCCACCAATCACCACTTTGCCGACGACTCCCTCTCTGCTTGCAAACAACAGCTCTAGGAGGGCACCTTTCCTACTCGGCTCCCTTAGTACCTGCACCCAGAAGTTATCTTCAACGCGCTTCAGGATTTCCTAGGCCTCTCTGTGTCCACTCCATGATATTCCCGGCCGAGATCTGAGAAGCTCAGATCATCCATAAGGACAAAGGCAGTAGATCCAGAGACAGGGCCGCGGTGATGGCATTGTTCTTTAAACGTCTTCCAACAGCACCCAGGAGGACCTCTTCCCCTGTTCTCCCCCATTCTTGAGCAGGACTCCCAGAATACCTGGAGGTGGCATTCATCTGGCCTGTCCGCCCTGCTGTGCCATTGAACCCAGTCGGACGCTAGCTCTTGTTAGGCAAGAGCCGGGCTAAGAAAACCTCTTCAGCTGGCATGCGAGTGACGCACCGCCCCAGAGCAAATGCTGTACGGCCTCCTCCCCTGCGAGCTCTAGGACTAGCTCTCTTAGGCAGCAGGCATTTATTGCTCGCAGAGGTGTCGTCTCCACACTTCATTCTGGAGAAGTCATTGACCCAGGGGTCGCAATCCCCCTATTACTACCTGGCCAAAATACACAGCTTTGCAAATCCTGCTTACTACTTCTTGATCGCTCTCTCTCCTGATCAAGGAGGTCAGTGGAAAAAGTCGGTTTTGCTGTCGGTCACTGCTTCCCACCCACAGGTCCTCTCACGCTGGTTTGTTCCCTATCGCTGTGATGCTGTTGCTGCTCCCAGGGTCTTCCTCGCAGAGTGCCGTTCGGCCCCCTGAACACTTTTTGCACCATTCCTACCAAACTGGCAGGCAGCTAACACGGAATCCCACTGAGCCTGTGTAGCGCAGCTCTCCAGGCTGCCCGTGGGCATGCCAGCACCTCTGAGGTTTGCCCCTACTCCAACACTGAATTGGGCTCGTGCCCCTCACGTGACATTAGCGCTCTGATTTGGTGTCCTTGTCTATTGCTGCCCGTCTTAGGTCAGCTCAAGACAAGCAATGGCACTGACAGCTGCGGAGCCATGCTGACTTTCTATCAGTGGCGTTAAAGGCCGGTTTGATGTGAGGCAGAGTATTTCACAGGTAACATCCGTCTCATAATGGGTATGAGTCTGACATGTGGCCTGGGCAGAGAAAGCCTCCCATTGAGTCATGAGCTTCGGAAAGGATCCCCTTGCTCTCCTAAGTGCTTCTCATACTGGAATCTAGGTGCAACTAGATCCCGTCCTAGCCTTAGACTTGGTCAGTGGTTTAGGTCTAAAGGATACGGCTGCTCATCAGAGTCAACGTTTGCCTGTCAGAGCCCTCTGAAGGCTTTCACTGATACTGTTTTGCAAAGCTGAAAAATAATTAGGTGATTTCTGAAGGCAAGAGATGTAAGAGATCGGAAATTGCTGTTGATAAATACTCTGATCTGTAACAGTCAAGCTTGAGTTAAGAGGTCCGTTCTTTAGTTAACACTACTTGCCCGGGTAACATCCAACAGAGTCGCAGCCTCAATACTTACCAAAGAGGCATCTCTGCCTGGGGAGGAGAGAGTTGCAGGCCCACCAGCCCCTCCCGTAGCTAGAGTTCTCATCCTCACTATAGAGGAGTCTAAATGCCAGATTTATACTCATGGCGAGGTGGCACTAAGTCAGCTCCATTGTGCCGACTGGCCCTCAGCAAAGGTAGCCAATACTGGAAGGACAGTGGCGACTGACGGTTCAACACGGGGTGGGAATTTGCTACACATTTACCAGGGTCTCCCTGGCTTTTACTGAAGCCACAGCAGTCTGTGAGGCCCCTGCCTCAAGCCCGGCCACCACCCAGTCAGAGCTGCTGATAAATGATGGCGAGTGTCCTGGTGAGCTCCTCCACCGGCTCCCTCAGTACCCTCGGGTGGATCCCATCCAGCCCCATAGACATGTGTGTGTCTGAGTGGAGCAGAAGGTTGCTGACCATTTTCCCTTGGATTATGGGGGCTTCATTCTGCTCCTCCTCTTTCCCGTCTTCCAGCTCAGTGGGCTGAGTACTCAGAGGGAAGCTGGTCTTGCTATTGAAGCTTGAGGCCAAGAAAGCACCAAGTACCTCAGCCTTTTCCTCACCCTTTGTGGCAATGTTCCCCCCTGTATCCAATAAAGGATGAAGAGCATCCTTGGCTCTCCTTTTGTTTCTAATTTATCTGTAGCAACTTTTTTTAGTATCTTTTACAGCAGTGGCCAGCCTGAACTCTAGCTGGGCTTTTGCCTCTCTAATCTTCTCTGTGCATAATCTCATGACATCCCTGTAGTCCTCCAGAGTTGCCTCCCCTTCTTCCAAAGGTGGTAAATTCTTCTTTTTCCCCTGAGACCCAGCTAAAGCTCTCCGTTCAGCCAGGCCGATCTTCTTGCCCGCCAGCTCATCTTTCGGCACATGGGGACAGCCTGATCCTGCATCTTTAAGACTTCCTGCTTGAAGAAAGTCCAACCTTCCTGGACCCCTTGGTCCTTCAGGACTGTCTCCAAAGGGACTCTATCAACCAGGCTCTTAAAGAGGCCAAAGTCTGCCCTCCAGAAGTCCAAGGTAGGTGTTCAGCTGACCCCCCTCCTTACTTCTCCAAGAACTGAACACTCTGTCATCTCATGACTGCTATGCCCAAGACGTCCTCTGACCACCACATCACTCATCAGTCCTCCTTTGTCCACAAACAGCAGGTCTCATTGGGCGTATCCCCTGACTGGGTCACTGACCAGCTGTGCCAGGAAGTTGTGTTCCACACACTCCCAGGAACCTCCTACACTGCTTCCTCTCCGCTGTGTCTAGCATAAGCTTCTGTAGCCATTTTTCCACCAGCCTTCCTGTGCTAGCACTGGGATTCCTACAAACCATGTTAGGAAACTAATCTTGTTGCAAAGTCTTCCTGCCCACACTTTTGGGATAGTTTGAAAACAAACCATTTCCTTGGTATAAATTTAAACTTAGCTTCTTGAAATTCTGTGCTAGCTCCATAGAGTCAATAGGAGGTGGAGAATAGCAGGCAAGGTGAATCTGCAGCAGCCCAGGTTCACCTAATGACAGCAGCTCTGTAGCCAACAATTTAATTACCCTGGTTTTAATACGGCAGAACCAAGACTAAAGGTAATAAGCGGACTAGATGTGTGCACTTGTGTATTCTTGAAGAGTGCCTTGTACCTGTCCGTCTTGTAAGCTGCAGACTTGATCCTGTTTCTCCATGTGTTTATGCAGGTGTTTTTTTTAAAGTGTGGGCAGTTCAACAGAATAAATCCAGTCTGAGAAAGATTACCCATGGTAGCCCAGAAAGAAGGGACATGTCTGAGCAATGCACACAGTGGAAACCAGCCACGTAGTCTCATTGTGGCAGAGGAAACTCTTGATGTGCACTGCCGTGTTGTGAGGAGAAAGGGAGCAGTGGAAGGTTGCTGGGACACAGTGAGGGCCAGGCATCTGAAGTTAATAATTTGGGCCCAAATGGGGAAAGAAAGCAACAACTCCATGGCTCCAGGGAGAAAAGTCTGAGGCTGTGATCAAGGACCTCGAACTCAGGTGAGGTAACATGAATTCTCAGCCAAGCAACACCTGATATTCCCCTTGCAGGAGCACAATGCACAAAGCTGCTGATGACATTTTGGAGCTTGAGTCTCCAGAGAAGGACTCTCATGCCTTCAGAGAGTAACCTCCAAGGGCTTTTGGTATGAACCATCAATATGAATGTCATATCACGTATTCTCGTTTATTTATCTGCCTCAGTTCAGTGGTATTGAGAACTCTCTGGGATCACAGGATGATTCAAGTCTGCCTAGTTCATTTGCACATGCTGTTCTCTCAACACTGAACTGTTCCTCATGAAGCCTTCTGGAAAACCGTATTTTTAAGTCCAAATCCTGGCTGACAAAAAGACTACCGGAAGCATAATCAGAGTCAGACTTAGAAGAAATGGTACTTTTTGCAAGACTTTCCTTCCCCGAAAGCGTTGATTTCAACATAGATTTTTTAGAACTCACTCATGGTTTGGCTCCTAGACAATGTACTGTTTCCGGATGTATGCTAAACCGCCTCCACTGGGAACCCTGAACCAGAGCGTACCTGAGAGCAGCCGTACATATATTCATCAGTAAGTTTATTTAATCCTGTACATTCATCTGAAATTCAGTTGGGTTGAACATCTGAGCATGCGGGTGAGGCGGGACTTTTACAATTCATTTACCGATGTCTTCAGCAGCTACGTTGGACTAAGTTGGATAAGTTCTTGCATGCACTAGTGTCTGCTCACTGGTAGTTGGTGTTTCAAACCAGGCGTTGTCCTGTACCACCAGCTGTACCAAGAGAACTCACTGTCAGGCCATACTCTAACCAAGATGACTCCAATGGTTTGGCCCCAAAAGAGCACCAGTTCTTTTCTCACAGAGTCACAGAGTGGCTGAGATTGGAAGGAAGCTCTGGAGGTCACATGACCCACCCCCCTACTCAAGCAGGGACACCTAAAGCTGTTTGCCCAGCACTACGCCTGGATGGCTCTCCAGCGTCTCCAAGGATGGAGACTCCACAGTCTCTCTGGGCAACTTGTTCTAGCACTAACTTTTTAAACAGTTAGTGGCCAGTCTGACAGCATTTGAACAATTCTATCAGTATATCTTCTGGGGAAGAAAATAGCAGTATGGAGGCAGCATGGGTCACTACAAACACTTGAAGTTGGCTTTGCCATCAAGCTGTCAAGGCATAGAGCCACACTAAGTTTAACCAGCACTCTGTTCTTCACTGAGTCCTTATGTGGATACAGGAGGAAAAAGGTAGCAAGCAACATCCACTTAAATATAATATCTGAGCAGCTTTCATGGTGCTTCAAAGTAATTTGCTTACCTACCACAGTTCAGATAGATCCTGCAAGGAATTAATCACAAAGGTCTCGTATTTTCGGTATGTATACTTTATCGATTAATTTTCAAAAGAGAGGTGTTCCCCAGTCTGGCTTCCTACTGTTTGTGATTTGAGTTTTCTTTGCACTGAGGGCAAAAACAATTAAGACAATGCTATTAACTGTTCAGTAATACAGAAAATCATGCTGCAAAACTGTGATGAAGTCATTTATATGCAGAGAAACACCCAATATGTGGAATGGTGCTTTTACCTCTGCATGACTGAAGGGCACCTCTCACATCAGAGCTTCATTTCTATACAGGCACTGAAATAAGGGACCAGCTTTTGAAAAAATCTCAGGATAGTTGGCGTCCAGCGAGTGGGAGCTTCTCTGACTAGAAGGGAACTTATTCAGGTTTTGGAGAAAAACGAAACGAGAAATACTTTGGTACCACTGAGGACCTGGGCTAGCCTGGCCATAAGTTCTTCTGCCTACAACATGTGAACTTAAAAAAATCCAGCTCTTTTTAGACTCTGAAACAGAAACTAATCTTTTGGGAAAACCTGGCTTGCATCTGAATCAATTAGAAAATAGTTTCGACTCCTAACAGAACCTAAAAATGGTAGGATGGACTTGTAGAACATTCCATTTAATGCAAGAACATTTTCTTTATGCCGCTCACATGGCTGCTAAAACACAAAGGAGTTTATTTATAAAACACCATTATCCCCTTTTCCTTTTTCCTCCCCAAAAGGGAGATGTCACCAAAGACGCATATACATAAAGTCTCTTGAAGTCTCACAAACATACACACCTACATATACATTATATACACATCTACATACACATACATACACATCTACATCTACTTACATACACATACAGGATTCTTAGTTAAGAACTGCAGCCACCTGCAGATATGGCAAAGCCACGGGCAACTTTGCATTCCAAAGAAATGGAGGTCAGTAGAAAACAGAGCAATACAAAGGGGAATTTACAGCCTGGACAGCTTGTCAGCACCCAAGACAGCCTGCACCCCCAGGGGAATCACAGGTGTCTACTGCCAGTCATGACAATGAAGTTAGAGACAGCTGGCTAACATGGGAGCCAGTAGCTTGTGCAAGGGCACAGTGCAGCCCCATACTTAAGTGGGCGTCAGTTGTAGGAAATCCTGAAGGCAGTAAAGCCACCCATTAAGGTCAGGTCAGATGTGGTTAAGCGCCTGGCTCACCCCAAGCCTGGGGAGTATCTATCAGCTGGTGTGAAATGCTGCTGTGCTCTTCCAAACCAGGTGGGCAGGGTGCCAACACAGCTCTTTCATCAAAGGTACAAAGAGAGCTGAGTGCCTTACAAGTTATCCTCCACCCTCCCATCAGATAAGGAAATGCCAGGAGAGGCAACCATCTGCACTGCCCCTTCACACTCCACCTGCGATGGGGGCAGGTAGCAGGGCACAGCCAACTGAAGCAAGAAGTTATCACAGAAAAGTATTCGGTGATAAAAATACTTGGAGAGTTAAGAAATGCCTGGGAAACAACAATCCCGCTGCTCATGTTTTTCCTGCAGATCTAGAATTTTTATTTTAGCATCTTAAAATAAAAATGTTTATTCTTTTCAGGAGCTCATGTCAGCCTCTCCAGCAGTGGGAGCAGAAAGCTACTTTAGAACCAGGATACGTGCCAAGGAATCCGTACAAACCCTTCAGCAGCTAAGCTTTGCTTAGAAATGACAGTTTGGTGGAGCAGATGTGATGGGAGTCACAGAAGTATGAGCTTGGTCCTCCCCACAGGGTGCTGTGCCTGAGATTATGGACCCAGGGGAAAAGAAACCCAGCTTTTGTTATTGCCTTAGGTATTTTCTGGGCAATATAATATATTTATTATATCCAATAAATAGCAAATAGATGCTGCTGAATATTTGATTACTTTTCTCACTTCTCAGCACCCACAAATGTTGTATAATTCATAGACCCAGAAAAAAAAAAAAATCATTCTATTCCTGTGCTTTTGAAACAGCAAGAGGTGGGTCTGGTTTATGCCCTGCGACAGTGGACTTTTGTATGTACGGTTCCTTCTCTTAACAGGGGAAAAAGAAGATGACTGAAAGTTCGCTGAAGAAAAGGATGGGCAGGGAAGAATTTGAGCTTGAGGTTAATTGTAACATGATGATTTTATAGGCTTGAAACGTAAAAAATTAGAACTCAAATGACCACAGGGATAGATTTTAAAATATTGCTAGAAAAATCTCTATAAGAAAATACTGCTACTAAGGTTTAATCTCTCTCCCTTTATTTTCATTTTGTTGGCTTATTTCAGTCCCTTTCTTCATAGAATCCTTCTTCTGCGCGTCTCTCTGACATTGTCATACATCAAAAATACTAACTTCTACAAACAGCACCCAACAGTACACTCTCCAAGCCCAGAAAAAACTGAAGACTTGCTAGTTTTGTTGAGAACACGTAGGTTCAGACTGTCACAAGACTGATGTGTGCCGGGGGGGGTCATTCCCCAGAGTACAGCCCTCACTGACTATGGAAAGGTTCGTCTCTCTCAGAAAGCCAAAAAATAAGGAAACATTTTCTTTCTGAAAGCTTAGGTTCCTTCCAAAAGTTTCTTCGGAACAGCGTTCTCTACATACTCAGCGAAGCAGTGGCCTGCTCTAGCATCATCGTGCGGTGGACTGTAATGTCACTGAGCACTGGACTATGACAGATTTACTTTATGATCTATTTTAAACCTGCAGATTTCCTTGACTCAGATGCCTCCGTGTTGTCATGGTGCGTACGTCCTCGTCATTTCAGGCAGGTTCTCAGGTTGGAGGCCTGTCCCTCCAAACATGCAGATGGAACAACCGTGCAAGAACAATTGCAGAGAGAACTGCTTCCTGGCTTTGGCCTTCCCCTACCCCAGGCAGCAACAAGGGCAGCCATTTCACTGGGCAAGCAGTGCCGGCAAATTGTGCAGCCCGGCAAAGAGAACCAAAGTGTCTGTGTGCCCGTCACCCCCAGTCCTACAGCGGGGGAGAGGAGACACTCTGACTTTAAAAGCAAACTGGCAAAAAACTTTGTGCAGAGGAGACCGGCCTGGAACGTCTGCGTGCGTTTGCCTCTCCCATTGGTGTAGACGAGAAGCATTGCGAGGAGAAGAGGCGGGCTGCCACCTCAGGAGATTGTAATGGGCAGAGCCATGTGGCCGACTTACACCGCACCCTTCACTCTCACAGAGTCAAACATAAACCCAACGGGCAATGCTCTTCCGGGATAAAAACGAAGCGCTTGGACCAAGGACTAGAGGTGACCCTGAAAGCCAGAGGCAAGAGCGGATAACGGGACAGCACGGCCCACACGGGGATCCGTCCCTGCTCCCCGGCGGTGCCAGCAGGGAGCCCTGCGCCCCTTCGACCGTACTCTGTTGGGGCAGCCGCTACAACTCCTCCCAGCGCAGAGCGGATCGGGCTCCATTGCTGGTGCTTTTGGGGACAACCAACGCCACAGCTGGCCAGGAGCACCGGCGACCAGAAGGGTGGCAAACGTGGGAAGCAGAGAGGGACCCGGCACTGTGGGCGAGTGCCAGCGGGAGTGGATGGGGCTGGAGCAAAGTGCCCCTTTAGGCTTCTCCCTGTGGGTGGGGGCACAACCCAGCAGGCTGGGAGACTTTGGCCCAGGGCTGCCCACCGAGCGCCCAGCTCCTCCCTGCAGATCCTGGCACTGCACAGCGAAAGGCAGCCAGCTGCGGGAGGCGTCACCCAGCTGTGGGCAGGCCACGCTGACTGGTCCCACCACGCTCCCCCTCGCAGGAGACCTGTGCGGGGCGTCAGGAGCGGGGACGAGACACACAGCCAGGGCTGCAGGTCACAGGGGTCCAAGCTGGAGCAACACAGGAAGGTAGAAGATGAAAACAAGAAACGCTATTTTCTTTTCTCTCTGTGAGAAGGCCCACTGTGACATCACCGCGTGGTGGAAGCTGACATCACCTAGCAACAGATAGTGGCATCAGCGAGTGATGGCCTTGTGACCTCACATCCCTCACCGCTTATCTTCGGGCACCAGCAGAGCCTGGGCCAGTCTGGCTCGTGCCTGGCCTCCTGCCGAGCGTGCCTGCGAGGTCTGAGGCTTCTCCTGGTGCTGGGTGGTGCTTTGGGGGTTGCCGCCGGCAGCTCTCGGTGTCCATCCCAGAGCCATCACCTGTGTTTCCCCGGCCCTGCCTGGATCAGGCAGCCGGGCACCGCGGGCTGTGCTTGCAGCAGCACAGGTGAGCCGTGCGGGGAACCGTCCCCTGGGGTGGCTGTGGGGTGGGCAATGGGGCTTGGGGAGCCGGGAGGGCGTCCTCCTTGAGGGGCCTGGGCATTTCTTTCTCCCCTCCCTTCCCCGAGGCAGCGGCTGAGCGTGGACTCTCCATTTTGCAGCGTGTGACACCAGTGAGGGGGAGCAGCTCCTCACCCCCGGCTCTCCCCAGCCTGCTGCAACAAGCAGACATGGCCAACGAGTCAGAGTGGAGCTGCCCCATCTGCCAGGAGGCTGACAAGGAGGTCGCTTACGTGATGCCCTGTAACCACCAGTTCTGCCTGGGCTGCATCGTGCGCTGGAGAAAGAGGAAGAGGTCGTGCCCCCTTTGCAGAAGACCAATGGAGACTATCAAGTTTTCTGTGCGGGCAGAAGATGACTACCTACGGTGTAACATCCAAGCCCGCCACGAGTCACAAGATGCCGGCAGCCAGGCAGGTAGACTTCCGGAACGCCTGGCCGAAAACAGCCCCCCTCGCCCCGTGGCGTCCCCTCCATCTTCTCCACAGGGGATGCCGTCCCCAGCTGAGCAGGGACCTGCGGGGACAGAGGCTGTGGGTGGCCTCCTGCCCCAGGTCTGGGCGGAACTTTTCCAAAGGCAAGAGCACCTCCTGGATCCCGTGCTGCCCTGGCTGCGCCACGAGCTGGCAGCAATATTTGGGGACCAGTGGTGGCTGGCAAAGAGTGCAGAGGGAAACATCCTGCACTGCCTCTGCATCTGCGGTCTGGATCGGGAGCTCGTGGTCCACAGACTGCAGGACTGCCTTCAGGGACATACAGCACGGCTGGTCCATGGCATCATCCATAGCATTGTGGAGAGGTGCAGCGAGCAGGCCCAGAGGCTGCTGCACTCCCATGCTGTGGCGGATGAGGATGGCGGCACTGTGCCAACCTGCAGCCCCACCAGCTCCAGCCAACCCAGCTACAGAACCGGCAGCTCCGGCTCCTCCAGCTCCTGCCGCACCACCTCCCACGAGGGGACTCCCAGCTCCAGCCTGGCCTCCTCCAGCAGCCCTGCACGCTCCCCCAGCCAGGAGGAAGCCGGCACGTCAGAGGCCGCCCTCCACAGGGGTCTCGGCCACCGCTCACCTGCGCCCGTCCCTGCAGAGCAGGAGCAGCCCCAGGAGGAGCCGCGGCAGGCACAGGTGGTGGCTGGTCCCTCTGCCCAGGGCAGCCGCTGCAGCCCCTCGGATCCTGTCTGGGACAGGGAGGACCACTTGCCCTGGGGACCCCGGCGCCCCCCAAAGAGGAGGGCCACTGACCCCCAGGACTCTCCCCAGCCCTGCAAGAGGTGACCCGCTAGCACGGCTCCAGCACCTCCATGTTCAAGGGCAAGGAAATAAATTCCTGTTTCCCTGACACAGGCTCTGTGTGTGTCTTTCTCTCTCTTCTGGTGCCCATCCCTGATTCCTGTGCCCCACCGTGGGTGGCACCTGCCTGGGGGGGGTGGGGGGGGGGAACGGCCATAGGTCCCCGGAGCCCCAGGGCCATGTGGGCAGCACCTCCTCCTGCAGGCAATCCTGCTGCAGCTGCAGCACAGCAGATGCCGAGGGCAGAGCGGGCAGGAGGGGAAGCTGCTTTCATCGCACGTCCAATGCCCTCAGCCTGCACCCAGTCCCTCCCTCTGCCCGCTACCGACACTTCTGCTCTGCTCTGGGTTCTCTGCACTGTCTGGTGTCGGCCAGGGTAAGCTCGCTACTGGGAGAGCTGTCAAGGGGCAGGGACCAAGGGCAGGGCAGTGAGAGAAGAAATGTAGAGATACCACCAGAGGAGAAGAGGTAAGGAGCACAAACTTGGGAAGATGCACATGTGGACAGCAGGCGCGTGCTCAAATGTCACCTCCTTGTGTATATTCCGTGCCCTCACGTTCTCCTCAGATCCCACAGTCACGGTACCAGGAGGCCTTTGGTAGGGAAGCGTCACCTTCCAGGCTGAATCCTGTCCGCACCAGCTCTGAGAGAAAGTATAATGGCAGCTGGCTTGGCTTGGGTTGCCTTGTGTTGGGTTGGGTGTGGGTTGAGTTGATTTTTTGAGCCCAGGTTGCACAGCACTAGAAACTCCAGTGCCATCAAGCCATGCAAACTCACGCCTAGCCTAGCCTGGCAGAGGAGAGAATGGCTCAGAACAGCAGAGAACAGCAGAGAACAGCAGAGAAGAGAAGAGAAGAGAAGAGAAGAGAAAAGAGAAGAGAAGAGAAGAGAAGAGAAGAGAAGAGAAGAGAAGAGAAGAGAAGAGAAGAGAAGAGAAGAGAAGAGAAGAGAAGAGACAAGAAGAGAAGAGAAGAGAGAGAAGAGAAGAGAAGAGAAGAGAAGAGAAGAGAAGAGAAGAGAAGAGAAGAGAAGAGAAGAGAAGAGAAGAGAAGAGAAGAGAGAGAGAGAGAGAAGAGAAGAGAGGAGAAGAGAAGAGAAGAGAAGAGCAGAACATAATGTTTCCTTTGGAAGGAAGGTAAAATGATCATCTCATCCCACTGCCTGACCCCTGCAGGGCTGAGCAAAGCTTAAGGCGTGTTATTCGGGGCACTCTCCAAAGGCCTCTTGAGCACTGACAGGCTTGGGGCATCGACCAGCTCTCTAGGAAGCCTGTTCCTGTGTTTGACCACCCTCGCGGCAAAGAAATGTTCCTAACCTCAAGTCTGGACCTCCCCTGGCACAGCTCTGTGCCATTCCCCCCAGCACAAGGGGCAACGGGCACAAACGCAAACGCAGGGAGTTCCATTGGAATAGGAGGAAAAACATCTTTACCTTGAGGGTGGCAGAGCACTGGCACAGGCTGCCCAGAGAGCTGGTGGAGTGTCCTTCTCTGGAGACATTCAAAACCTGCCTGGACGCGATTCTGTGCACTGTGCTTTAGCAGGGGCTTGGACTGGCGATCTCCAGAGGTCCCTTCCAACACTGACCATGCCGTGATCCTGTGATTCTGAGAGCCTATCGCTGCATGCCAGGGAGAAGAGGTCAGCACCTCCCTCTCTGCTTCCCCTCCTCGGGAAGCTGCAGAGAGCAGTGAGGTTGCCCCTCAGCCCTTTTCTCTCCAAACTAGACACACCAGAATCCTCAGATGCTCCACACAGGACATGCCTTACAGCCCTTTCCCCAGCTGCGTTGCCCCGCTCTGGCTGCCCGTCATGCCACTGATGATTGCCCAGTGCTCCAGTCTATCTAGATTCCTCTGCAAGGCCTCTTACCCTTGAGAGAGTCAACAGCACCTCCCAGGTTGGGGCCATTGGCAAACTTGCTAATGGTGCACTCAACTCCATTCGACTTGCTAATGCTGCATTGGCTGGGACCTGTCCAGACTCCCAAGACTGCTGAAAAGTGCTGGAGAGAGGTCCTGCGATGACATCGGCCAGCTCTTTCCGTACCCTGGGCTGAATGCCATCGGGCCCTGTAGCTTTACGCACATCCAGCACCAGCAGCCAGTCTCAGGCAAGCTCAGGCTCGCCTGGGAGTTTCTTACCGCCCCAGTCGAGGTCTTCCAGCACTGGGCTCCGGGGCTCCCAGGGCCCGCCACCGGTGTTGAAGGCAGTGCCAAAAGGAGGCAGGGCACGTCTCGGCCTTGTCTGCATCCCAATCTGTGAGCGAGCTGACCGACCTTATCCAGCACCAGACCAATGTTATCTCTCATTCTCCTTTTGCTCTTCACATCTTTTAAAAAGGCCTTTTTGTTCTCCTTCACAGTGCTGGCCAGCTTCAACTCTAATGGAGCGTGGGCCGCATGGAATGTCTCCCTACGGTGGCGAACGGCATCTCTCTAGTCCTCTCGTGTCTCCTGTCCTTCCTTCCAGTGTCCCCACGGTTTCTTTTTCTGCCTCAGTCCCAGATGAAGATCTCTGCTCAGACAAGCTGGCCTTCTGCCCTGCTCGCTTGGCTTCCGACGCTTTGGAATTGCCTGCTCCTGCGCTCGTAAGAGGTGGCTCTCAAAGAGCAACCAGCACTCCTGGACGCCCATAGCTTCAAATGCAGATGCCCAGGGGACCTTACTAGCTCGCTCCTTCAGCACCCCAGCTCTGCTCTCCACATATCCAGGGTCGAAGTGCTGCTGGCAGTTCTTGGCCGCTCACCAACGGTGTGAAACTCAACCCCTTGGTGATCACTGTGACCAAGGCAGCCACCAATCACCACTTTGCCGACGACTCCCTCTCTGCTTGCAAACAACAGCTCTAGGAGGGCACCTTTCCTACTCGGCTCCCTTAGTACCTGCACCCAGAAGTTATCTTCAACGCGCTTCAGGATTTCCTAGGCCTCTCTGTGTCCACTCCATGATATTCCCGGCCGAGATCTGAGAAGCTCAGATCATCCATAAGGACAAAGGCAGTAGATCCAGAGACAGGGCCGCGGTGATGGCATTGTTCTTTAAACGTCTTCCAACAGCACCCAGGAGGACCCCTTCCCCTGTTCTCCCCCATTCTTGAGCAGGACTCCCAGAATACCTGGAGGTGGCATTCATCTGGCCTGTCCGCCCTGCTGTGCCGTTGAACCCAGTCGGACGCTAGCTCTTGTTAGGCAAGAGCCGGGCTAAGAAAACCTCTTCAGCTGGCATGCGAGTGACGCACCGCCCCAGAGCAAATGCTGTACGGCCTCCTCCCCTGCGAGCTCTAGGACTAGCTCTCTTAGGCAGCAGGCATTTATTGCTCGCAGAGGTGTCGTCTCCACACTTCATTCTGGAGAAGTCATTGACCCAGGGGTCGCAATCCCCCTATTACTACCTGGCCAAAATACACAGCTTTGCAAATCCTGCTTACTACTTCTTGATCGCTCTCTCCTGATCAAGGAGGTCAGTGGAAAAAGTCGGTTTTGCTGTCGGTCACTGCTTCCCACCCACAGGTCCTCTCACGCTGGTTTGTTCCCTATCGCTGTGATGCTGTTGCTGCTCCCAGGGTCTTCCTCGCAGAGTGCCGTTCGGCCCCCTGAACACTTTTTGCACCATTCCTACCAAACTGGCAGGCAGCTAACACGGAATCCCACTGAGCCTGCGTAGCGCAGCTCTCCAGGCTGCCCGTGGGCATGCCAGCACCTCTGAGGTTTGCCCCTACTCCAACACTGAATTAGGCTCGTGCCCCTCACGTGACATTAGCACTCTGATTTGGTGTCCTTGTCTATTGCTGCCCGTCTTAGGTCAGCTCAAGACAAGCAATGGCACTGACAGCTGCGGAGCCATGCTGACTTTCTATCAGTGGCGTTAAAAGCCGGTTTGATGTGAGGCAGAGTATTTCACAGGTAACATCCGTCTCATAATGGGTATGAGTCTGACATGTGGCCTGGGCAGAGAAAGCCTCCCATTGAGTCATGAGCTTCGGAAAGGATCCCCTTGCTCTCCTAAGTGCTTCTCATACTGGAATCTAGGTGCGACTAGATCCCATCCTAGCCTTAGACTTGGTCAGTGGTTTAGGTCTAAAGGATACGGCTGCTCATCAGAGTCAACGTTTGCCTGTCAGAGCCCTCTGAAGGCTTTCACTGATACTGTTTTGCAAAGCTGAAAAATAATTAGGTGATTTCTGAAGGCAAGAGATGTAAGAGATCGGAAATTGCTGTTGATAAATACTCTGATCTGTAACAGTCAAGCTTGAGTTAAGAGGTCCGTTCTTTAGTTAACACTACTTGCCCGGGTAACATCCAACAGAGTCGCAGCCTCAATACTTACCAAAGAGGCATCTCTGCCTGGGGAGGAGAGAGTTGCAGGCCCACCAGCCCCTCCCGTAGCTAGAGTTCTCATCCTCACTATAGAGGAGTCTAAATGCCAGATTTATACTCATGGCGAGGTGGCACTAAGTCAGCTCCATTGTGCCGACTGGCCCTCAGCAAAGGTAGCCAATACTGGAAGGACAGTGGCGACTGACGGTTCAACACGGGGTGGGAATTTGCTACACATTTACCAGGGTCTCCCTGGCTTTTACTGAAGCCACAGCAGTCTGTGAGGCCCCTGCCTCAAGCCCGGCCACCACTCAGTCAGGTTGATTGTTGGACCACAGCCGTTATCTGTTTTTTTGTGATAAACATGTTGCACAAGTCAAGCCCCCAGAGCCTCTTTGCGTGGAATCCAGCCATCATGACCACCTGCATTCATTGTCACCACCATTGGTGGTTCATTGTTATGGAAAGAAAGGGCAGGATGGAGTGCAGGTGGGAGAACACTGCCCCAACAGCGCCTCCTGGTCATTACCATCCTCTGTTTTTCACCTTCCCTGTCCAAAACAGGCTACTGCTCTTTCAGCTTCCTTCCACCCTTTGACAAATGTTCCTTCTCATTTCCCTTGGGGCAATTTTCATGGAGTTCCTCGTTAGAATTATCCCCCTTAGACGTGGCTTTAGCTTTCAGCTGATGAGGATTTTTTGACAAACCTTACACTGTAACTTGTTCAAGTTTTCCCTTTTTAGGAGGAGAAATGTACCCCTTTTTTACAAATACAAACCCCAAAACCCCACTATTTGTACTGCTGCCCTTTCAGATTCAAATGTAGCTTGAATGAAAGCACAGAACCCCACTTAGGATGCCACTCTAAGACCTCCACCACCTACATCTGGTCCCCGAGCTTTCCGTGGGACAAGGCTCTGTGTCTCTATTCCAGTGCTTCAAAAATGGGAATGTCCATGCTGCCTGACATCAGGCAGTGATCGGGAGGACGAGTAGGGGATGACACTGCCAAGGGGCTCAGGGATCAAAGATACCTGCAGTGTTGCACCAGAAACGCCAGCGCCCAGCAGCACTCTGACCAGAGAAGCCTGGTGATACTTGGCATGGTAGATCAAGCCAAGCACAGAGCTATGCTGCTTCCCATTTTTAATCCCATCTCGTAACTCTGAACAGCTCTTGCCATGTTCAGCATGGGGTATCTAGTACTGGGAATACCAAAGGCGCGCTTGTTGGCTTCTCATCTTTAAAAGAATGCTCCTCAGCATTATATTATACTGTGCTTTGAAGAAAAGCCCAACGACTTTTTCATGAGGAACCTTTGAAGGCTCTGGGCAGCACACATGGCTTGAATGCAGGCAGTCCAGGTCCAGGCTGTAGCTGACCATGGGGAGCTTTCAGCACAAGAAAGTTGTGAATAGCTCTTCACAGCTTACTGATCTCTTTCTGGAATACTGTTTAACTTTCTCTTTGCAAGAAAACCTCTTTTCTCAAAATCCTGTTCTTGCAGAGGATGCACTTTGGGATAAATGAAAGTCAGTTGGCTCTTGAGTTTGTGTTTGGAGCGTCTACCGGCAAAATTCAATTAGGAGCTGTATATGTAAATGCTAAGGCACTCAGTTATGTTTAAGCTTGTGTGAATATATAATCCTCTTATAGTCTAGATGATTTAATAGTCACTCGGCTGGATAACCATGTTTCTTTCCCCACAGGTTACACAGCTGAATACCCCAGCCCACAGACACGGGATTTAACTGGTTTGGAGGCCTTAAACTGAGACAGAGTTGGGATGATGCCACTTGGAAAGAGTTATCTTTTGTGCACAAAATATTTCTCTCATCAACCTCACCAGACACTTATGTAGAGACAGCTCTCCGAGAAAAGAGCTCCGTGCGCAGAACTAACACAAATCACATTAGTGCACTGAAGCTAAAGAGGACACATTTCATCTCATCTCTCTAAAGTTCTTCAAGAAGTCATTAAAAACAAGTTTCAATCCTCTTTTGTTTAGAAGTCTCCCTAGGAACGACTAGGAAAATACAGCAATGGATTCCCAAGGGTGGAAGTCACAGAGCTCCATTCAGAGATAGGACAACATATCGCAGTCCACTGGAATGATCTTTCTGAAATTCACCAGATCTTTAAAAAGGTAGAAAAACTGGAGAGTAAACAAATGCTTCTTTGACGAAAAATCCCGTCAGTGCCCTGCATGATTCCAATCACAAACTATCCAATGTCATTCACTTCAAAACAGGCACCAGTGAAGCTGGTAGCTGCTTCAAGAGCCAGTGCAGATTATTGCAGAGCAGTGTAAAATCTAAGTATTTCTATTTTTAATATAAGTTGTGTTTTTGGAGTGTCTTCCAGAGAAAGTCTGTCTGCAGATTTTTTGTGGTCAGGCTAAGTCTCCTTTTCCCCTCCAAAACTAACACCCAATCTTAATCCCATTTTACCCTATCACCATGCTCATTCATGCATGCACAGGTATCCACGATGCAGCCCTACCCTGGCAGACCTCAGGAATTTTTCCCTCAAGCACAAATGCACTTTCATTGCTCAAAAGATGGATTTATGGTTTGAAACTAGCTGCAGTCTAAATCTCTTAAACTTAGCCTTTGCCATGGTTTTCCTGGAGTAAAACGCCAGCAGAGCTAAGTGGCCCACATGGCCGGCCTGTGCAGCACACAGGCAGTAACACGCAGCAAAGAAATGTGAAAGCAACGTAGGGAAAAGGAGGGTGACCACTCATAAGGCACAATAACACATCAGTGCCTTGCAGTGCTTTTCATGGTGGTATTTCTTCATTTCCTTTTCCAATTCTTTTCCACTTAAACCAAACGAAAATCTTTGGCAGGCGTGGGGTGGCGGTGGGGTGCTGCAAGGAATAAGAACTTTTGCCTTGCAAGATTTCCAAAAAACTGGGGGTGGGTGAGGGGTGCGGGGGGGTGGGTGGTGGGGGTTGTGAGTGAGGGGGCTGGGGGGGTGGGCTCTGTTCAGATGCAGACGTGTCCTAGAATAGTTGTAATGGAAAAAATTACAGTTAATGCACAAAATGTTTTCATTTGAAGCTGACGATGTTCTTACGTGGAGGCAGCTCCCTGAGAGAAGAGTTCTGTGCACAGAACTGACTCTGTACTCTGGATGCAAACATTGTGTTTTCCCTTTCAAATGGAAATACTGTTTTGTGCTTTTCCGTTTCAAACAATAGCGCACTATTAAATTTGTATGTTTCCAGTTCTTCTATCTAATTAATAATTAAATATTTTTTTCCTCAACATTGCAGCAGCTGGCGTTTTACACCCTCAGCTTTCCCCCAGAGACGCGATAGATTTCTAGCATTCACAACTCTAGGTAGACCTCAGTATATCAACACCACCAGCTTGAAACCCTGGAGGCACGCAGGAACAAGACAGCTTTTTTTTTTTAAGTCATAGTTTGGAGTATTTAGTTCACAGTGTTTAATAACTTGGGATTGGCCATCCTGAAACAACTGAACTAGAAGTGATCAGCTGAATGAGATTTTTAAAAAGATAAGTTTAGGCAGTGAATGGGTGAAAAAGCAGGCCCCGTTATTGCTTTAAACAGCCACTTCTCTGGCGATGTGGGAGAAGCATGGACAAATGGAGAGCAATTTTACTTGGAGATGACCAAGGACTTCCAAACCTGTTAGGACTGGAGGATGCTCCGTCAGTGGAAGCTTTTGCTGAAAGCACTTTCCCAGGTTTCCCGTGGCATTTTGATTGAAAAGAATGACTCTTTAAAGAGCTTTCCTGCAGCAAATACTCAACTGATTTAAGCAGAAGAAGCGGTACTACTGTCTGACATGACAGGTGTTTGTCCAAAGAGCAGTGAATAGCAAAATGCAGAAAGAATAGACAATACGGACACAATTGAACTTAATGGTTCATCATTTGCTCCCAGCTCTACATTACCAGCACTGCTAGGACGCTTTGACATATTCTGGGTGTCGGCAGGTCCCATGTAGTAGAACACACATACCTCCTTGGTGGCCTGTGAGGGCCTGGAAGTGCTTTGGTCCCCGTTTCACAGGCACAGAATAATGATCTTGGGGAAGCCGGGTGACTTGCACAGAGCCAGAGAGTGTCTGCACAGCCGTGCCCTCACTTGCACCCACACCAGAGAGATTTCCCCGCAAGGGAGCCAGGAGGGCTGCTTGAGGCATCACTCCCCAGGCAGTGGGATGTGTTCTCCTGCTCCTGCAGACGGGAGATGGGGTCACTAAGCACCGGCACTTCCCACTTGCCAGCTGCAGCACCCTCCGAGCACAGGAGAACCTTCAACCTCCCAGCCACCCTTCCGGGTAGCACCTCTTAGCAGCCTCTTTACGTGTACCCTTGAGGGCAGAGGCCCACAACTCCAGCTAAGAAACATGGGAACTGCTTATGAGACCGGTCCTTGAGACTATACTTGTTTAAAGGATTAGGCTGAAGTGGTTTGATTTGTGTCCTGTAACATAGCTTCCCGTTTCAATAATTGCCTTTGTCACCCCAGCAGCAGAATTAAAACTGTGTAGCTTCCTTTGGTTTCTGCCTTATTCATGACCACAATGCTATGGGTGTGTTTGCCAGCTCAGCAACGTGCTGCCTGTTCCTCCAGGGAACTCAACAGGAGCAAGTTCTGCTCTGTTTAAATCATTTGAGCAAGATGATCCCCAGGCACGTTCTCCTGTTGCCCAGGACAATTTTTCGGTCTCTGGCATAAATTGTCTTCAAAAAACCCAGGCAGTTTGGCTTGGATATCGGGAATGGAAGAAGAAGAACAGTGACAACAGCAATAATGGTATCGAAAATCATCAGATTTTGTTGCACTGAATTGTAGAGCTGCTGCTTCCAAATGCAGCCATCACTGTCGGGCATGCAGAGGAAGGTGAGCCATTTGGCAGCACAGGCAGCACACACGGCAAATAAGTGACCAGAAGGTGTAGGAGAAGTTGCGGAAAAAGGGGTACCTGCACAGGAGTGTATTAGAGGTTTTTGCTCAACTTTTGATTAAATATCCATAGCAACTACATAATATGTTGTCTTGTATAAAGAATGGCAGGTATAGGAGAGAAATGGCTTCAACAAATTTGTTTAATAAGAAAAGAGTTTGTCTGCAATGTATTAAACCTTTGTTTCCATGTTCATAATCCCTTGCAGTTGTGTGCATAGAAAAACTTGCCCATTTAGCGTCTGTAGTTTGCCACTTACGCTCATAACGTGATTGATACACGCAGCTTGGTAGCCTTTTACTGCAGGTTTAAAATGCGCAATGTTTTTTGGCAAACTGAGTGAATCAACTCTTTCCATTTTCATTCTTCCTTGCAAATAAAGTTTAATGATGAAAATCTACCAAAAATTTGAGGCACAACCTGGTAGAAGAGGAAAATGTCATCTTTCGAGCAGTATGGGCAGGGGCGTTCGCTGATGGCGCAAGCATGCTCCCAGTAAGTCCAGACCGGTTTGGAAAAGGGGCCAGACCTGAGCTGAGTGGTGGGTGGGAAGAGGCTGTCCTTGCAGCTTTGCCAGAGAGGGACTGAGGAGAGGCACAGGGGAAAGCAAGAGGGAATCGCCAATCAGTTCATATTACTGCACAAACAATATATTAGAGCAGGTGCCTCTGTAGCAAAATCAAAGGGAAAACATTGTTATTAAAAGGTTACTTGCCCTGAGGGAGACTTAGCAGGAATATCTGCCAAATGGAAATGGGCACTTGAACCATGACCAAGCACAATGATGGAGGCTGCTGTCACATCTGTTGGCAGTTTCATTCCTGCAACGGCCAGATAGGCAAACGAAGCATCCCCAGGGACATAATTCTCACAGCAACACCGCCACTTAATATTGCAGAGTGACCAGTAGTCTCACAAAGACAGGCAAAAAGTGCTGACTTTTAGAAACGCTGTTGATTCTTCCAGCAGCCATTTCTTCATGGCTCTGCATAAAATGTTAATGCTGTGACATTTGTCGAAGGCTTAAAGCATCCTAATGAAACAGAAACAGTTACTGAACTAATGCACCCCAGCATGTTCCACTGCAGTTCTTTTATCTGTGGTTTTCAGATAATGAAATTACAAGAAGAAAAATGTTTTCCAGTGAAATCTAACCACCTGTAGTTTTTATCTGTTTATTTGAGACCTTGCGTAGTCCTCATCATGTATTATCTGAGCTCAGCCCCAGTGTTTAGAAACAGAAATGGTTGTGTATTTTTCCAAGATCCTCTACAGCTACAACTGAATACAAACATCATTCCAGTTGCTGCCAGCTCAAGGTTTATCTGTTCTTGTTTTGGCAAATGGATTTTCCCGCTCCCTCTCTAGTGTGCCTGGCTGGGCGCGTAAACAAGCTAGATCCTAAATAATAGACTCTTAGAGGAGTACCCTGGATTGTAAGCATCACATCAAATCATCAGGTCAGAAGTATCACAGTGACAGGCAGCCTCTAGTTACAGAGATCACCGTCTCTGCTACCTTGGAATTTCCTCAGTTACTTGCCTCAATAATTTATGTTTAATCAATACAAAGAGAAATAGTACTACAAAAGCACACAGTTGCATTAGGCCATCTAGTAATTTGCAGACACAGCAAAAATATATTGATATTTTGGTGAGTGCTTCTGGACAGGACTGGCACAGCTAGCTGCTGAGGGGCAAAGTCTCTGCAGAGGCACAGCCATGACGTTGTAATTCATACTGAAGCTCAGTTACGATGCATTCACGGTAGTTTATTGAGACATTCAGCTTCTGGTTTATGTGACTTAAGAGGGAAAATATTTTCTGTTTTGGAAAAAAACTCTTTAAAATGAGTGAGGAGAACAGGACCTGATTCTGGTTTTGTCCCTTCTTCACATTCTTTTACCCTTTTTATGTTGTTTTGGGTGGGGTTTTTTTCCCCTACTCCCAAACTAAACCTGCCTGTACTCCCAATAATGGACCAAATTGAATCTCAGCCTGTAGGCGTCATCAAGGAGGAAGAGGGGACAGAAAATGAAGTGGTGAGGGATTTCCAACTACACCCATGTCCCACACCAGGGCTTGTCTTATTAAATGCCTGTTCGCGAGGAGGTTTGCTTGTCTGTTTCCTTGGTTTTCCCCATCAAAATGGTCTAAAAGCTTTGGGTTACCTGTCTTTACAGTCCCCAGGCAGCTAAGCAGAAGACATTTGTAGCTGAAATTTGGAAAAGGAGTTTAAACAGTGTATTTCCAAACTATTTTAAATGAACATTGGATCGGGAGCAGCACCAGTTAAGGTTCATACAGTTAGTGAGAGGGACATCTCAATGTCATTAGCAGAGTCCCAGAATAGCTCACCTTTCCTGTTTAGGTCAGACTTTAACCCGCTTTTTCTATAGGCATCAGTTTCCACTCATTCCCACAGGTCTGTAATCAGCAAAACACTCACCATTAAAGCAACAGTCTTGAAATGGTGGTGTGTGCTCTTATGAAAGGTAATCTGGTCTCATTTTCAGCTGCTTCCCAGAGAGGTTTCAGCTCAGCTGGACTCTGAGCAGACCTTCCCTCAGAATTTTGGCTTGTAATTGTACCCATATTATCAGTCCTGATTATTTTTGGGGGAGACACCATTTAAGCCTCTCATGCCAGTTATCTTTAATAAACTTTTGTTTTTTCTTCTTGGTTTGCATTTCAGCCATCAGGGTTGCTGTTTCCCATTTTCAAGACTTTTTACCTTTACACTTTCTACCTATATTCTTCACCTGCCCTTGGGCAGCTGAAACTGCCCTTGGGGCTGACAGCTGACCTGCGCAGCAACCTGGCTCTTGGAAGTGGAATTAGATTAAAAACTGGGGAAGTGTTTTATTAAAAAGTCACGCCTTCCTCTGTCCCTTGCCTCCATCCCTCCCTCCATTCTATCTACCTCTATACTTCCTTTTCTCTTCCTTCCTTCCTTCTTGCCTTCCTTCTGCTGCCTGTCTTTATTTGTTTGTTTGTTTATGTATTTATTTTTCTCTCCTTTTCTTTCTCCCCTCCTCCCTTCCTTCCCTACTTTCTTCTCTCTTTACCTACCTCCAATTCTCTCTCGGTGTCTTTCTCTTTTCTACAGACCTGCAGGCTTCTGACTTTATCCTGTATTACAAGGCAGTCCCTGCGTACATGTTGCCACTGACCTGATTTTTTTTTCATTCCTCCTGACAAAACGTACGTTCTTCATAACACATTATGTGTACGTGTTTATAGTTTTATATATATATATATATATACACACACACACACACACATGCACTTGTATAACTCCCCACAAGTATGTTATGCTTTGCTTCAGAGAGGAAGAAAGCCAAGGCGGTCCCCTTGGGAGAGGTGGGGAACGTGTCCCACTTTCAGCCCAGACATCTGCAGCTGCCTGTCTCTGGGGCCCAGCGTTGGAGGGCGCCGACATTGGGGGTTGCCACTGTCTGTCCCCAGCCCTTCTCCTACCTGCACTGCCACCCAGAGCTCCCTTCTGTCCCTCAGGAACTGTGGACCAGCGCTGGGAAATCCTGCCCCAGCGGTCTGGAGGGACGCCAAGCAAAGCCCAGCTTTCCCTCGCCACGGGTGTCCCTCGGGTGGGCTCGGGGTGAAGGAGCCAGAGGCCAGCTACATCCCTCCTGCCTGGCGTCATGGCCCTGCGCTGCAAACACCAACGTGCCACCTCAGCAGCCCCTCTTCAATTAGCTTTTTTCCCCTCTACGTCTCTTTTGCACTGTGCAGTTCCCAGATTCCTTCACGGTCAGCTCTCCCTTTTATGCCTTCTGGAAAGCAATATATATAGCGCAGGGCTATAAATAGGACTAGCAATGTCATGGTAACCATGGTAACCAGTCGGCTCCAAACGCGGGTGGGTGTGAGATTTATTGGAGGCTGCCCTCAACTTTACAGCCAGATGAGCTGTCCTTTTTTAAATTACACTGCTTGGAATTTGGACTTCTCACCTGGCACAAAAATTATTCTTTTATATACATACATATATATATATACATATATTAAACAAGGAACTGGAGGTTTTCCCCTTTTTAAAGAAAAATGGGTGTTGAAAAGAATGCCTGACGTTGGATACCTTCTTTGGATGCTGACTGCAATGGTATTATGAAAACTTTTTCCTTTTGGATAAAGGGAGCAGCTGTTCTTGCTCACCATCCGTTGCAACGCTTACGGCTCCTCTCTTGTTGCGAGGGATAATTCAATTCACGGCAGAGATGAAATGGATGGATTCTGATCTTTTGTGACGGGCAGAGTATTAAAGGTTAAAGTTCTTGAAAATAAATGCAGCAACTGAGACTCAAACAAGACTCGGCTGAGGTCTGTCAATAGCTGTAGAGTAAAAAGGAGCCGCTCCGCTCCCCAGGAGAAGTGGTAACTCGTGACACAATTTGCACATAAAGCAGAGGTACCTCTGCAGCCCTGCCCCTGCAGCAAAGCAGCGACGTCCATGTGGACGCTCCCTGTGGGCAGTGGCTGGACACTGATTTACCAGGGGGTAAGCACCAGTCTGCAGCTCCAGCCACACCTGCTGGCGCGCTGCACAGCCTTGCTTCCCACAACAGCAAAGCTGTGCCTGCCGGTCCCTTGATACTCGTGCAACCACAGCAGCTCACTGCTGGCTGCACAAACCCGCCTGGGAAGCAGGGTGGATGCTCAGATGCTCGGTCCCTGCAACCTCTGCACAGTTGGCCTGCGACCTATCCTGGTGGTGCTGACAGCACAGGCATCCCTTGCGGTGTGTCCCCAGGAGCTTCTCCCCACCATGATTTATTGCGCTGCCCTTGTGGGAACGCTGATACCAAAGTCTGCAGCAATGCCTCAGGTGGTGCTACTGCACCGTGTTTGGAACCATCGCTGGGGAGCTGCTCAGTGTTCTCCTTCATTGGTCAGGACAACGACAACTGCAGCAGGGGACCTGAAGCTCCTCAAGGTAAGGACAGGTATCCATATGTAAATAAACTGATTACAAAGCCAAAGCATGAGCAGAACGCCCTGACAAGTTGCGTCTCAGGAAAAACTGGGAAAAGCCCGACCTGAGAACTCCCTCTGCACCCGAATCCCGTGTTACAGAGGGGTATTGTCACCTCCCTGCTCTGGGGGGGTGCCAGAGAACTCGTTCGGACCACAGAAAGAGGGGACCCCCCCACAGTCTTAGCTCTTTCCTACCAGGTCCTGCCATAACTGCTGCAGCCAGCTTGGCACTGCACACCTGGCTGGACTTCACAGGGGCATCCAGCCGAGCAGCTGCGTGGAGAGCCTGGGAGGTCTGCTCCCTCTTTGCTCTGCGGGAAGAGGGCAAACTCTTCGTCTTTCTAGTCAGTGGCTGGACATGGGCAATACAGCGTGCCCCAGGCAGTAAAGCTGCTTGTGTTGCACGGACTTCCGCAAGAAGAAACCTGCGCTCTGCTGACTGAGCTCTTTTTACCAATGCATGGATGCTGCTTGGACAAAACTATAAAGTTGTCGCTGTCCCAAAGACAGTTTAGAGACAGATGCAGCAAAATGATGCAGCTCTCCCCAGAGGGATCTGGGAGTGGCACCTGGGAGAAAAAGGAACGCTCCACTGTTCCATAGTTTCAGCTTTGTCAGCAGCCCCTTGGAGGTGGATTTGGGGAAGGAAACACCAATGCACAGCACACAGATGTTTCAGCTGTTCTGCAGGCTGGCTCTGCAGCAAATGGAAATTGCTCTGAAAGGCTGATGCTTCTCAGTCCACATGTGAATGGAGGTGTTTGAAAGGTGACCCTGACTTCAGAAATTCCCTCTACAGTGATGCGGCTTGTGTTTTGGCGTCAGTCCTGAGGCCCTGTGCTATTCTTCTGTTATGACACCTATCCGTAGCTCAGCATCACCTGCAGGCTTTTTGAGATTGGAAAGAAATGGCGCTCTGCTAAAAAACGTTGCTTGCACATATTTTCTGTGTGTGCAACATGTGCAGCACTCGTGGGGAAGCAGTATGAATCAGACTGTTTCTCTCCACTCCATCGAGACTTGCCGAAGGTCGGAGTTTACGCCAATACACCACAGAAATTTTTCTCTCTTCCAGTACGCTCAAGGCGTGCGCGCTGCCTCCAATGAAGCCATTGTCTCTGCAATTTTTGCTGCCTTCAGCAGGAAGCAGGTTCGGCAATGCCCACCTCAAGCACCTGTGCTCCACCTGTCAGCAAGAAGTGCTCTTGAACTGACAGAAGGGCCACCAGGGAGATTCACGGTGCAATGCGAGATGCCCGCTTTGTCAGCCCGGTGACTCATGACCATCGCCATAGACGCTCAGTGAGAGTGCATTGGGGTGTTAAGATGGCCCTGCTATCCTTAATAAGCAAGGGCATAGAAAGGTGTCAAGGACACAGCAGAATGAGAAGTTTTAAAGCTGCTCTGTGCAGATGGTGGGCCTTCATCTTGCAAGCAGTCACAGGGTAGCACTACCGCTGTCCATCTTCCCATTCACCCCAGCAGGATTACCGATGCCAGCAAAGTCCTTTGTCTGCAGTGCCAGCCCCGGTGCCTGTTGGTCAAGGATTTAGAGCCTCTTAGTTGGCTTCGTCTAGATTGGGGCTGCCATCCTCCTTGAGAATGCGTCGAGAGGCATAGGCAACAATTGGATATTTGGCCTTATAAACATTATTGAAGGTGTCATCCAGGGACGTCTGTTCCTCTTCTGTGAGTCCTGTTTTTTCTCAGCCACGGTGAAAATATAGCCACCGTTACCTTCTTTCACAGACAGCTGTCAAACCTGTGCTGGTACTGAACTGCCAGGCTCTTGCACATTTTTTTCACTCTGGCACCAGTAACACTCTCCAAATTGCTGAAGTTTACTGCCTACAAGAAAACACTAGTATGCCCTTGAACTTCACAGCAGGGACTTCTGTTAGAATAACCTCTCTGCCAGAGAGCAGTTATCCTGTCATTCAATTGGAAACCTGCTTCCAGACAAAAGCAGAGCAGCCTGGTGCCGTGAACAACCTCAGGCAAAGATGAGCACAGTAATTTCCAAAAGACCTCAGGCACCCACTTTCCAGGCCTTTCCCCCCTTGCCTTTTCTGCCCTGCCCTCCCCTCCCCTTGCTTAACAGAGCCACCTTATTTGTTTTCAGCTGACCTTGCTCATCTGAAGGCAATAGGAGATGCTGATTTCCACTGCCTGAGGTTAAAGAAATTGCCAATAGCGGGGGGACAAATAGGAAATGTCACAGGACTCTCCAAACTAGCCAGCTGCAACAAGGTCTTTTACCATCCCATACCAACATACTCTTCATGCCAGTCCCTCTGCTGCCTTCTCCTCATCCAGGGCACACTCTCTCTTCTCTTGCTTCTTCCTCGGCTGCTCTCCCTTCACTGGCTGTCCAACCACTTCCCAGAACCAGCCACAGCTGCGCCTTACCTACATCCGCCAACCCACCGCCCCTGAAGCCAGCCCACAGCTGTATGTTATCAACGTTAATTAACCCAGCTTCATTCCTCTACAAGGAAACAGTGGCAGGGCATCTTTTCCTCCACTCTCCATGATTGCTGTGGTTCCAGTCAGGTGTCAGACTTGTTCAAAACATCTTTTTTTCTCTCCTCACAGACTCGGACTAGAAATCTGGGTTCATCTACAGCTCCCCCAGTTGCTACTTCATTGTGCAACTGGCCATAAGCCATAACTCACATGTCTTCTGTGTGAGTCTGCTTTATAGTTGCAGTAAATTTACAAGGAGCAAGCTACTGGGGACAGGTAGTTTGCAAAGGTTTTCTCTCAAAGCAGATTTTCTCTCTCACATGTCAGTGTAAACAGCTGGCAAAAAGAGCTGACGTTTCCGTGCTTAGGGACCCAGAGCTCCACCATTGGCTTAGCAGTTTTTCACTCATGTCAGGGGAACTCTGGTCTGGAAATAAATGCCATCGGAGAAGCCGCACTCCGTTCTCCGGCTGCACAAAGAAGCAAAATGTTTCCTTTGATGTTAGCGAGCTGCTGGTAGCGATCGGTGCAGTGTATGGCTATTACCAGGGGGCAGGAGGCCTCATCCGATAGATCTGGGACACATGCTAGTGTGTTTGTGCCACTCAGCCCCTGCACCTCATCATCTTCAGTCTCATCGTTATTCTGCTAAGACTGATCTTTGACACCGTAAGAAATTTCTGGCAGGGGCTGAATTTCGTCCTGTGATTCGCACACAACACCTGCTACAGCAGAAGCCGGACCGGCCTGGGCAATGCAAGTTTGGGGCAGTTCCTACCTGAACCCACTTGACTCTGGCAGAAAATAGGCGCTTGATTTTCTAGAGTATTGAGTCACCTATCGAAGGGTGACTTTGCTTCAGCAATTGCATTAAGCATTTCTTTACATCTGTTGAAGCCAAGATCCATTTGACAGGCCACCCTGCGCATCTGCAAAACATCTGAGCCTGGCTTGTAAGAGGACAGGTAGTGTCTGCTACCCGTTTTTCTCTGCTGAAAGCCCCGGGAAGAAGGGGGGCAGGACTTTTTGCAGCCACAGCAGCCGGAGCAGAGGGAACTTCTCAACAGGGGCTTTCCGGACCCCAGGCTGCTAACGGACCATGGCCTTTCGGAGGCATTGCCTCCAGGAGCCGGTGTCATGCATGTTAGCCCCTGCCTGCACTCTGCTGTCCTGAACACCTTAGCTCGTTCCTTGACTTTCTGCTTCAGTCTTTTGCAGGGGATAAGTATGTGCTGAATCGCTGCTTTATTGACGGTAACAATTATCTCCATAATAAACTGACTGGATCCAGGAAGGCAGATGGAAGGGAAAGCGAGAAAAGAACTGGAAAAGGGCACACAGATGAATGGTTTGGAAGAGGGGAGAAAGCAGATGGTGGATGAAAGTCATTAGTTTAGAGTAACTGTGCTGATCCCCTCCTTTTCTCCCAAGCTGCAGCTAACTTTTGCTGCTTATGTTTGTGATCCTGCTTCCCGTGACTGGCAACTTCCTTCCACATGTGCTGCTGTTACAAGGCAATCCTTGGAGCGTGCCGACAGCGGCTCTTTGGTTTACCTCTAACAAAGCGAAGCCACAGCCAAGCCACCTTTCCAGCTGTAAATTTAGGTGGAGGTGCAGCTATTGGAAGGCAATACTTGCTGGTTTCAGCCATACTGAGCATGTGGATTTGAAAGCTGGAGCGTATGTCCTTTTATTGCCCTAGGAGCTTAGTGGCGCACTCGGGGGCAAAGCTTGAAAGCTCAAGTCCCTCTGAAGCTCAAAGAGACTGAGCTGTACCTGGCGGGCGCTCCAGCAACAGCCTCATAAATGCACAGTTTCTCAACCAACAATCCAATTACTGCTGTCCCACACCCGGGGCTGTTGGAAGTGGGCAGGATTCCTGATGCAGTCGCATGAATCTGCACAACACCCACGGGTGTTCAGACCCAACCCTGCCCCAGTGAGTGGTGCTGTGGCAGAGGGAGCACCTGCATGGCAGAAGAAGGGGCTTCCCCGGTCCCCTCACCCCAATAAGATGAGCAGAATTTGGCAGGCGAGCCACCCTTGGCCACCAGCAGCCACCGCCTCCCTTTCTCAGCCCTGATCTCCTTCTCAAATGCATCTTCTCCCACAGGTTCATCCGTGGGCACAGAGGAATACTTCTTGCAGCTCCCCTGGAAAGGCTCAGCATGATCCCTCTGAGGCTGGGACCCTCCTTTCTGCCCAGCTGTTGAGGCAGCAAGGCGGTGCCAAAGCCCAGAGAGGAAACTGGTCCTAAACAGAGCGCAGGGATGGATCGAGGCACGGAAGTAAATGCTAAAGCATTTGTTAAGTTAATTGAGCTTGGGATCTGGTCCATAAATGGCTTCTGCATCTTAGTGCGATGATTTTGCCTGTTGCTAATTTGACTAATTAATTTGACTAATTCTGTCTGTTGTGGAACAGTTGATGTCAGGGAAGCAACTGTTTAACCTTAAAGCAAATTTAAGAACATCAGGCTGTGGTCAAGAAATGCACCAAGATGAAATGGGTGTTTGCTGAGCACTCCGGTGCAGGAAGGCAGGCTTGGTACCCTTAGGAAACACATCCCGTGTGTGAGCGAGGAGTGAGAGAGACAGGTAATTTCTGACTGGTATAACAGCAGGACAGGGCTAGGGCAGCCCTGGGACTCCTGGTTTTGCTTCTGTGTAGAGAATTCCTGACATGGTCAACACCCTGGCAAGTCCCATGGGCTCTGCTCAGTGCTGCCCCTCTACCACTTGCATTGCTTTACCAAGGGCTGTAGTTGCGATAGTATGTATGTGACTAGAAAAATCTTGATTTGTCATGAGAAAGGTGTTTTTCTTCGTGGGCATTATTCAGTGTCCCCAGGAACACTCCCTGCTGTGGGCCTTCCCCGCTGTGGGTGCAGAGCAGAATATCCCTTTTATCCCCCGTGCTGCTGGTGTCCAGCCCCTGCACAACCTGAGGGGCGATGCTGGTCCCCTGCCAGCACTGGGCTCCAGGGCAGGGCACCGTCACGTGCTGTGTCACACCGACTGTCCCCACAGACCATGCAGGTCGGGGAGCCGCGTGGCCCCAGGTATCCTGAACTCAGAGTTGCTCCAAAGTAATTTATTCTGGCTGGAACTCAGACTAAAGTCTTTGGGCTGAACTCTGTGTTCATGAGACCCACACAAATTTCAGTCCAATATACTGGTCTGCCAGTGGAACCTGTAGCAGAGCCCTAAAAGATAATGCTAATCAAGTCTTACCAGGGCAGATAACAGGGGATTGCATTATTGCAATTTTTATCACTGCAGATTAATGGGAGAGAAATTCATGTGAAAGATCAGGACTTTGAGGATGGGTTCTGGTCATTGATTTTAGTCATTCAACGGTCGTACTTGACTCATTGAAACAAAATTTTCATAGGAAAGAGTCCTTTAAAACCCCTTCTTTCTACTAATAGTAACCAGAAATTTGATTACTATCAGCATTTGGATGACAAATCAGCAATTCCAAATTGCTGAAGGGTCTTTCTCAGACATTCTCAAGTGGAATACTTTTTTCCCTTAAAAATGTTTTTATACATACCTTGAAATGGATCTATAAGAAGAATGTATAATGGCTAACATAAAGTGAAACGTTCGGAAGTAGTTTGCCTGTTCATGCTGGGGTGAGTCTACTTCACCATTATTTTCAGCTTACAAGTATTTCCTCATGATTTTACTTCTAATGGTGATTTTGTCTGGAAATAGTTTTGGACACAAAAAAATTGTTCAGGTCAGCACAGCTCTTTTTTGTCCTACTTCCATCGTGTTAGTTCTGTTTTTCCTGACTGGTCTTACTAGTTTCAACCTTGTTGTTTGAAATCAGCTTTACCTCACTGTACGTGTCTCAACTGATGTCATGACTACTATATCACACTAAGAATATGAAGCTTCCATTTTGATACAAGAAATTAGTTTCCTAAGCTTTGATACCAGTTTTGCACTGACAATACTCCAAGCATAAACTTTTCTTCCAGTATGAGGAATGGAGAACTGCCCAAAGATTACTCCTGCTGCATCATGTTGGCAATACCTGCCGATAGCTGAGGTTGTCTGCTAGGTTCCTGTGTATAAAAGACTGCATTCAGTGTCTTTGTGCAGATGAATTCAGACAGATTTGTAGTTGTCAGTTTCCTCAGCAGTGAGACAGGAGGAAATCCTAACAGCATTGGAGTAAAGGAAGAAATTATTGCAGACTACTAAAACTCAGCATCAGGTCAGTCATGCAATTAAATTATCACCTAAGACATAGCACTACAGGAACAAAAAAACCCCACATGCAAAAACCTTGCCAACTGGCAGTGATTCAAATTTGCCATACATTGATGACACATCTGTTCTGCCTCAAATACTCGATTTTGCCTCACATTTTCATGGACTCCATGTGGCACGTTGGAAAAATGTTCTGTCCTGAATAGACTGATCTCTTTTCTGTTTTCACTGTGGTTTCTCACAGATGAGGGAGGGGCGTGTTCATGACGTCACGGGCCTCATGCTTTCCTCTGCTGTGTAATCAAGAGAAAAGCATGGATGTGCAGGAACCATTTCCTGAGGTCTTGATCTTCTGAAGCGTTCCTGTGGGACTATCTGGAATGTACCACCCTAGCATCCACACTGTTTGTAAGACATATGTTATAAAAAGATCCATTTTAGATGGATGAGGCATTTTGTAATGAAAAAAAGTAACTTTGTACAATTAAATAGTATTCACAGCTTAATGTTCTTTGGAATATTTTGTCATTGCTAGAACTTTTCTGCTTCTCCCACTCCCTTCTTACCTGAAATACAGCGCTTATGAAACGCATACGTTTACATTTTAACTTGGAAAGGTCTTCACTCACAGTTTTTTCAGCCAGCTTTTATGTTTGTTTAGGAAATCAGAGCTGTGGGATGGAGCACAGGGGTTCCTGTTCTTGGTTGTTCCACTGTGAAGGTGATGGCGACTGAGGCATCAATGGTTTGGTAAAGACACCTGCTGTGAGCTGGAGGGGTCTTGGGAAGGAATTAAGGGCACGGAAACAGTGACGCCCTGCAGGCAGAAAACAGGGGTTGATTTATGCTGCCGCCTGGTGATGCCAGTGCTCCCTGAGTTTGCGCCCTTGGTGTGACTGCTGCCCTAGAGAGGAGAGGCTGCTGTGGCCAAGATAAGAGAAAGTGAAGAAGTGTCCTCTGGAGCAGATCATTTTGAGACCCCTTGCTTGGTCTGTATTTCCTGGCTGCAAAACAGGAACGCTGAAGCCGGAGCATCTACGCGTTCCTTAGCTGGCAAAGGGGAACTGAGAAGCAGCTCTGTGGAAGCAGCTCTGATTCTCAGGTCTTGCCTACGCTGAAACCAATTGTTCCTATTGTTTCTGCATTCCTGAAAATACAGCAAGAAGTTGTTTCCCATGCAGTTTAGGGCACAGAGGGAGAGTAGGAATGGGTTCGTGTGTGAATAGAAGACGACATTAAGAAAGTCTTTCCTCTGTCAGAACCTGTCCCTTCCTCTTGACTTGAGGTCACATCTCTCCTAAACCAGAGACACAGGCAGAAAGCTGGCAAAGCGTTTTTGGAGTGGTAAACACTGTTTCACCTCAGGAATGGTTTCTCAGCACGGTGTTGATAAAAGATCCGTTAACGGGCACATCCTGTACATATGTCTGTGCTCTCACGCCACCTGTGAAAGTAGCTGGTCTCCCCTGAATGCCGACAGAGCCAAAGGAGGAAGGAATTTGTGCTAGAAAACCGTGTTCGAAACCCTCTTTTGCGGGAGAGAGGAAACGGGACCTCTCCAAAGCAGGACGCCGCTGTGATTCCTGGTGCCAGGTAACACGACAGCTGCTGCAGCCGGTAGCAGCAAGACGATCTCTCTGCACCCCCTGGTGGACGTCTCCCGCAATTACACAGTCACAAACCCGCCGGCGACCTGTGGCAGGGAGAACGGCTGTGACACTTGCTCCTCCAATGCACTAGCGTGCCAGGTGCAAGCACTGAAGAACTGTTGCTGTCAGCAGCTGTTGAACATGAGAAGCATCAGAAACAGGGGAACTCATGAGATTATTCAGCCTGTTCCTCGGCAGGTCACTCCTTTCCACACCTGGCTTCTTCACGGCTTCCGAAGATGCCTGCAGCTAAGCACTGCTCACACATACATGACCCTGCTGGCACAGGCATAGACACCTGCAGCAGGACAAATATCCACCCACCGTGGAGAAGTTCCTGCTTTGTCACATGCTGTGGGGTGCAGAGGCAAGTGTGAGAGGTGTCAAGATTGTAGCTCATCCCAGCTCCTTTTATCGGCACAAACAGAACTCAACACTCAGTTTATTGTTGGGTTTTTTTTCATATGACGCTAAATTTATTTTTTCACTATTTTAGCCATTTACTCTCCTTTACGGTAATTGCAGCCTCTGTACCTAGTCTTTTCCTGCCTTTGATGTTTCTCTGTCCTCCTTTCTTTGCACCTTCCCCTCCCTGCTTGTCAACTGAGCTATTTTCGGATCTTTTAGGGACCTTTTCCTCACCCACCTGGTACCAGATCTATCTTGCCCCTAACTTCTCCTCAGGCTACCTTCAGAGCTGGCAAAGCTTCAGTCATTCATTCGTAGTCTTCTGGCAGTAGGAGGGTAAGGACTGAAGCAAGTGGTTTCCTAAGGACTGCAGCACAACAATGGGCTGTAAGCCAGACTTCTCTCTCAACCAAGCAAAGATGCTCTGAAGGGGCTGATGAGCTCCTGTGACAGAAATGAAGAGATGTTGACAAAGGATCATACTGAGTGGATCTGAAAGGAGATAGGAAGCTCAGCTTGCAAAATGAGACATGAGAATCGTTTGCCCCACAAGAATTTTGGTGTCACTTTAGCACTGCTTCATGGTGGTGAGGTGTTCCCAGGAGGAGAGCTTTGTCAGACCCCCATTTCCGCACCCCTCCTTCAAGTGCTGAGAGTCCTCTGGCCGTAGGTGTGCAGCCCATTGTGCCCAGCTCCGGGAGAAAGCCCCTGGAAGACCTCTTCTGCACATCCAGAGTGGGGGGACCCCTACTTGCTGTCCCCATGCACACACTCCAGAGCAGTGTCCAGGGCTCCATATATGCTCCTTCTGCTGAGACAGAGCTTGGAATGGCCCCCGCAGCACGAGGGCTTTGCAGGGGAACCAGGGGCTGCCAGCTGAGACCAGGGGGAATGCCCACAGTGGGGTGTGGGGTGAAAGGGAAAAGTCACCAGGAGAAGAGGCAGAAAGCCGTGCCCAGAGGCTGTGTCAGGGAAACAGGAATTTATTTCCAACTCCTTGACCCAGGAGGGGCCGGAGCCTGTCTAGCGCCGCGGGCGGAGCTGCATCTTGCAGGGCTGTGGAGAGTCCTGGGTGCCAGCAGCCCTCCTCTTTCTGGGGCGTCGGGTTCCCCTGGGCAAGCGTTCTGCGGCGAATGAAGAGACGGGACACAGCTTGATGCAAGCAAGTTGTCCCTTTATTAGTGATTTTCTTACCATTATATACGTTTCTACCTTCTACGTATTACACACTGATTGGTTAAATCTTAAGCGTAAAAAACACTGATTGGTTGATATTTAAGGCACACCGTTAGAACAATAGGAACTTACTAGTTTATCTTGACCTAGCAATAATTTCTATTCCAAGGTTAGGGACTTTCTTTCTACGCGGCTTTCTTGATTACATATCGGCACCATCCGTTCCCTTATCTGGCTACTCGTTTCTCTGTCCGTCTGGTTGCCTCCTCAGCTGTGACGGCTCAGGGGCCTGCAGTTAGCTTGTTCCTTTGCTCCCAGGGCTTGTGCCCTACGAGTTCTAACAAGTCTCTATTCATCAGGCTATCAGTACATGGACTCTTGTCCTTGAGGCCTTGTCCTACATCTCCGCCTTCCTGTTGCACAAAAAGAACCCCTGAAATCGAACGAGTTATTAATTTTTGTAAGCATTGTAAAAGACAAGGTATAAGTAAGAAAACAAACAAAAAAGCAACTAAAGCATATATAATCATCTTCACTAAACTTCTTAACCATCCTGAAATGCCCCAACCACTAATTGGTTAGTTTATCTAACCAATCCCAAGTATCACTTTGTTGAAGATGAGAAACTCCATCCTTCAATCTTTGGATGCTAGCATGAATTGATTCCGAATGATCTGAAAGGTTCATGCAACACATCCCTTCAAACTCTTCACAACCATGACCTTGTGCCAGAAGCAAAAAATCTATTGCAGCTCTATTTTGTAATGCCGCGTGGCGAACACTATCAACATCTAATAAAAGACCAGACAGGGCACTGCTTGTGGCATTAGTTTGTTTGGCAAGCCAACAGCCAAGCTTATCTAATGTTGCTAGAGCCTTTCCTGTAGCAGCTCCAGGCAACAGAAGAGATGTAATAAAGCGTTGGCCAAAGGACCAAAATTGCATGTTATCATCACAATCGGAGGCAAATGCATGAACGCCGCGCTTTGTCCTTTGAGAGTAGCGATGTTGTAAAATCATAGATGTGTTAGGAGTCAGGACGGAAAGTCGCCCTAAGCTACACGGACCTCCTTTTATATGAGAAGGAATGACAGGCCATGCTCGATCACCACAAATAAAAAATGCTCCAGCAGGTAGTGAGAGCGGAGCATTGCTAGATTTAGACAAGTTATTAGCAGTGTAATTACACCAGATACTTGCATTTCTAAAACCAGGATGAATAGGGGAAACGTCCCATGCCCTAGATCGATTCTTTCCCGTGTAGTTAAATTTTATGCAAAAATCCATTTTTACTGAACCAAGGAGTTCAATTTCCTGCAGTTCCAGAGTAGCCAGTGGGAGATGGGGTATCCATATATCCCAGTTGTCTGTCACATTTTTTGATACGTTTTTGGGTGGAAAAAGACTTTGAAGGTCCCTAGGTATAGGCCATTCATCTAATGGTAAGCCCACAAGACATGTGGAAAAAGGCTGATCCGGAGTGGCCATAGCAAGACACAGAGTATCCTGTCCAGTCAAGTTCGCCAACGTGACCCAAACATTTACCTTTGGTAGAAAAGGGGGATAAGAGCTACCTTCAATAGGCCAAGGTCCAGGTATGAACATCATTATCCATATTACTGACAATGCTTGTTTCTCTTTTTCTTTTTCCATTGTCGTTTTACAACCAGCCATTCCTCTGGTCATACTGTCCACGACCAAGGCACTGCAATTGATTGTCCACACTCTAATCCTACAATAATGCTCTTGTTAATAATATAAATTCTGCTTGCTAATACAATATATTGAAACAGCAACCGTGCAATAGCCCGTACTTCTAGGCTTTCAATCAATGATAAAAAATTTGTAAAAACTAAGTTTGGCAAAATCTCAGAACCTAACCCTATAACTCCCTCTAATTCCAAAAGAGGTTTTCCCATAAAACATTCAGCCCACTGTATATGATTAAACCTTAATATTTGATTATTACACTCAGAACACATCCAATGACCCCATCTGTCCCTTAGTCTTACAACTCGCCAGCGATCGTGATCACAGAGTTCACAATGAATCTTGATCCACGGTCGACAAGATGGTCCGTGATCATAGCAACATAACTGTAGAAATCGAGACGCTGTCCAATCTGGTTCATGACAGTGTCGTTGAAAGTCGATGTAATGGAAGATAATATCTGCTAGTGGTGCCGTCAGTGCGTTGGGGATCTGGTCTGGTCCACACGTATTACCTTTGTTAAGTGGTTTAATCCAGGGCGATATTGTCTGTTCCAAGCGCTGTAAAAAGCGAAATCTAGGTGCTATATCCTGAATTTGGTTACCTGACATTAATGCAAAACAGAAATCATCACGCAGTTTTTATTTCATTCTGTAGGGTTGGTGTCGGTATCAGTTCTCTGCAGTAAAGGTTCACAGAAAGGTTGTACATTCTTTGCTGGGATCCATCTGGGTCTTTTTTCTGTGGAGACACAAGCATAACCTTTTCCCCATGTAACAAGAGGATATGGTCCCATAATTTTACCTGTTTCTGGATCTCGAACCAATACTGGGGCTTTAACCCGTGCCTCGAAAGAGGTATTTGCAGTAAAATGTCGAACTATCGGTGGGTTGTTATCTATTAAAGAACAATTTAAAAAATTAAAAACATACAATGCTTTCTGTAACCGTTCCTCTGGAATAGCCATTCCCATTCCCCCTTTTTGTTGTTGTAATAGACGTTTTAGAGACTGATGAGACCGTTCCATGAGAGATTGACCAGTGGGGGAATGAGGAATGCCAGTAATATGAGTTATACCCCATAGGGCAAAAAAGGTTTTTATAGTTGTTGAAACATAAGCTGGACCATTATCTGTCTTTATCTTTGAGGGAATACCCAAAGCAGCAAAAGCACGCATTAAATGTCTACGAACATCTTGTGCCTTTTCTCCTGTGTGACAAGAGGCAAACAAGGCACCTGAAAATGTATCAATGGAGGAGTGGATATATTTAAGGTTACCAAATTCAGAATAATGTGTGACATCTGTTTGCCATAATTGTAGGCTTTGTAATCCTCTAGGGTTAACTCCTGCAGCAATTGATGGGAAAGAATGTTTTTGACAATCAGGACAGACAGCAATAATATTTGACGCTTGTTGAGAAGTAAGGTCAAACTGTCATTTAAGAGCTCCAGCATTTTGATGGAAAAAAGAGTGACTTAGTTTAGCTTGTGCAATACGGTCTGGCAGTACTTGAACTGGTAACGTCAATAGATCAGCTCGTCGATTGCCTTCTGCAAGAAAACCAGGTAGTGAGGTGTGAGATCCAATATGCATAGCAAAATAAGGCACAGATCGAGAGTCCAAAAGGAAAACAAGTTCCTGTAACAGGGTAAAGAGTTGTGAATGTGAAACATTCCGCAGCACAGAAGCTTCGGCTCGTGAAACAATACCTGCAACATAAGCTGAATCAGTAACAAGGTTGAGTGGTACGTTCCATTTTCGGAAAACGCGAACAACTGCATTCAGTTCTACTATTTGAGGTGAACCGGAGACTGTCTCTATGTCCGAGTCCCATCGTCTCCGTTGATCATCCCACCATAGGAGAACAGATTTATGTGATTTGCCTGATCCATCTGTAAACACAGTAAGTGCCTGTAAAGGTTGTTCGCTTCTTTTGGGTTTTAACATCAGACGAAAGTCAATGTTAAACAGTTTGTGTGAAGGTGGATGAGAAGTTATTTGACCTGTATAGTCAGCAAGTGCCATAACAAAGGTGTCTGATTGCTGATAAAGCCATTGTAAGTATACCGTTGTTACTGGTAGACAAATACAGACAAAATCCTTCCCTGATAAGGTTAACAGGCGTGATCTAGCTTTAACAATCAGAGAGGCAAACATTTCATGTTGTGTCAAAATAGTTTTTGTAGACTGGTCAGGTAAAAAGATCCATTCAATAATTAACAAGGGGTCTGAGTTCTGAAGGTCCCATTGAAATATCAGGGCATGAGGCTGTCGAGCAGGGTTTAAAAAGATCAAGTAAAAAGGTAGTTCAGGAGCCCATCGGTGGGCCTGTCGAGAAGCGATAGCTGAGGCAACCTTTTGTAAAGATGTATCTGCTTCAGAGTTAAGATTACGTGGAGAACAAAGATTAGTGTCCCCTTTTAGTAGTTCAAACAGAGGACCCAAGTCTGTATTAGAAATTCCCAATAGTGGTCGAACCCAATTTATTGTTCCCAGTAATTTTTGTGCATCATGCAGGTTTCTTACATTGGTATTGATCTGCAATGGTTGAGGAACAATAGTTTGTGCTCTTATTCGCCAGCCCAGATATTTCCAAGGGGGAAACTTCTGGACCTTTTCTGGTGCTATACAGAGACCTGCCGAATTCACGGCATCTGTGACAAGGGCTACAGCTTTCTCCATGACATCGTGATGTTGTGCTGCCACTAAAAGGTCATCCATATAATGATACAATAACACAGTAGGCATAGCATTTCGGACAGGACTGAGTATTTTCACAACATACCATTGACACATTGTAGAGCTATTTTTCATACCTTGTGGCAGTACAACCCACTGATATCTCGGCAACAGAGCTTGCACGTTGATGCTTGGAATTGAAAAGGCAAATTTCGGGGCATCATCTGGATGTAACGGGATACTGAAAAAACAATCTTTAAGATCTATGACAGTTAGATGCCAGTGTCGAGGGATCATAGTCGGGGATGGGAGCCCGGGTTGGAGGGCTCCCATATCTTCCATAGCGTCATTAATTTTTCTGAGATCATGGAGCAAGCGCCACTTGCCAGTTTGTTTTTTAATAACAAAAACTGGTGAATTCCATGGGCTAGTAGAAGGTACAATGTGTCCCTTGGACAGTTGTTCTGAGACTAAGGTTTGAAGTGCGCCAAGTTTTTCCAGAGGAAGGGGCCATTGATCCACCCAAATAGGAACATCAGATTTCCAGGTTATTTTTAGGGTGTCGCGCACTTCAATGGCCCTATCTAAAAATGTGTACGGATAGACATTCCCCATTGTGACAATACATCACGTCCCCACAAAACCATAGGGACAGGCAGCACAAAAGGTTTAACAGAAGCCACATGTGCCTCTGGTCCTTGAATTCGAATTAGTTCCAAACTCTGATGACTGTTACCGGTCCCCCCTATACCAGCCAGTGTCTGAGAGACATTAGTCAGTGGCCATTGCAGAGGCCATTTGGCTTGAGAAATTACTGGGACATCAGCTCCAGTGTCAATGATTCCATTTAGTGCTATTTGTTGGTCATTGTAAATAAGGGTACACTGATACATAGGTCGCTGTGGAGAAATAGATTGTACCCACAAAATACGAGGTAACCCTGTGGATCCAAAACCTCCTCTCCTCTGCGGAGGATGATCAGTGATAAGAGAGCTTACCCTTGCCGGAATCAGAATCAATTGCACTATTCGACTACCCTGAGGTATCGTACAGGGTGGAAATGGAGTCCATGCCATGATTTTGATTTCGTCCACACTGTCAGAGTCAATAACACCTGGTAAAACAAAGAGACCAGACAATGTTGTGGAAGATCTACCAATTAACAGAGCTTGTGTATCGGGGGGTAATGGTCCTTTGACATTTGTTGATAATAAATGAACCAAGGAATCGAGCAGTGTTACTGTGTGTGAGGTTGCCAGGTCCAATCCGGCGCTGCCTGAGGTTGCTGGACAGGGACTTGAGGTGTCGGTGCTTCTCTCCGAGGTTGTTGAAATGTCAGCTGTGGCACTTGTGTCTGCACGCGTCGCTGCCCCGCGCTCCGCAGTCGGTTTCCCTGTATCGGTTGTCCCTGGAAGTCATACTTAGATCGACATTGATTAGCATAATGACGCCCTTTCCGACATGTCGGACAAACTCCAGGACCAGGAGGTTGTTGTCTATTCCCTGCAGCCCGAGCAAGACAATTTCTCTTTAAATGACCAGGCTTACCACAAGCATAGCAATTCCCCACACCACGCATCGCTGCAAAAGCAGCAGCCATAGCTTCAAACTTATGGTCAACCGTACCGATTCGGTTACATGCTTCCACCATTTCCACCAAAGTGGGGTTCGGGTTGGGAAGAGACTTCAGTAGCCTTTTACAATCAACATTAGCATTTTCAACAGCTAGTTTTGTTAACAATATATCCCGAGCTTCTGCATTATCTACTTGACGTTCCAAAGCCTGTTCTAGTCTATCAGTAAACTGCATATAAGGTTCTCGAGACTCCTGAGTGATGTTAGTAAAAGCTTTTTGTGGCTTTTGTACGTCAGGAACCTGGAAAAAAGCCTTTTTCACCTCTTCTCTAATTGCCTCGAGAGCCGCACGGGGCAGTTTTGAGCCTGCACTACAGGATCAGCATGTGCACCGGTGCCCCTAAGATGTTCTATTGTCAGTGCAGCTAATGCAGCATCATTATGATTAACATATGTGAGCAGGAGTGCTTGCAGTCCCCCTCTCCAATGCGACTCCCATAACATGTACTGAGTCGGGGTTAGTAGCAATCGTGCTAAAGATTTCAGATCATGAGGAGTCATGACATAAGTATCAAGCACAGAAGATAACAGACTTATAAAACAGGGAGAAGAAATACCATGTTCCGTAACCGTGCGGCGCAGTTCTTTAACAACTGAAAAAGAAAGAGCCTCCCATCGTGCTCCCCCTGCCCGACCCTGAGAATACAAGACCGGAGCAACTATAGTTTTAGCCATTTCTAAATCCCCCTCCTTTAAGGCTTGTTTCTTTATTTTTGCCCACACTTCACACAGATTAGGAGGGTATAAATCAGGTTCTTGTTCAGGGTCTACTGGTCCCGGGTCAAAGGGGTCGTCTTCTGGCAGATACTCCACTGCATTAACACCCAGGAGTTTAGAGCGCTGTGATTTAGAGGCTGATAAGGACAGGGCTATCGGAGCTTGCAACTCCTCCTCCTCTCCTTCCTCTGCCTTTTCTTTTTGTGCTTTCAGAGTCTCAAAAATAGCTCTCCACGAAGAGAGCAGACGGTGGGACTCAGTATTGCCTTTTGTCGCAGAATCCCACAATTTCACCCCTGTATCGTTCCAAAGTTCCTGCGTGAAAATTGTAGTTGCAGTCACTGCAGGCATATTTACTTGCACCCACTTAAGCATTGCTTTAGGGTTGTTGTCGATTTGTTAAAAAGTTAAGATTGATTGATTTTATTTGTTTGATTATTTGTTTTTATAGAGTTATTTTATAGAATAGAAATAGAGGAGGATAAAAATATATTTTGAAGAAATTTATGATTATTTAGTAAAAGGTGTTAGGAGACCCTCTGTACATCTTGTACTAAGGCCAGAAGAGTGGGCTGGAATCATTGTTGAAACTTAAGAAATAATTTAGGGTTTGAAAGGTTTTTTTGTATCTGACCAGTCTTCTGTATATAGAAAGTGTATTGAGATGTCAGAATATGAGATTAATGGAAATTGGGAAGAGTCGACTGGAACAGCTTGTAGTTGCCTGCCAAGAAACCATGAACTTAATAAAAGGTAATTCCGGCAGGGGGAGATTGCGACCACCGACTCACATACCACCTACCCAAATCGTACCCCAGACCCATTCTAGACCTTTCTAAGCTCTACTGCGCAGAATCGGATATAGGAGGAGAATATGTTAATGATTTACAGGAAATGTTATGATTATGCATGAATATTTAATGAATATGTATGAATAAGTTTTATATATAGTATCTGATTTTGAAGCTTGGTGTGCGTTGATCGTGAGAGGACTCGCTCACGCATCCGGCCGTTAATAAAGAAGTGTCTGCTTATCTACATCGCATTGGTGTCGATAAGTTCTTCATTCCGAGATTTTGGTAACAAGGTCATGCCCAGAAATACTTTTCTTATCTTTGTTAAGGAGACCTTTCATAAGCTCATATACGTCTCTTTCTGGGGACGAAGCCTGATTCCCCATTATGGATTTCCCACAGCTCACCTCTCAACTCCGGAGGGATTTATGGCTGGCCGGCTCCTGCTTCCTTTCAGCAGATCATTCAAAGTTCTGTGGGATTCGCTGCATGTCGCTCAGTTAGGCAATTCGAGAGTCCCTCCACGTCAGAACCTTCACTGGATCATGTCGGGGTCACCAATTTGCGGCGAATGAAGAGACGGGACGCAGCTTGATGCAAGCAAGTTGTCCCTTTATTAGTGATTTTCTTACAATTATATACGTTTCTACCTTCTACATATTACACACTGATTGGTTAAATCTTAAGCGTAAAAAACACTGATTGGTTGATATTTAAGGCACACCGTTAGAACAATAGGAACTTACTAGTTTATCTTGACCTAGCAATAATTTCTATTCCAAGGTTAGGGACTTTCTTTCTACGCGGCTTTCTTGATTACATATCGGCACCATCCGTTCCCTTATCTGGCTACTCGTTTCTCTGTCCGTCTGGTTGCCTCCTCAGCTGTGACGGCTCAGGGGCCTGCCGTTAGCTTGTTCCTTTGCTCCCAGGGCTTGTGCCCTACAAGTTCTAACAAGTCTCTGTTCATCAGGCTATCAGTACATGGACTCTTGTCCTTGAGGCCTTGTCCTACAGCGTTCCGTGTCCCGGACGGGAGAAGAGGGGCTGCGGCAGCTGCCCTGGGCAGAGGGACCAGCCACCACCTGTGCCTGCCCCGGCTCCTGTTGGGGCTGCTCCTGCTCTGCAGGGTCGGCTGCAGATGGGGGACATCCAGGACCCTTGCGGAGGGCGACATGGGATGTGTTGGCTTCCTCCTCGCCGTGGGAGCCTGCAGGGCTGCTGGAGGAGGCCAGGCTGGAGTTGGGAGTCCCCTCGTGGGATGTGGTGTGGCTGGAGCTGGAGGAGCTGGAGCTTCAGAGGCTGGAGCTGGAGCAGCTGGAGCTTGAGGGGATGGAGTGGAAGGAGCTGGAGCTGGAGGAGCTGGATCTTAAGGAGCTGGAGCTGGCCACAGGGCTGTTGTCCTCATCCCCCACAGCAAGCGACTGCAGTAGCCTCTGGGCCTGCTCGCTGCACTGCTCCGCAATGATATTGATGATGCCCTGGACCAGCCGTGCTGTGTGTTCCCCAAGGTGCTCCTGCAGTATCTAGACCACGAGCTCCCTGCATGGACCACAGGCGCAGAGGCAGTGCAGGATGTTTCCCTCTGCTCTCTTTGCCAGCCACCACTGGGCCCCAAACACTGCTGCCAGCTCCTGGCGCAGCCAGGGCAGCACGGGATCCAGGAGTTGCTCTCGCCTTTGGAAAAGTTCTGCCCAGACTTCGGGCAGGAGGCCACCCATGGCCTCTGCCCCTCAGCTCCCTTCTTAGCTGGGGATGGCATCAGCCATCCCACCACTGAACCTCTTCAGTGCCCGAGACGGCAGCCAAGCTGTCACCTGGCCCATCCCTGTGCCCGCACTGTTGCCATTCTGAAGGGCAGGATCCCTTAAGCATCCCTAGAAGGGTTCTGGCTCCTTCGGGGAGGAAAAATTTAACACACCACAGACCCCCTGAGTCATGTCTCTGCTTGGAACAGAGACTTAAGTGAGCATCTTTGGAGATGAAGATCTCTTGTGCCACTGGCAACGGGACTGGCTGAGCCTGGCTTGCCGTGCCCAGCCACCTCGTGTTTATAAGCAGGACAGGATGCGTTTCTCTAGGGAGATTTGCTTTTCCACTGGGGACATCATTTACAGAGCCCTGCCATGCTTGGTTCAATGACTTGTCTCTGTCAGGCTGAGATCTCTGTAAGATGAGCCTACTCCTTTGCAGCTGTGCATTTCCCTTTCCTACGTGATACTTCAGAAATCTGGAAATCCAGGTTGTAGACAGCTTAGAATCACAGCACGATAGACTCATTTAGGTTGGGAAAGACTTTTAAAGCTATTGAGTGCAACTGTAAACCAAACACTGCCATGTCCACCACTAAGCCATGTCCCACAGTGGCCCATCTCCACCTCTTTTAAACACCTCCAGGGATGGTGCTCAACCACACCCGTGGGCATCCTGTTGCCATGCTTGAGAACCCTTACAGTGATAAAATTTTCCGGCCTTTTGCTCTGGTGTTTGCGGAACACTATACCACTAGGTGTCACAGAAGGACCTCAATAGGGACAGAAAGGAGGGGCAAAGAGAGGCAGCAGGGAGAGGAGGGAAGAGAAGAAAAGTGGAGGAAGAGAGGGGGGAAGGAAGGAAAGAAGGAAGGAAGGGGAGAAGGAAGGAAGTGGGGAAGGAAGCAAGGAAGGACGGAATGAAGTGGGGAAGGGGAGAAGGAATGAAGAGAGGAAGGAGAGAGGGAGGAAGAAAATATCGAGGAAGCAAGCAAGCCAGCAAGCATGCAAGCAGGAGACAGAGTGTGAGGTCTGGGAGGCTTGAGGAGTGGCCAGCCTACTCCCCATGGACAAGAGGTGCTCCCTCTCCTGAGCCACCTTTGGTGGCTGCTGTCCCCAGCACAGGTCCGCAGTGCAATCTGCACATTGCAGCTGTGATTCACACCAGAAGCCACTCTGTCTAATGCATGCTGGCACACTGGTAATGAGGCATTCAATGACACTTGCCCCAAGGGAAATGAGAAGCAATATCTGTCAAAGGGCGGATGGAAGCGGGAAGACCACTAGCCTATTTTGGACATGGAAGGTGAAGCACAGAGGTTGGTAATGCTCTAGGAGGTGCTGTCACCTGTGAAATACTCTGCCTGACATGAAAACAGCTTTTAACGCCACCGGTAGAAAGTCAGCATGACTTGGCAGCTGCCAGTGCCATTGCTCATCTTGAGCTGACCTAAGACGGGCAGCAATAGACAAGGACACCAAATCAGAGCGCTAATGTCTGGTCTGGTGCTGGATAAGGTCGGTCAGCTCACTCACAGATTGGGACGCAGACAAGGCCGAGACGTGCCCTGCCTCCTTTTGGCACTGCCTTCAACACCGGTGGCGGGCCCTGGGAGCCCCGGAGCCCAGTGCTGGAAGACCTCGACTGGGGCGGTAAGAAACTCCCAGGCGAGCCTGAGCTTGCCTGAGACTGGCTGCTGGTGCTGGATGTGCGTAAAGCTACAGGGCCCGATGGCATTCAGCCCAGGGTACGGAAAGAGCTGGCCGATGTCATCGCAGGACCTCTCTCCAGCACTTTTCAGCAGTCTTGGGAGTCTGGACAGGTCCCAGCCAATGCAGCATTAGCAAGTCGAATGGAGTTGAGTGCACCATTAGCAAGTTTGCCAATGGCCCCAACCTGGGAGGTGCTGTTGACTCTCTCAAGGGTAAGAGGCCTTGCAGAGGAATCTAGATAGACTGGAGCACTGGGCAATCATCAGTGGCGTGACGGGCAGCCAGAGCGGGGCAACGCAGCTGGGGAAAGGGCTGTAAGGCATGTCCTGTGTGGAGCATCTGAGGATTCTGGTGTGTCTAGTTTGGAGAGAAAAGGGCTGAGGGGCAACCTCACTGCTCTCTGCAGCTTCCCGAGGAGGGGAAGCAGAGAGGGAGGTGCTGACCTCTTCTCCCTGGCATGCCGCAATAGGCTCTCAGAATCACAGGATCACGGCATGGTCAGTGTTGGAAGGGACCTCTGGAGATCGCCAGTCCAAGCCCCTGCTAAAGCACAGTGCACAGAATCGCGTCCAGGCAGGTTTTGAATGTCTCCAGAGAAGGACACTCCACCAGCTCTCTGGGCAGCCTGTGCCAGTGCTCTGCCACCCTCAAGGCAAAGATGTTTTTCCTCCTGTTCCGATGGAACTCCCTGCATTTGCGTTTGTGCCCGTTGCCCCTTGTGCTGGGGGGAATGGCACAGAGCTGTGCCAGGGGAGGTCCAGACTTGAGGTTAGGAACATTTCTTTGCCGAGAGGGTGGTCAAACACAGGAACCGGCTTCCTAGAGAGCTGGTCGATGCCCCAAGCCTGTCAGTGCTCAAGAGGCCTTTGGAGAGTGCCCCGAATAACACGCCTTAAGCTTTGCTCAGCCCTGCAGGGGTCAGCCAGTGGGATGAGATGATCATTTTACCTTCCTTCCAAGGGAAATACTCTGTTCTGCTCTGCTCTGCTCCTTTTCTGCTCTGCTCTGTTCTGTTCTGTTCTGCTCTGCTCTGCTCTGCTCTGCTCTGCTCCAGCCAAGCCAGCTGCCATTGTACTTTCTCTCAGGGCTGGTGCGGACAGGATTCAGCCTGGAAGGTGACGCTTCCCTACCAAAGGCCTCCTGGTACCGTGACTGTGGGATCTGAGGAGAACGTGAGGGCACGGAATATACACAAGGAGGTGACATTTGAGCATGCGCCTGCTGTCCACATGTGCATCTTCCCAAGTTTGTGCTCCTTACCTCTTCTCCTCTGGTGGTATCTCTACATTTCTTCTCTCACTGCCCTGCCCTTGGTCCCTGCCCCTTGACAGCTCTCCCAGTAGCGAGCTTACCCTGGCCGACACCAGACAGTGCAGAGAACCCAGAGCAGAGCAGAAGTGTCGGTAGCGGGCAGAGGGAGGGACTGGGTGCAGGCTGAGGGCATTGGACGTGCAATGAAAGCAGCTTCCCCTCCTGCCCGCTCTGCCCTCGGCATCTGCTGTGCTGCAGCTGCAGCAGGAATGCCTGCAGGAGGAGGTGCTGCCCACATGGCCCTGGGGCTCCGGGGACCTATGGCCGTTCCCCCCCCACCCCCCCAGGCAGGTGCCACCCACGGTGGGGCACAGGAATCAGGGACGGGCACCAGAAGAGAGAGAAAGACACACACAGAGCCTGTGTCAGGGAAACAGGAATTTATTTCCTTGCCCTTGAACATGGAGGTGCTGGAGCCATGCTAGCGGGTCACCTCTTGCAGGGCTGGGGAGAGTCCTGGGGGTCAGTGGCCCTCCTCTTTGGGGGGCGCCGGGATCCCCTGGGCAAGTGGTCCTCCCTGTCCCAGACAGGATCCGAGGGGCTGCGGCGGCTGCCCTGGGCAGAGGGACCAGCCACCACCTGTGCCTGCCGCGGCTCCTCCTGGGGCTGCTCCTGCTCTGCAGGGACGGGCGCAGGTGAGCGGTGGCCGAGACCCCTGTGGAGGGCGGCCTCTGACGTGCCGGCTTCCTCCTGGCTGGGGGAGCGTGCAGGGCTGCTGGAGGAGGCCAGGCTGGAGCTGGGAGTCCCCTCGTGGGAGGTGGTGCGGCAGGAGCTGGAGGAGCCGGAGCTGCCGGTTCTGTAGCTGGGTTGGCTGGAGCTGGTGGGGCTGGAGGTCGGCACAGTGCCGCCATCCTCATCCGCCACAGCATGGGAGTGCAGCAGCCTCTGGGCCTGCTCGCTGCACCTCTCCACAATGCTATGGATGATGCCATGGACCAACTGTGCTGTATGTCCCTGAAGGCAGTCCTGCAGTCTGTGGACCACGAGCTCCCGATCCAGACCGCAGATGCAGAGGCAGTGCAGGATGTTTCCCTCTGCACTCTTTGCCAGCCACCACTGGTCCCCAAATATTGCTGCCAGCTCGTGGCGCAGCCAGGGCAGCACGGGATCCAGGAGGTGCTCTTGCCTTTGGAAAAGTTCTGCCCAGACCTGGGGCAGGAGGCCACCCACAGCCTCTGTCCCCGCAGGTCCCTGCTCAGCTGGGGACGGCATCCCCTGTGGAGAAGATGGAGGGGACGCCACGGGGCGAGGGGGGCTGTTTTCGGCCAGGCGTTCAGGAAGTCCACCTGCCTGGCTGCCGGCATCTTGTGACTCGTGGCGGGCTTGGATGTTACACCATAGGTAGTCGTTTTCTGCCCGCACAGAAAACTTGATAGTCTCCATTGGTCTTCTGCAAAGGGGGCACGACCTCTTCCTCTTTCCCCAGCGCACGATGCAGCCCAGGCAGAACTGGTGGTTACAGGGCATCGCGTAAGCGACCTCCTTGTCAGCCTCCTGGCAGATGGGGCAGCTCCACTCTGACTCGTTGGCCATGTCTGCTTGTTGCAGCAGGCTGGGGAGAGCCGGGGGTGAGGAGCTGCTCCCCCTCACTGGTGTCACACGCTGCAAAATGGAGAGTCCACGCTCAGCCGCTGCCTCGGGGAAGGGAGGGGAGAAAGAAATGGCCAGGCCCCTCAAGGAGGACACCCTCCCGGCTCCCCAAGGCCCCAAGTCCTGTCACCTGCCCCATGGCCACCCCGGGGGACGGTTCCCCGCACGGCTCACCTGCGCTGCCGCAAGCACAGCCCGCGGTGCCCGGCTGCCTGATCCAGGCAGGGCCGGGGAAACACAGGTGATGGCTCTGGGATGGACACCGAGAGCTGCCGGCGGCAACCCCCAAAGCACCACCCAGCACCAGGAGAAGCCTCAGACCTCGCAGGCACGCTCGGCAGGAGGCCAGGCACGAGCCAGACTGGCCCAGGCTCTGCCGGTGCCCGAAGATAAGCGGTGAGGGATGTGAGGTCACAAGGCCATCACTCGCTGATGCCACTATCTGTTGCTAGGTGATGTCAGCTTCCACCACGCGGTGATGTCACAGTGGGCCTTCTCACAGAGAGAAAAGAAAATAGCGTTTCTTGTTTTCATCTTCTACCTTCCTGTGTTGCTCCAGCTTGGACCCCTGTGACCTGCAGCCCTGGCTGTGTGTCTCGTCCCCGCTCCTGACGCCCCGCACAGGTCTCCTGCGAGGGGGAGCGTGGTGGGACCAGTCAGCGTGGCCTGCCCACAGCTGGGTGACGCCTCCCGCAGCTGGCTGCCTTTCGCTGTGCAGTGCCAGGATCTGCAGGGAGGAGCTGGGCGCTCGGTGGGCAGCCCTGGGCCAAAGTCTCCCAGCCTGCTGGGTTGTGCCCCCACCCACAGGGAGAAGCCTAAAGGGGCACTTTGCTCCAGCCCCATCCACTCCCGCTGGCACTCGCCCACAGTGCCGGGTCCCTCTCTGCTTCCCACGTTTGCCACCCTTCTGGTCGCCGGTGCTCCTGGCCAGCTGTGGCGTTGGTTGTCCCCAAAAGCACCAGCAATGGAGCCCGATCCGCTCTGCGCTGGGAGGAGTTGTAGCGGCTGCCCCAACAGAGTACGGTCGAAGGGGCGCAGGGCTCCCTGCTGGCACCGCCGGGGAGCAGGGACGGATCCCCGTGTGGGCCGTGCTGTCCCGTTATCCGCTCTTGCCTCTGGCTTTCAGGGTCACCTCTAGTCCTTGGTCCAAGCGCTTCGTTTTTATCCCGGAAGAGCATTGCCCGTTGGGTTTATGTTTGACTCTGTGAGAGTGAAGGGTGCGGTGTAAGTCGGCCACATGGCTCTGCCCATTACAATCTCCTGAGGTGGCAGCCCGCCTCTTCTCCTCGCAATGCTTCTCGTCTACACCAATGGGAGAGGCAAACGCACGCAGACGTTCCAGGCCGGTCTCCTCTGCACAAAGTTTTTTGCCAGTTTGGTTTTAAAGTCAGAGTGTCTCCTCTCCCCCGCTGTAGGACTGGGGGTGACGGGCACACAGACACTTTGGTTCTCTTTGCCGGGCTGCACAATTTGCCGGCACTGCTTGCCCAGTGAAATGGCTGCCCTTGTTGCTGCCTGGGGTAGGGGAAGGCCAAAGCCAGGAAGCAGTTCTCTCTGCAATTGTTCTTGCACGGTTGTTCCATCTGCATGTTTGGAGGGACAGGCCTCCAACCTGAGAACCTGCCTGAAATGACGAGGACGTACGCACCATGACAACACGGAGGCATCTGAGTCAAGGAAATCTGCAGGTTTAAAATAGATCATAAAGTAAATCTGTCATAGTCCAGTGCTCAGTGACATTACAGTCCACCGCACGATGATGCTAGAGCAGGCCACTGCTTCGCTGAGTATGTAGAGAACGCTGTTCCGAAGAAACTTTTGGAAGGAACCTAAGCTTTCAGAAAGAAAATGTTTCCTTATTTTTTGGCTTTCTGAGAGAGACGAACCTTTCCATAGTCAGTGAGGGCTGTACTCTGGGGAATGACCCCCCGGCACACATCAGTCTTGTGACAGTCTGAACCTACGTGTTCTCAACAAAACTAGCAAGTCTTCAGTTTTTTCTGGGCTTGGAGAGTGTACCGTTGGGTGCTGTTTGTAGAAGTTAGTATTTTTGATGTATGACAATGTCAGAGAGACGCGCAGAAGAAGGATTCTATGAAGAAAGGGACTGAAATAAGCCAACAAAATGAAAATAAAGGGAGAGAGATTAAACCTTAGTAGCAGTATTTTCTTATAGAGATTTTTCTAGCAATATTTTAAAATCTATCCCTGTGGTCATTTGAGTTCTAATTTTTTACGTTTCAAGCCTATAAAATCATCATGTTACAATTAACCTCAAGCTCAAATTCTTCCCTGCCCATCCTTTTCTTCAGCGAACTTTCAGTCATCTTCTTTTTCCCCTGTTAAGAGAAGGAACCGTACATATAAAAGTCCACTGTCGCAGGGCATAAACCAGACCCACCTCTTGCTGTTTCAAAAGCACAGGAATAGAATGATTTTTTTTTTTTTCTGGGTCTATGAATTATACAACATTTGTGGGTGCTGAGAAGTGAGAAAAGTAATCAAATATTCAGCAGCATCTATTTGCTATTTATTGGATATAATAAATATATTATATTGCCCAGAAAATACGTAAGGCAATAACAAAAGCTGGGTTTCTTTTCCCCTGGGTCCATAATCTCAGGCACAGCACCCTGTGGGGAGGACCAAGCTCATACTTCTGTGACTCCCATCGCATCTGCTCCACCAAACTGTCATTTCTAAGCAAAGCTTAGCTGCTGAAGGGTTTGTACGGATTCCTTGGCACGTATCCTGGTTCTAAAGTAGCTTTCTGCTCCCACTGCTGGAGAGGCTGACATGAGCTCCTGAAAAGAATAAACATTTTTATTTTAAGATGCTAAAATAAAAATTCTAGATCTGCAGGAAAAACATGAGCAGCGGGATTGTTGTTTCCCAGGCATTTCTTAACTCTCCAAGTATTTTTATCACCGAATACTTTTCTGTGATAACTTCTTGCTTCAGTTGGCTGTGCCCTGCTACCTGCCCCCCTCGCAGGTGGAGTGTGAAGGGGCAGTGCAGATGGTTGCCTCTCCTGGCATTTCCTTATCTGATGGGAGGGTGGAGGATAACTTGTAAGGCACTCAGCTCTCTTTGTACCTTTGATGAAAGAGCTGTGTTGGCACCCTGCCCACCTGGTTTGGAAGAGCACAGCAGCATTTCACACCAGCTGATAGATACTCCCCAGGCTTGGGGTGAGCCAGGCGCTTAACCACATCTGACCTGACCCTAATGGGTGGCTTTACTGCCTTCAGGATTTCCTACAACTGACGCCCACTTAAGTATGGGGCTGCACTGTGCCCTTGCACAAGCTACTGGCTCCCATGTTAGCCAGCTGTCTCTAACTTCATTGTCATGACTGGCAGTAGACACCTGTGATTCCCCTGGGGGTGCAGGCTGTCTTGGGTGCTGACAAGCTGTCCAGGCTGTAAATTCCCCTTTGTATTGCTCTGTTTTCTACTGACCTCCATTTCTTTGGAATGCAAAGTTACTCATGCATAATGCAGATAACGGAGGGGTGAAATTTTTGGTTTCTTCTCTTATTTCCATTTTTCATGGACCCTACCTCTGTACAGAGGTTAAAAAACTCACCCTAGCAGCAGCATGGATTTGTTCTGAACATGCCATCTGGGCTTTCACAAGGAACTGATCCTGTGCAGGACTGTGGATCCAGCTAACTTCCTCCGGTTGAGTTGGCTGTAGAGGGGGCAGGGGGCTTTCCACCACCTTTTGACGCCCGCAGCTCCATGCCCAGCTCTTCTCTCAAGGTGACACCCTACCTTCTCACCAGCTTTCCCACCAGCAGGGGCAGAACTTTGATCCAAGGAGCAATAAAAGGCAATACTGACATGCAGAAACCATCATACTACTGAAAAACAGGACTCTGATTACCTGCAAAAGCCACTTTCCTGATGAAAAGCTTGCTCAGCCGTGAGGTTTCAAGCCACCATGTAATCTTGGCTCCTCCAGAGTCATATGTGCCAAGGCCTTGGCAGAGGTGGGCTTTTCATTTGGCAGAGCTGAACCACAGCTTGTGCAGAAACCATTGGGGACCGTCCTCTGACACTGGGGTTGTAGTGCCAAGGTCCACTGCTGGCCACACAGGGGCTTTGCTCCTGTAGGTGTTGACACGTGAAACTAATGGCACAGTGACGTGTGGAATTAGACTCTATAACTCGAAAGTTATAAAGTAGGTATGTTTATTGCGCGCAGATGCACGGGGGATCGCTCCTCCACAAGCGTGCATACCCGAAGTGACGAACCATCTCACATTTATACAATGAACAAATGAATATTCAATTAACGCCTATACATATTCGTTACCTAAACCCCGCTTCGTATGTTAATTAGCTTATCAGTCCGTTTCCTGGAATGTGGTGGTCTTGCAGGTTTGTAGGTGATTCATGTTCTTGTGACCATCCGATCTTCTTCAGGTGATTGTGACCACCCAATCTTTTCCAGCAAGGAGACTTAGCACTCCCTCCCTCTAGATAGCATTTGAATGTCTCTCATCGTTTCTTATTCTCTTTTAAATAGCCCCTTTGTTAGAGGAAGAAGGGCAGGCGTCTCCCCTTTGTTAGAGGAAGAGGGGCAGGCGTCTCCCGTCTCCTCAAAACTGTAGTTGTCACCGCACCCATGACTAGTCACCATACCCACATTCCTTAAGCAGACACATACAATCACAATCCATGTCCATTATCCCCATTTCACATTATTTCTCCATATCAACAGCACCCTTTCTTCCCCATGGTCACCTTGTGATGTGGACTGCTTAGAGCAAGGTCCTATTTACATCAGTAGTCCTAGACTTCATGGAGGCAAGCGTGGGACAAATATCCTCCACTGCATTAATAGGGAGTGCAAACCAAAGCATCCTTCTCATTTGATCTCAGCAAGGATGGGAAAGTGCTGGGCACTGAGGAAACACTTGCAAGAGAATAAGGCTTTTCACCAAAATGGCTTTTTAGCAGAGGGATTTATTTTCACTGAAACTGTTGACACAGGAAAAGGGAATTACTTTGCGCATGAAATACGTCTCTTTGAATATGTTACCAAAAGCATTAAGCGTGTTTTCTAAACTGTGATTCTGATCAAAACCAGACCATACCATGCAAAAAAGCTCAGGCAGCTACAGAGAGGCGAATCAGAGCAGTTCCCATTGTACTCACTCCTGCACACAAGACTGGAGATCTCTGGGTCTCGTAGGCAGCCACAACAAGTTCTCCCTCTCCAATAGCAGGATCAAGGGAGGCAAAGGAGGAAAGAAAAGAAGGAAGGTGAAGAAAAAAACACATCACAAATGTCACTCCGTAAAATGCCTAAATATAATTCTTACTCAGTGTACCTGTAAGTGGGAATGGCAGAGTTCACGCTACTCAAAATCAAGCTCTGTTGACCCAATGGGACTAACAGTGCTCAAAAAAAAAAAAGAGTTGTGGTCCTCAGCAAGAAAAGTGAATGGCTGTTTAAGACATCTGTGAGAAATGAGTGAAGCCACTGGGATCATATGTATGTCAGCATAGCAAGACATGGAAATAGTATGTTTGCAGAAGTATAATTGGCCATCAGAGGTATTAATGCTGCTGCTGCCGCTGCCAGAGAGCAGGACTGGTATATACTTTTTGCTAGAATACTTTCAAAAAACACCCCAGATGCATTCCAATTGTGATTTTATTTTAGGAAAGCATGAAAATATTTATTTTGCCTTTTTTTGTATGACAGCTTACAAAGAAATGAAAGGGGTTTTTAAGCTTCAAAATGAGTCCTCGAATCAATTTTGTTACATGTCTGAGAAAATTTCTTCTTTTTGCGTTCTTTCTATTTTGTTGTCTTCCATTTTCTTGCTTTTATTTCCTCTTCGCCACAGAAAAAGGGGACCAGAAGAAGAAGAAGAAGAAGAGGCTTTTGGAGGAACGTGGTGTTCTTATGTTCTCTTCTTTTGTTTCTTTGAAGTGCAAAAGGATAGCAAAGTAGAAATGGCCTTATTATTTTTTAAAATCAAACCTAAAAAAATAAGACAGTGGATTCTGCATTTTTTAAAAAGCCAAAATAGAATACAAATATAATTGAAAATTAAACATCTTTTTGTCTAGCATATCTGAGAGAAAAGACAGGGTTTTTTTAAGACAGTTTTAAAAAAAGGGCTTTTGTTGCAGCATATTTTCTTGAGAAACAGCTTTGATTTTCAGTTCGCCAAAGGTAAAGCAGCCAATTTTGCTTGCCAGAACAGCTGGAATAGAATGAAGTCAGTTCTACGGCACCAGTATAGTTGATGCAGAAATCACTACTGACATGAAAGATGAAGGACCGTTTCCGTAGACTCACTTTTTAAAAAAGAGACCAGGTACCCCGTACAGGATTTGGCTTATGCTGCAATGATGCCCTTTTTACTTGCTGCACAGTCTGCCTAAATACTGCTTCTTCTGGATCACCGTACCATTAAAAAAGACCACTCAATAGCAGGCTTACACATTTACTGTTTCCGGCCTTGCCAAAATGAGCTGCTTGTCCACAGACCCTCACTGTCAAAGTTTTGCTCCAGGACGTTTGCTACAGTTCATCATCTCACCACAATTCCTTGTTAATCTCTTCTAGCCCATGGCTGGGCTTTGATGCACTTGCTGGAGCAACAAGATCTGCAAGTCACAAGGTTATCTCATTTCTTTCATTTCATCTTTCAATAAGTTCTTGTGTTGCACACTGGTCATCAGACACCCGGGACAAATGTACCCAGAAAGGAGCTTGCTTCCTCATAGGTCTAAACTATCCTGGTCTACATTTTCCTTTAATATTTTTGCTGGTTACTGAATCACAGTTACCTCGAGCCTGCCCTATGAGATTTGCAGTAGTGAATAGTCATTCTGAGGCTGTTTCTTGAGTCCCTCTGCAAAAAGTCAAGGTGAACTTGAATGAGTCCCAGTTCTGCTAAGGCCAGCAACCATGGTATGAACTGGACAGACTGTTATTTTGCTTATATCCATCCACTGAGTTAGTAAAAGACCGGAGGAACATGACAAAGCACTTGGCCTTCCTTCTGTTTCAATGCTTTTTCTGCAAGCTGTGCTGCAGGGATTTGGGCCATTAACACTTAGATGTAGGTGTAGGTCAGTGGCTGGCTGAGTGCGGCCTTGCAGCTGGAATGCCACTGCTTCCGCCGCTCATTAAGTCTAAATGTCTCCCGCTGCTCTGCCTTGCAATGTCCCACTCCTCTGTGCTCTAGAGAGAACTCCAGAGTCTAAAGAAACTATAGCCAAATTTTCTTCCTCTTTCATCTCCATTCCTAGCTTCTGACAGCAAGAACATCAGTCCAGCAAAAATGCACTGGATTTGCTTCACTGAGTAGGTGAGATTTCTCTGGATTAGTGCCTAGACTTTACTAGTAATCTTGCAGTCATTTATCTTTCCCAGGCCTGCAGGAGCAGGCTGGAAACTAGGACCATGCGTGGCAATCAGTTAGCTGAGGGGAATGTGCTCGGGCTTGTCTAGACAGCAATCAACATGATGAGCTTGTCTAGACAGCAATTAACATGATGAGGCCTGTTTGCAGAGCACAGGGGAGCAGGAAACAGATGGTGCCAAAGTTGGCGCCAAGGAAAGGCAACACCTTGCTGTTAATTAGCCGCCAATCAGGGATTGCCTAGTATGCAAGGCTTAGCCTCAGGAACCAATTGGTTTAAGACGCGCAGCCTTTGAAAGTGTATATAAAGTTGTGCTCCTGTACAATAAACCGACATTTGCTTGCATCAAGCTGCGTCCCGTCTCCTCATTCGCCGCACAGGCCAACTCCATACACTATCACTGAATCTATACAAAATTTCTCTTTATTTTGACTTCTCTTCTATAGCTTTCCGAACTTGTAAGAGTTGGTGATAAATTGCTGCAGTCACTTATCTACCTCGCTCAAAAATGTGTGCCTTATTTCTTCTCTGAGTATGCTTACCTTCATTTCCTAGCTGTTGGGTCATACTTTTGAGTGATGGGAATTTCTGCCCTTTGTGCAAGTTGTTGTACTTGGTGATCTATCTATCTCTTCTTCTGCATGAAGTAGATTTACCTTCCCAAGTTGTTCAGTGACGTGTCTTCCAAATCTCTGTTCTTGCAGCCCATTTTCCGACATCCTACTTGAACTGTGGCTGCAAGAACCGGATACAACATTTCAACGGAGAATGGCCAGTGTGTGAACAAAGGAAATATGATTTCTCCCCTCCCACTCAACAAAACCAGATGAGTCCCTGTGACCTCAATATTGTCCACATTTAGCTGGTTCTCCTTCCTGACCACACCTTAAACTGCATTACACTGCTAATAAAGTCTCTGCAGTATGAGGAGTTCATATTCCCTACACGCAGTTGTGAAGTTTAAGCACTTGGGTTAGAATATTAGCCACATTAAGTCTCATACCTAGTCAGAGATGACTACCTCGCCTGCTCTGGACAGTCTCTTCCTTCGAACAAACTTCTCTTGATTTCAACACTTTACTACACAGCAATGGAATAAAAAAAAAATCCTTTTGTGTATTCCTCTTCTCTTCTGCTGTTCTTTGACATTCAGTTTTCCTGCAGCACCCTGTCATAGTTTTGTCTGAAAATTGTCAACCCTTTAGAGCAGTTAGCCCACAGTTGGAGAATCCCGCTCAAGTGTTTGAAATCATGTGGCCAGAGCTATTCTTTAGGTGGGGTTAAAAGCCAGATCGATGAAACAGGTTCTTAAACCAGAAAGGTGTTTGATGTTGATTTGTGCGCCTCTGCGACACTGTCATACATCTGCATTTAGCAGACCCTGCATCAGGCTTTGTAACTCTGGCGGAGCTAGAGGATATTTGGGTCTCAGGCACTTCAGGTAACAGAGGATCTCCCAGGCCTGAAAAAAACATGCTTACCTTCTCAGTTTACCTCTGTACAACATAACCCCATAGAATCCCAATTCCTGCATCAAGGCCATCCTTTCCATTTCAGCTACAGCCTGCAATGAAGAATCTGCTCATGCTTACCACTCGAACTTGCTCTGTGCAGATATGCTAACAGACTCATCTTCCTGAATTCAGCTCTAGCTAAGCTGTACTTCCATGATTAGTTATGTTGCCTATTAAAATCTGATGCTTTTTTTGCACATTTGTGTATTTCTAGCTTCTAGTTGGTAGGTGCTGCTGGGCTGCCATGATACTCTTCTCCGGCCCATGCAGGAATCAGTGTGCATGTGCACTAATTGAATGCATGCAGTCCAGCATCTCACAACTCAGCAGTGACTGTAACAGATTACAGCCACCAGCATAATTTTTAGGTTATTTCCCAAGGATATTGAGTGCAAGTGCTGCTATTGGCCACGTAGCAAGTTTCTGTAAGGTATCGCTAATGTAGGCAACTTCATGCATTTTAAGGCTGCAAGGGAACCTTACAATCATCAAGACTGTTCCTGCAGGCCAAAGGCCACGTGGTTTCTTCAGCCACGGCCACCTCCCAGGAGTTCACCTGTTCCACTTGTCAAAGAGCTTGAATAAATTCACTTTGCCTAGAGACAATTTCTGGAGACTGAAAGAAAAGAAATGGATATCCAAAAGCTTCTGCGACTCCTCCATCTCTATTTTTGCTCTCTTCCATAGCAAAGGTGGCTGTACCAGATGTAAAAACAGCAGTCCAGGCATAAGGTCTTCGGATCTCCTCACTTTCCTTAGCATGCTGATTGATACGTATTTCCTCTGTGCTAATACTGGAACTACCTGAGTGTATTCAGCAGAATATTGCATTTGCATACAGTTTGAGCCCTGTCTGTACCCAGGGGGATGTTTTCTCTTCGTGCAGAATGGGCGTGCCAGGTGGAGAGATCTGAAAAGGTGCTGTCAACATCCCACTACAGAAAAGAGTCCTAAAATGAGTGGCAGAAAAAAGCAGCAGAATGGGAGAAAAAAATTCTGCTAGCATTGTACAACAGCAGTTCTATGATTACTACAAATTGGCTTTGTTTGTCCGTTGGCCTTTTAGCTAACACAGTTGTGTATGCTTCACTAAGGTAGTGACATTCTATAAAACAGTATTTCAGTTAATATCCTGTAGCAATGGAGCTGATTTTTAAGTTTTCACATGTCAAAACAGATGCTATTAGATTGCCTAATAAATGGCATTTTGTGAGAGAACAATCTTAATTCTAAACAGAAAATGACAAAACATCTTTGTCCTTCAATGTACTTCATGCCGTGTTCTAGGCGAGAAGAGAGATTTTCCACTGATGCAGCCTCAGCAAATCACAGAGTTAATTGGTAAAATACTCAGACCTCATTCCTGTAGACCTGGTGTTGGTTAAAAGTAGCATTTATGTCATTACAACAGCATTATGATAGTTCCTTCAAACACAGCATGAAATCTATGGCTCAAGAATTGCAAATGCTGCCTGGTTATTTAGGTACCTACATCTTTAACATATGTATCCTCTTAATAATCCTGTGGGTCTATGGCTCTTCTTGCATGGCCATGGGACCCTGAGACACAGTAACTCATCCCAACCCATGTAAGAAACGTCCCATATAAGGGATGGCAACAACCTATATCTACCCTTTGGTTTCAGTGAAGACTGTGCAAGCGGTAAAAGAAGAATGATTTGCCTCTCTGGAAATGAATATATTGCCTTTGTTCCAGTTATGGATCACCTTAGATGTGCGTATATCTGCAAGTCTCTCCTTACTTCTTGGAATTTTGCTCCTGGCACACATTGTTCATCTCATTTCTGTGGGGAAACTTCTATGGTCTGTGCATGTGGATGAACAAGTCCCAGTGGATTATTGTATGCTTGTTTCAAGGCAGGCTTTTCTTGTATCAGCTCTCGGGACTGCCTTTTTTATACTTCAGATTTATTAGCTATTACATGTCAACGCACCACATCAAATATGCACAAGTACATGTATTCAGAAGTGTCACTGGAGACTCTCCCCTCGTACAAACAAGACATTAAGGATAGAAGTGATTTTAGCACTGTGAATAAAAAAAGCTATGAATCATTCTACAAGTTATTAGGGCGCAAAAAGAAGAAAAATTTTTTTGAATTGGCAGCACAGGAATGCAGATTAAACGCAAGACTCTCTGTGAGTATGTATGGGACCAAGCTGCAGCATACCTGCTAGCTTTTCTTCAATAGGAGAAAGCACAAGAACAACACAATAGTCAGCCACTTCTTGACATCCTACTAGCTTTTATCAATGTAGCGTGTGTTTTCATCAGTGGGAAAGTGCAAAAGGTGGAAAGGCTTGCTCTGCAGGCTCATGCTATCGTAGGATGCTGTAGAGAAATTACTCTTTCAGCTAAGAACTAGTACAGATGTTTCAGTTGTTTACTATATAGAATCATGGAATCATTTATGTTGGAAAAGACCTTTAAGATCATCAAGTCCAACTGTTAAGCCAGGACCATCAAGTCTACCACCAGACCATGTCCCTAAATGCCCTGTCTACACATCTTTTAAATGCTTCTAAGGATGGTGATTCTTCCACTTCCCTGAGCAGCCTTGACAACCCTTTTGGTGATTTTTTTTTTTTCCTAATACCCAATCCAAACCTCCCCTGGTACAACTTGAGGCCATTTCCTCTTGTCCTATCACTTGTTGTCTGGGAGAAGAGACTGACACCCACCTTTCAGGTAGTTTTTTAAAGAGTGACAAAGTCTCCCCTGAGCCTCCTTTTCTCCAGACTAAACCACCCCAGTTCCCTCAGCTGTCCCTCATAAGACTTGTGCTCCAGACCCTTCACCAGCTTCGTTGCCCTTCTCCGGACATGCTCCAGCACCCCAGTGTTTTTCTTGTAGTGAGGGGCCCAATGTGTATCAAACTTCCTGCTCATTTCTGGTTATTTCTTTTTTGCTGAGAGGGTGCAATTTGGTGGGGCTTCTTATGGTGCCAGACACGGTCTGACTGCTTTACCCTGCTTCTGGTTTGTCTCTGCTGATGCAAGGCAAACATCCACAGTTTTGCTGAAGGATGCCCACCCAGAGGAGAGAGAAAGTAATAGTGATGTCCTTTGGACACACAGTTGGAGGCGTGCATTCCAGGCCTTCCTACCGTTACTATCCATCTTTCCTATACCATACTTCCAAACCATGCTGGCCTTTTGCTCAGTGTTGTTCTCTTCAACCCTCTCAGCTCGGTTCAGCTCAACTCATGTCATAGCAATGAGCTGAATGGATGAGATCCTTGGTCTTCCTTGTGGAAAAACAAACACCTACCCAAAGATCATCATGAGGAGAGTGATGGATGTACAAATAGTGTTGGTAACAAAGACTCAAACCCCTGAAGTTTTAGTGCTTGCGGTGTTGATCACATGGCGTGGCCATGTTTGTAGTGATCTGAAATACCCTTCTGAGACACACCACCACTGCAGAATTAGAGTTTACATGGGTGCGTTAGGATCCAAGTAGGTTTAAGCCAGGAAATCATTGTTTGAGTTGGACTGTTATGTGACTCTCGGGAAACGCAACGAAGGAGAGCTGCAGAGTTCATTTTAGTGCAGTTGCTCAGTACATTGTCTATGTTAGAAATAATTAAAGTTTTATCGAAAAGTAGTTCAACTAGGGAAAAGAGCACATTCGGCTTTCCCATGGAGCTATGTTACACTGAAGAGCAATGGGTGCTAATGTGTCTCCTTTTCTTATCTGTTGCTGGATATATAAATATATGTATACGTATATATGTAATGTAAACCTGAGATAGTCTAACAGCATTTTAAAGTATGGCCTGAATTTCCGACTTGTTGCTTAGAAGCTAACATAAGAAGATCATGTAGAAGTTTTGCAATAGCTGAGAGCTGAGTTATCTGTTATGGACACGTTACACAAGCAATCCAAGTTTTTCTGTCTCTGAATTGTCCCGTGAACAGCTCCAAGTTGTATTAATTTATTCATTAAGCACAGCTCCACGTGCAGCTTGTGAACTAATTGAAGCTTCTGATTACTTTGCAGCCTTTGGCCATGCTGACCTAGTGCAGTTTCCATTGAAATGAATGAAGTATTTCCATTCAGCGTTTGCCATATGTGATGTGTGATTGCCCATTGGTGAGGAGATGCCATTGTTTCTGCTCACTGAAATATTAAAAAAGAATAATTTGGAAAAGGGACCAAAGAATACTTTTTTCTGTACATGAATACATTTCTTTACATGCAAATCAAGATGGTTGTCTGCAAAAATCCATTCTGAATCACTAATGAAAACAAAAAGCCATTTAAAGCAACGACCAGGGATCTCAGGAAAAAACCAGAGATGCAGCCACAGTTGCACTGCTGCGGAAGAGCCTCCTGCAAAATACTCCTCGACTACCCCTGCAGCAAAAGCTGCCCCAAAGCCATACAGAAATAGACCCTTGCGAAATTAAGGCGGAAATAAGATACATCACATAACCCTACACTCTAAGTTACGTTTGAGAGTTAGATTTTGTTCACTCTGCACCATCTCACTGCACCTGAACCTTGTAGAGCCGTTGCCTAACACTCCAACTCAATGTATGGTTGTTTTTCTTGGTCAGTGAGACGGAGACTTAGAAATCACATGCAAGTAGTCTCCCAGTGGGAATGAGAGCCATTTAAGCACAGGCACTAGTATCTAGAGATTAATGTCTCACACACTTTCTGAGATACAACAACTCTTTGGGTAGTGCCTCCTATATTTTCATTAGCTCATTTTCACAGCTATTTTCATTCCTTGAGTAAAATGCTCTGCACCATGCTGGGAAGCAGTGTTGTAACAGGATGATGAGCGTGTAGGGTGCTGGAGAACTAAACAGGAACACAAAGAACAGCTTGTCAAGCTTTTGTCCTGTGCTAGTGGCCAGCACTTGCTCTGACAGCAGTCACTGTGGGCAACTCAGGACAGAATTTGACACGAGGGTTTTTCAAGTGAGATTTTTGGATACTTTCGGTGCTGACATTATAGCAAATGGCAAAGTTTTCATTTTACCACTGGCTTCCAGGGGCGCACCATCTAGGTCTTTACTGAATGCCTTCCAAATCTCCGCTCCAATGCCCATCTTTGTCACTGTGTACCCAAGATCAATAGCAACAGCAGTAAACATGGCAGGACTAAGAAATTCAGAGACACTTATTGCTTACTTTGAGGCAGCTATCAGCCTAGGAAGTCAGAGGAAAATCTCATGTCTTCATTTGTCACCTACCTGAAGCCTTCAAAGGATAAGGCGCCCCAAAGGGATGCCATTGTTTCCTGTATTGTGGAGTTTGTCATGCAGGCTTGTGGGTGGCTGCAAAACTTCTTTTGAATTCTAAGGCTACAAGTAAAGCGTCTCAAACCAGTGAACCATGTCTCTCCTTTCCTTTTTATGCATAACTATATGGATAGGAAATGAAACAAAAACCCCACCACACTTCTTTTCCGTATCTGTAAAAACAATCTGCAAAAGAGACGGGCCAAGATTTAAGGTAGTGAATAGCAATGCCAGGTTTTAAATGCATAAAATTTTAGTATTTGCAAGGCAAGTGATGCCACTCATTTTTGACAGCAATGGAGAAGGTGCCATTGTGAATGTCACACAAAGCAATTAGGCTCTGCCATTGTCCCATGGAGGGTGAATCCTGCAGGCAAACTATGGATCACATCCGGGCTTCAGTAAGGGTTTCAAGACCTGGGACATCAGTGGAGAGACCCCCCTCCATTTCAGCAGAAGCTGTGAAAAACATTACTTGTCACTGCAGCGTTACTAAGAAGCCATTCTACTCTTCACTGTACCGCTATGAATAAAAAAAAAAAAAAAAAAAATTTGACTCTTGCACCGTGTATGGTTGAACAGACTTACCTCTTGCATTACAAAGTTTGTCTTAGAACTTTTTCAAACCAGAATTCAAAATCGGTTAACGTTTCCCAGATCTTTCCACCATGAACTTCTGTTTTCAACTGTTTAGGGGCAGGACTTGACTGGAGAATACGGGAAGGGCACAGGCTTCAAGGCGGCACACATGCACAGGTCAAATATGGCCAAAGGGAACCCATGCTTTGCAGAAGGAGCTAAAATTCTGCTAGGGTGTCATCCTCATGTTCAGAAAGTGTCTTTTAACACCTGTCCTGACTTGGATAAAATTCTGCACCATCCAAAAGCTGTGAAGGTGGAAAATGATGAACTGATGCTACACACCTAACCCAGACATGAATAAAGGCTGGGCTCCAGAGCAAGGAAGATCAAAGGGGAGTAAGGAGCCACAGTGACACGCAATCACCCTGCAGCTGATAAAGGAACCATCATCAGTTTAGGAAGTGCGTCATCAAGAGCCTCAAAGCCTTGCTTTTTTGACAGAGTCCCAGATGTAACCCAACAGGCCTTTCTGGCACAACACTGTCCTTCTGGTTTTCCTTTGAGCAGAAGGAGGAAGGAGGAAGGGAGAGCAAAAGAAAGAGAAAGAAGTAGCTCACTCCTGCTCTTCCTCGTTGGCTCCTAGTTCTGCTGCTTTTGACTGTGTGTTACAGTAATGACTGATATACCACCACTGATATTATCACGCTGACCCGGGCCTTGAGAGAATGATGCCACCTGTCCCCGGAAAGGGAAAGGGTGTGCTCGGGACGGACCACATTTCAGGCCAGGCTTTGGGTACACCAAGAATAGCAGATCACTCTTCCTAGAGGGAATGAAAAAAAAGGGTTACTTTTTTAAAAAATTATTTTTTTCATTAATATTTTATTAATACCGCCAACAATTCACACTTTACAGCTATAATTGTGTCACTAACCTCAAGGGATCTAACAAGTATGAAGAAGGACTGGCAAAATCATTTCCATCCATGGGTGCCCGGGATGCAGAATCACATTGTAAGTGAAACAGACCTGCTGGTCCCAAGTTGCCTGAAAACATTGGTTTCACCCTGGACCCCAGCAACACACATGCATTTTCTGCTTTGTAAGAAAAGCAAGCCCAGAGGACAGCATTTAACTCTGTCACCAGCAAGATCCTGAGTCAGAGACATCTGACTGTGAAGCAAAAGCAAGCTACTTTCAAATAATGCTGGGTGGCAGGGAAATGCATCCAGAAACAGGGTCTGAAGCCCTTTCTGGGCCTTCCTGCTTGGAATAGGCATGGAATAGGCTTGGAAGGGCACTTCCTGCAGCAGTGGGGAGCTGCACTGCTGTCTGGCAGCAGCTAATTGCAGTACCTTCTCTGATCTCCATCTGCCTGGGCTTGGAAGAGTCATCGTGGTGGTCTACATCCTTGTCTGAATCCAGTATGAACTACCGAGGTTTGTTCTACCAGGGTTTGCACCAGGAAGCACCGGAGCATCCCTTCTGCTAAATACTTTTTTAAGAGCATCTTTGCTCCCTATGTTGTCCATTTCTGGCAGCAGGTCAAGGTGTTGATTGCTCGGGGCTAAGAGCTCCGGTGTATGAGCAATCTCTTCTCCGTATTCGTCCTCCCAGAGCAGCTGTAATTTGAGGACTGCTCATTCCAGCTGCTGGCAGTAAATGCTGTCAACTCTGAGGCAACTGGGTCTGATGTGAAAGGCATATGCATCAGTCTATCACCTTTTCTCAAAAAAGAAACACTTATGGAATGTTATCAACTTTGACCAAGGTTTTCAGCAAGCGCATAAGCTACATCTGAAATGAAAACTGACTTTTAATTGAATCAGACTGAATGGTGAAATGTTCAAAATCTGACCCCCTTCTGTCCCATTAGAAGAAAAAGGCTGAAGGCTCAGCAACCGCTGTGAAAGGGATCTGCCACCTCCAAGTCCACCCTACTCAATATACCCTGTCCGCACTACTAGTGTGGCAGTAAGCAAGCGTTGCTCTGGCACAAGCTCCGCGTGCACAAGGACTTCTCTTCAGCAGTGTCCAGAGGGGACTGTTCTCATTTAATGCAGGGCAACGGGAGTCTGGAGAAAAGCAGCTTTGAGACATTTTCCCCCATAGAAAAGAGCTGAGTCTGGCAGGCTTCAAGGTATCCGTTAATGAAACTGCCCATGGAAAAGTGTCCCATTTAAACACGTTGACTTAAGTCACTAAATGCACATCAGAATTTTCCTGCACTTTCTTGTGCATAATACTTTGTCTTGAGTTTGATTTCACTTGGGAGGAGCGAGAGACAGAGAGGTGTGGCAGAGTGGCTTTACCAGTGTAATGCCACCTCAGGAGCGAGACTGGAAAGCACTTTTGGCTCCAGAAACTCTACAAAATGAAACATTGTTTCTTCAGTCAGCAGAAACCTCCTGCTACCTACTGGAACTCTTCCCTGAGTTTCTGATGGTTCAATTAAATATGTATGTGGTCTTACGTTTTTTAAGAAAGTACGAGTCTAGTAAGGCCTGAATTCTGATTGACATTTCTCACCTCTATTCAGACAGAAGAAGTTTATGCAAATGGCAAAAATGGGAGTCACTTCTTCAATAAGAAACAAAAGTATTTAATGTATGTTTCCATAGATGTTTATACATACTCAAATATTAATTTTAATGGATATGTTAATATATTTTTAAACATTTTGTGTTTCAAAGGTACACATCACTGAGATGTCAAATAGCTGCTCAGCAAATTTTAGCTTAATGAGTAGAGACAGGCAGAAGAAAATCCTAGCCACCTCTATCCTAATTTCATTTGAGAAAAAGTGTTGGCTGGACTATTAGCCCTTGTTACTCCTGTTCAATGTGATTTGAAAAGAGTCATTTCTCACAGGTGGATATTCTTGTGAAAATTGCTCCAGGATGACTCCATTGTTTGTTTTGTGCTGGGGCCAAACCAAACCCACTTCTCTAGAGGCCAGAATGGGAGCCAGGACCCTATTGTACGGGTTTAATATCTATCACTGCTGCCATGAGGCAGAAGTTAAAGTGAATCTACTTGCTCATCACAATAGTTTAAAAAGCCATTATTTGTTTTCAGACAATGGAGATGGCATGTCTAGTCATCATAGACAAAGAATGGAAGCCTAGTCCACAAAGCAATGGAACTTGAACCTCTCTGAACTTGTTAACTACAGCCATGCAGAACTTTTCTTCTGCTCAGCATTCAAGAGAAAACCAAGAATCTTGTGCAGTTTCTTTGCCTGCTTTGGGGGGTGGGGGTGGTGTCACATACGTTTTATGATATCACTCTTCTTCCCGTCGTTTAAGAAGATAGTATCCTTGATAATGCTGTAAATAATGTGCTTTGCTTGGCTGACCCATCAATCCCTATGGAAACTCCAGGGGCTCAAACAGCAGAAAAGAGAAGAGTAGCAGAGGTGTTGGTATGTGTGCATAACTGGCTAGCTGAAGAAGGTCTCATAGACATAGTCCAGCTGGCTGGACAAAAAAGCACATGGCTCTCAGCTTATCTGAAGTAAAGCAAAATACACTGTCTTTGGCTGTTCTTGTTACACAATAACAGGAAGATTTCGGTGGGGGAAGAATGTTGCAGGTGCGAACAGAAAAGTACAGAAGAGAAACTAGGGGCGGGCTTGGTATTTAGGCAACTAACCAATAAGGAGCTTAACTTTTGTAATATGTATGAGCTAATTATAGCAAGGCATAAAAGGTGACTGTAAGGTACAATAAACGAAGTCTGCTGATCACTCATATTGAGTGACTGTGTCTTCCCTCCGTCGCGACAGGTATGTAGGGGATGTAACAGTCTGGAGAGGGGCATTGAAGAGCTTCCACCTTGAAAGGGGAAGTTCTTGCAAAAGAAATCTTCAGTCAAGGATCAGACTCCCACAAGCAGTAGGATTTTACCATATCTCCATATGAAAACTTGCAGACTTCCTAAATTTCTGGTTTGGTTTGGTTTGGTTTGTTTTTTCCTAGCAGAATGAACAAAAAGCACAGGAACTCCTGACCCAGCATATCTTCAAAGAATCAGAGAATCACAGAGTGGTTTGGGTTGGAAGGGACGTTAAAGATCATCTGGTTCCAAATCCCTTGCCGTGGTCAGGGACACTTTCCACTTCTGTTGAAGGGGAAAGGGAATGAAAATCTACTTTTTTCTTTTCACTTGATTTTATGGGTATCACTATAAAATATGGGATCCCTAATCAGCTGTTAATTTGGAAATATCTCTACATGTAGAATTCTGTTTCCAGCACCTCACCGCTACAGTATTTTGGGATAGTTGTACAACTATATGTTGTACAACACTGACGAGAGAAAATTATCTCTAAAAATCCTCCATAAGTATTACAGCTAGATTAGAAAATCGCAGTAATCTGCTTCAGGATACACAAGACCTCTTTGCTGGCGAGGTTACAACATACAGCATAAAGTGAAATGCCAGAATTAGCCTGTGCCTTTTCGTTTTCCAAAGATGGCACCTGTATTCTTTCCAGACCTGTATCTGTCCATATCACAGTGTCTCCAGAGGTCTCAACTGTGACACCGGCTGAGTCAGTTGTGGAGACAGCTGACTGTGCAGACAGTTGACTCCAGATGCCTGGACAACCGTGATATGGTGCTTTTGCTCCTGTGCACTGGCAGTTCCACTGTGTGCGAAGTTCAATGGAAGTCTTGTCTTCTCTGATTTAATAACTAGATTCAAGGGCAGGCCACTACTCAGAACTCCAGAGAAAGACAAGAAATTCACATGAGCTGTATGCATCACACATCCCAAGGAACAACTTCAAAGGCCTGTAATTCATTTCAGCACCCTGCTTTGAAAGATACTGAGTGTTCAGAGTCCACAAAGTGCTGCAGAAAATGGCAGCAAGACTCCTGTGGGATGCTGATGGCCAATGGGAATGCTTTCCTCCTCTTGGGTTTTCTCTGACGGAAACCTGCAGGTAAAAAAACTCTTTGAAGACAAACGGCTTTGTTTAACCTGTGGAAGATTACACTGTTTTCCAGGGGTGTTTTGCTGTGGCAAGCACCAGAACAACTGAAGACCCTTCATTTTCCACAGATGAGAATCATCAGCCACGTACCTTTGTTCAGGGATCTCTTAAGTCCAAAACCTTGATATTCTGCTGCTTTTCAAATTTTATGATTTGACAGGCTGATTTTAAACCACCAGAACATTAGGAGTGATGATCTGGAATGAGTGATGATGAATGCTGATCTGGAGTGAGTGGTGGTCAGACTGCATTTTAGCGGAATGAGCCGTGCACAGCTTTGCTAAGTTGAAGGACTCGAATCAACCTGTCTGGCTCAGTAAGAACAGCAAGCACTGCTCACTTTGTGACAAAATTCAAGGGTCTTGGACACAAAATTAGGCAATGGTTGCCTAAAACCTACAAACTCATTTCCTTCTCCAAATCATCTTTACTTTTGCCCTGCAGCAGTAACAACTGTCATTGCTGTTAAGTTTCCTCGGTTCATAGAAAACCTCTCATTGGCAGTGCAGTTCAATTGTCTTTCTGCAGAAAGAGCTACCGTTTGAGAAGTTCGCTCATAGCTGAAAAGTTCAATTTGTTTCATCCCTCCCAAGTGCCAGTGAGCTCAATTCAGAGCACTAATACTGAATGCGTGCCAAATGAAATGCACCTTTTGTTATGCTGAGAAATACTCATTACTGCAAGCCCCATCCTGTGTGCCAAGAAATGTCCGCAGCACGTAGCCTCCTTGTTTTCTCTGTGCTTAAAAGTCCAGCTCACTTGCTGCCCCCAGATTTACACTTTCCTCCACCACTGAGGAAATTTTACTCGCTCTGCTTTGCTCTTGCCCTGCTGCTGTCCCTTTAGATCTGTGTCTCCACCCTTGTATGCCAGAGACATCATCTTCTCCCCGTGTGCAGCACTCCAGGCACATGCAACTTCCACAGCCAAGCAGTGTGTCTTCCTCCTGAGAAGACCAGCGTGATAGGACCTGTCCAAGCCAACAATCGTTTTCAACATATAGTTCAGTTGCAACTAAAACTCAGCTTGCAAATAAAAGCAAAGGGACATTTACTGAGGACGTAACTGATACCTGGTTTCCAGGTATCACCTGGAACCACCAGGTATCATCCAGGCCACCTCTAGGTACTCAGGATCAAGATGCACTTATCAAAGCATGCAAAGAGTGCAAACCATAACTCACTCTCTTGCAATTACAAAGACAGAAAGCAAGGGCTACTAAAGTCTTCATTTTCCATTTCTCTTAAGTTTACAAAAAACAGAGATCCCCTTCCTTTCCCACATGGCTGCTGCCCTGTCATCCAGTTCACCTTGAATACTGTGTTCAGTTTGGGCCCCTCACTACAAGAAAAACACTGAGGTGCTGGAGCATGTCCGGAGAAGGGCAACGAAGCTGGTGAAGGGTCTGGAGCACAAGTCTTATGAGGGACAGCTGAGGGAACTGGGGTGGTTTAGTCTGGAGAAAAGGAGGCTCAGGGGACATCTTATTGCTCTCTATAACTACCTGAAAGGAAGTTGTAGGCAGCTGGGTGTAGGACAAGGCCTCAAGGACAAGAGTCCATGTACCGATAGCCTGATGAACAGAGACTTGTTAGAACTTGTAGGGCACAAGCCCTGGGAGCAAAGGAACAAGCTAACGGCAGGCCCCTGAGCCGTCACAGTTGAGGAGGCAACCAGACGGACAGAGAAACGAGTAGCCAGATAAGGGAACGGATGGTGCCGATATGTAATCAAGAAAGCCGCGTAGAAAGAAAGTCCCTAACCTTGGAATAGAAATTATTGCTAGGTCAAGATAAACTAGTAAGTTCCTATTGTTCTAACGGTGTGCCTTAAATATCAACCAATCAGTGTTTTTTACGCTTAAGATTTAACCAATCAGTGTGTAATACGTAGAAGGTAGAAACGTATATAATTGTAAGAAAATCACTAATAAAGGGACAACTTGCTTGCATCAAGCTGCATCCCATCTCTTCATTCGCCGCAGCTGGGGGCTGGTCTCTTCTCCCCGGTAAAAAGCAATGGGACAAGAGGAAAAGGCCTCAAGTTGCACTGGGGGTGATTTCAAGTGGCTGTTAGCAAAAATGTCTTCACTGAAAAGGTGGTCAAGCATTGGAACAGGCTGCCTAGGGAAGTGGTGGAATAACCATCCTTAGAAGTTTTCAAAAACCATGTAGGTACGATGCTTAGCGACACGGTTTAGTGATGGACTTGGCAGTCCTGGCTTAACAGCTGGACCTGATGATTTTAAAGGTCTTTTCCAACCAACTGATTTTATGATTCTGTAATTCACCATGTGGGGGAATCTCAAGGCTGTGTTGGAGCCCTACTGCACGGCACCCGTGTAACAGAAATTCAAAGGCAGGCAGAGCCAGGCCATACTGTAGATGTGAAAGACCTGTTAAAAAACCCCCATGCTGTAAAGTGATGCAAGAGAAGCAGCATAATCTTCTCAATTTTTCAACGGGATGAACCCCAAGATGAATGAAATAATAAAGTTTTTTCCTGGGTTTGTCCTAGTTACCCTCTGGGGGAAAAAAAAAAAAAAAGAGAGAGAGAAAAATCCGTGCCTGAAGGGAAGATCATTGAGAAGTCTTTCTCTGTCAAAAGGTATAAAAAATATAACACAATTTGCCATGGTGGAACTAGAGGTAAAGTTTGGATGCAGATCTCTGCTCGAGGCTGGGACTCTGTCCTATTTCGGTGGCCAGCTCTGGGGTTTTATGGGAGGCTTGTCTCTGACTGAAATAGACCCATTGCAGGTATCCGCTCCAGCTGAATTTCCTGCCTCCTGGAACTGGCTGATCTGATGCCCTTTGATGGAAATCTCACAACTCCCAGCTCTTTTGGCATGTTCAGTATTTTGTGGACTGCAGATGCTGTCTTCTGACACAGAGGAGGTAGATATCCCTTGTAAGTGTTATACACACTTGCATGTGTGTATAGGCAATGTATAAGGCAAAGCGATCCATTCCCATTTATGCCAAGGGCTGCCTTACAACTTACACATAAAAGATGCAAATGTGTACTGTGAAGGAGAGTGTTTCTAAGGGAGAAACGTGTGTCAGTGACTAAAACTACAAGAGGGGACTGAAGTAATTTACAAAATATGTCACCTGTAGAGAAAGTTATCTTCTGCCTATTAATTGCAAGAATGTAGAGAAGGTGTATTATAGGAAAACCGAAGGACAGACATGGAAAATGACTTATGGAGTGTACTTATCTGTTGTCACTGCAGCTGTAGAAGTCTCAGAGCCATCACTTTTTATCTGTGGTTTCCTGGGGATTCCCACCAGCTTTTAAACATTTACCCAAAAGGGGCTTCTATAAAGCCACAACCTATACATATATGAAATCAAGGTCCTAAACCAGGAATGCCCGTTGAAACGGTATTAGGAGATGCTGGAGGAGAGCAAGGCAGAATATGCACTGTCCAGCTGTCAGCAGCATGGGTAACATGTAGAAACGCTATAGCTAAACGCTATCAAAGGTGTCTTTGGTAACAGAGAAATCCTTTTGCTTTGCTCAGTGGTGACAGAATCTTTGGTCCTCATTCAGATCACAGCAGTAAATGCTGGTGATGTCACTCAAGCCATACTAGACTTGAAATTTGATCTAGTTTCTTCCTCGTCACCGGAATTACATACGTGAAGTCAGTTACCGTTTTCATAAATATTGGCCACAGCACTTATGAAGAGAAAAACCTTTCCCCAAGGGAGAACTGTTTCAAAACCAGGTAAACGAGAAAAAACAGAGATTATGATGTCCACAAGGAACTTTGCTCTTCCGAGTGGTTTTTCTCTGGAGCGTGCTCAAAAAACACGGTGAAAAATGGCACAAAACCAGACAGTGAGGAAGACAGAAAGAAGGGGGGTGGGGGTGGGGGGGTGGGGGGGTGTGGAGGGATGGGAGCACTCAGAGTTGCAATTGGAAGCACTTTTAGACTTTGTATCGTTAGAACATCTTTAGACTAGTCCCCAGTGAAATGAGAAACGGGACAAAGGGAAAATACTCGCTTCTTTGTGCTTGGTGAGAATCTGCCACAAACATATCAACCTTGTACCCTCTGACATAAACCTCATACTATTGGAATACTGGCTTCAATGGACCTCACCTAGATTTGCACCCACATTGACAAAGAGATCGCAACTGCTCCAGATCTTCATATGTTATGATGAATGGCAGATGTATAGCCTACCAGTGGAAGCACCTAATTTTAAGGATTCTAGATGCCTCTCCAAGGTTAGCACGACATCCCTGCGATTACCCGCCTGACCGTATTACTTGATGGATCTAATGGCACTTCTGAGAAAGCCTCTGCAGAATGTCATTGAGCTGCCAAAGTAAACAAGAAGAGAGGCTTGTTTGGTATGGATACAGAACACCGGGCATGCCTGCTCCCAGAATGTATCGACAGCTGCTAGGGCAAGGCAAGCAATAAAAGAGAGGGTGGCTGTGGCCTTGCTGCTGTCTGTACTGATAGGCTGAGGGCTCATCCAGTGGTGCCAGTTCAGACCAGCTTTCTCTGCAGGCACATGCGTGCCATGGGAGTAGCACCCCTCGCAGATGCTGAGGGAGATACCTGGAGGTGCGTATCATCTCTGAATGACGGAGACATAAGACCTTATCTACATGATTTAGGAAGGATGTTTCGGCATTGCATGCCATTTTGGCAGTTTTGCCCTTGAAAGCCTGGCTGAAGCCTTTGCTCCACAGTGTCTTTCTGAATTTGCTGAGCCAGCTGAATCACTCACCAAACACTAGGAGCCTGGCTCTGACAGAGAATGCGTCCTCTGTGGTTTCGTCCTCTCTGTGTATTAACATCCTTCTTTCTTTTTTTCCTTCTCTTCACGTGTCATCAAATAGCTCATTTCCTTTGTGGCGTATCCCAGGAAACATGCTTGGCTGGATTTTATTATGACTATTACGATTACTATTACTACTATCATTACTATTTTATTTTTTTTTTTCAGGGCTAGGAATGTTTTGGAAGGGGAGGTCCACAGAAGGGCAGCACAAAGTCAAGGAGCTTCACACAGACCACTTAAAGAAGTTTGCCGTGACGGGAAAGAAGGGGGGTTGCCATGCAACAAGGAACATGATCAACAGCCACCTGACTGTGGACCAAAGGGATGTATTCTCTTTTAAAAATAGCTAAGTATGCTGTTCTTGTGGGAAGAGTAGCCTGTCCTTCACCGGCTCCTTTCAGAGCCAACAGCACAGGGCAGCTAAGTGAATCACAAAAACCTTTACTGTTGTCCTCACAAGTGTCCTGCACCAGCCCTACCTGGCCGAGTGTGACAGCCAGGTGCGGCCAGGATCAGACCATGGAATAACTCTGGGTCCCAGATTTTTCCCTCCATCTACTTGGAGTTTGCAGCTAGGCATTTGTTTTATTTTTCACAGGTTTTAGTCCCACTAGGCAAAGCCCAGCATCTCGAGGACGGGTTCTAGGATCTCCAGGATGGGTTTTCCATTGCTGTATCCAGCCACAGGCAACAGTGCTCCAGCCAGCCAGGGCTGCCCTGGCCATGGTCCCCGGCACTACACTGTCAGCCCCTTTCTGAGGGAGATGAGAGAAGCAGGTGCCTCCTGTGCAGCCTGCCAACACAGCACTGGCTCTGCACTGCTCAAGAGGACTGCTGGGTTTCAACCAGCCATGGCAAAGATGAATTCGCTCACAGGTTTATCTGTTATGTGAGAGATGCTGTTTTCTTAGGATACCACTCAGAATGACATTTGAGCAGAATTTCACCCTTCAAGGTCAACACATTAGGCAGGAGCCGTAAGAGCATGTGTAACCAATCGTACTGCAAATATAAAGTAGAAGTTAGTTCTCTGTTGAATGCTCCGAGTGACAGTCTGTGACATTTCCTTGAGTCAGTGAACATAACCTTGGGACATATACCAGTAAAAAACAAGGTTTTCCAAATGCCTCTAAGCGCTAAATGTTTCTCATTACGTGGCTGATTCACAGCACTTAGCAACTCTCCAAGTCAACGTTGGTAGCTACATGAGAACAAAAAGTCCTCAAGGAGTCACCTGGGGAAATGTAGAAGAAAAGAGCACATCTGTTCTGTTCTAACATCCAAGTTGGGACCTGGATTTTCTAATACTTCTTCTTCTGGGAAGGAAGGGGCAAAAAAAAAGAAAGAAAAGATTCTGCAGAAGCACATGTGTCCTTCAGAAGAGAACCATATGCCCACTAGCGAATATACCTGTTTATCCATGTCCAGGTACATAAATGACAAGAGGCGAGGAAAAAATCCCCGGCTATTCCTTTCTGCCTTCTCTGATCTGCTGTCTGGCTTGGGCCACACTGTGCAGGGTTGGAAAAAGACCAGCGAGATGATTGCCAAAGGAAAGATGTAAGACAATGCAAGGTATTTTCACAGACTGGAACTAATCCCAGCATACCTTCCGAGCTTCACTCCAGCCAGACGTATGAACAGGCACACAGTGCAAACCGTTCTGAATTTACCTCCTCTTTGTCTTTTCCACCCATAAGAAATACTGTGTTTAAAATAGACCACTGGAGCCTGAGATCACCACTCAGGGAATTTCACGCAGACGGTCTCAAAGCGTGTGCACGTTGGCGGATGGTCCTCACCGACCATCGCGGGTAGTGTGGAGAGGGTCCTGCCACAACTTCTGTGGTGTGTTTGCCCAGGCTGAAGACCCTGGAACGTGGTAGGGGAGATGCAGGAGAGGGCTTTGTGTCCATGGAGAGATCCTGCTTAGCTGAGCCACAGGAAACATGATAAATTCGTAGAAAGGGACACCACCACTTGGAGCTCCTGATGCAGCACTCAGCAGGACAGGGCTAGGGCAGCCCTGGGACTCCTGGTTTTGCTTCTGTGTAGAGAATTCCTGACATGGTCAACACCCTGGCAAGTCCCATGGGCTCTGCTCAGTGCTGCCCCTCTACCACTTGCATTGCTTTACCAAGGGCTGTAGTTGCTACAGTGTGTATGCGACAAGAAAAAACTTGATTTATCATGAGAAAGGTGTTTTTCTTCGTGGGCGTTATTCAGGGTCCACAGGGGCATGACCTGCCATGGGCCTTCATCCCTCTCACTGCGGAGCAGAATATCTTCGTTCCCAGGAGCTGCCCTTGTCCCCCGTGCTGCTGGTGTCCAGCCCCTGCACAACCTGAGGGGCGATGCTGGTCCCCTGCCAGCACTGGGCTCCAGGGCAGGGCACCGTCACGTGCTGTGTCACACCGACTGTCCCCACAGACCATGCAGGTCGGGGAGCCGCGTGGCCCCAGGTATCCTGAACTCAGAGTTGCTCCAAAGTAATTTATTCTGGCTGGAACTAGAACTAAGCGTCTTTGTGCTGAGCTCTGCATTCATGACCCTGGCCCAAGTCTCGGTCCAACATGCTGGTCTTCTGGTGGAGCCTGCAGCAGAACCCTGAAGGCTAATCCTAATACAGTCTTATCAGTGCAGATAATAAGGAACTGCATTATTTCATGAAGGATAATTGCATATGAAAAACAAGGAGTTTGGAGATTGGTTTTGGTCATTGATTTAACTGTTCAACGATCATGAAACTAAATATTTTGTAAGAATTGACTTTATATGCTTCCTATTTACTAATAGTAATCAGAATTTGACATTGCTAAAGTATCTTGCTTAGATGTTTTCAAATGCAGTACTTTCTTCCTTTACAAATGTTGTTGTAGGTACTGTGGAGTGGCTTTATAACAAAAATGTGTAACGGCTAACATAAAGTGAAACATTCAGAAGTAGTTCCCTTGTTTGTGCTGGGGTAAGTCTACTTCACCATATTTTCTGTTTACAAGTTTTTCTTCATGTTTGAACTTCTAATGGTGATTTTGTCTGGAGATAGTTTTGGACACAAAAAATTTGTTCTGGTCAGCACAGCTCTTTTGCCCTACTTCCATTAAGTTCATTCTGTTTCCCCTGACTGGTCATCCCAGTTTCAACCTTATTGTTTGAAATCAGGATTACCTCATCGTACATTGTCTCAGCTGATGTCTTGACTAACATACCACACTAAGAAGATGGAGCTTCCATTGAGACACAAGAAATTATTTTCATAAACTTCTATGTCAGTTTTGCACTTTGGCAATACTCCAAGCATAAACTTTTCTTCCGGTGTGTCGTGGTTTAACCCTGGCTGGCAACCAAGCACCACACAGACACTCGCCCAGTCCCCCTCACCCAAAGGAGCAGGGAGGAGAATCGGAAAGGAATGTAAAACTCAAGGGTTGAGATAAGAACAATTTAACAGGTAAAGCAAAAGCCGCGCACGCAAGCAAAGCAAAGCAAGGAATCCATTCACCGCTCCCCATGGGCAGGCAGGTGTTCGGCCATCCCCAGGGAAGCCGGGCTCCACCACGCGTAACGGTTACTCGGTAAGACAAACGCCATAACGCCACATGTGCCCACCTTCTTTCTTCTTCCCCCCAGGTTTATATAATCAGCATGACGTCATATGGTATGGAATAGCTGTTTGGCTAGTTCAGGTCACCTGCCCTGGCCGTGTCCCCTCCCAATTTCCTGCGCCCCTCCAGCCCGCTCACTGGCAGGGCCCAAGGAACTGGAAAGTCCTTGACTTAGTATAAACATTACTTAGCAAGAACTAGAATCATCAGTGTCCTATCAACATTGTTCTCAAACCAAATCCAAAACACAACACTCTCCAGCTACTAAGAAGAAAATCAACCCTATCCCAGCTGAAATCAGGACAGGAATGGAAAACTGCCCTAGGACTACTCCTGCTGCATCATGCTGGCGATACCTGCCAATAGCTGAGTGTCCCTACTGGGTCCCTGTGTACAAAAGACTGTGTTCAATGCCTTTGTACAGATGAATTCAGACAAATTTGTAGTTACCAATTTCCTCGGCGGTGAAACACGAGGAAATCCTAACAGCATCGGAGTAAAAGAAGAAACTCTTGCAGACCACAAGTCCTTTACTAGTTACACTCTCTCAGCATCAGAACGCTCACGCAACATGCAACTAAACCATTGCCTAAGGCACACCTCTGCAGGAACAAAATTTCCCAAACCCAGCAGCTTAGTGAACTGCCAGTGACTCAGATGTGCCACACACTTAGGATACATCTATTCTGCCTCACATATTTGATTTTGCCCTCCGTTTTCATGGGCTCTATGTGGTACGGTGGAAGAATGTTCTGTCCTTAACAAACTGATTTTTCTATTTTGAGAGTGGTTTCTCACAGATGAGGGAAAGGCATGCTCATCACATTGTGGGCCTCATTCTTCCCTCTGCTGTGTAACCAAGAGAAAAGCATGGGAGCGCAGAACCCCTTTACTGAGATCCTGATCTTCTGAAATGTTCCTTGGTCCTACCTGGAGTGTACCACCCTAGCATTCACATTGTTTATAAGACAAATCGTATCAAAAGATCCATTTTAGATGGATGAGACATTTTGTAGTCCCAAAAACGTTTTATTTGGACTTTGTGCAATTAAATAGTATTCACAGCTTAATACACTTTGGAATATTTTGCCGTTGCCAGAACCTTTCCGCTTCTCCCACTCCCCTCTGGGAGGGGAGGTTTGGCAAAGGCACTCGTTGTGAGCTGGAAGTGTATTGGGAAGAAATTAAGAGTATGGAATCAGTGATGTCCTGCTGGCTGGAAACAGGGGGTGATTTATTCCACCAGCCAGTGATGCCAATGCTTCCTGAGTTTGTGCCCCTGTTGTGGCAGCTGCTCTAGAGAGGAGATGGTGGTGGTGGCCAAGACAGGAGCAACTGGAGAAGTCTCCTCAGGAACAGAGTGTTTCAAGATTTCTTGTTTGGTCTGTTATGTTGGGGTGACTCCTCAAGTTTCTCAGATCTGCTGTTTACCGCTCGACTGCTGTCTGCTGTTCAATGTACTACTACTACCCCACCCGTCAGCCTCTTCTAGGCAAATAACAGGGTCAGGAGGTTGTCATGTACCACTGTGATGGGAGGATGGTGGTGCAAGTGGCAGCCCTGTGTGTGGCACACAGTGGGGAAAGGGAAGTAGTTCATCGTGCAAATATACCCCTAAGCCATGTTTTGCCTGGGTGCAGGTTTTCTTTACTCAGCTTAAGCAACATCCAGTGCCAGGGATGGGGAGGTTACCTGGGGCACTTCACACGTGCAAGCTTCTCAAAACCCTGATCTGCTTTTGGAACAGTGCCTGGAGACATTCTCAAAGTGAGAGGGTTGCGTTTAATGGCACACACTTCTCCTTGTCCAACATTTCTCCTCAGCACGACCAGCACCCCCCAGCACGATCACTGTGATGAGGCATGTGTGCATTCGTGTTGACACCTGAACTGCTCTGTGGGACAGAGATGTTGAAGCTGGAGCATCCATCCGTTCCTCAGCCAGCAAAGCAGAATCGAGAGAGCTGTGGAAGAAGCTCTGACTCTTAGGTGTTGCTTATGCTGAAGCGTATCATTCCTGGATTTCCTGAAACACAGCAAGAAGTGTTTTCCCACGCAGTTCAGTGCCCTGAGGGAGGGCGAGGATGGGCTCATGTGTAAACAGGGGACGACACTAAGGAAGTCCTTCCTCTGTCAGAACGTGTCCCTTCCTCTTGGTTTCGGGTCACCACTCTCCTAAACCAAAGCATCTCAAGAGACACAGGCAGAAAGCTGGCGAAGTATTTCCCACGAGGTAAACACTGGGATGAGCTTCTCTGAACGCCAAGACAGAGCCAAAGGGGGAAGGAATCTGTGTTAGAAAAGAGTGGTTTTGTTCGAAACCCTCTTTTCCGGGAGAGAGGAAACGGGACCTCTCCAAAGCAGGACGCCGCTGTGATGCTTGGGGCCAGGTAACACGACAGCTGCTGCAGCCGGTAGCAGCAAGACGATCTTTCTGCACCCCCTGGTGGACGTTTTCCGTCATTACACTGCCACAAACCCGCAGGCCACCAGCGGCAGGGAGAAGGGACAGGAAAAAAAGACCCTGAAAGATCTATAAATGGCTCAGCTGGCGATCAGCGAGGGGAAGGTGCACAGAAAGGAAGAGGGCGGAACGCCAAAGGACGGAAAGGACTACATACAGAAATTGCAAAAAGCCTGAAAAAGAGTAAATGGACAAAATGATGAAAAAATAAATGTAGGCTGCTGTTTGGAAAAAGACCTATCGAGTGTGAGTTCTGTTGGAGTCAATAAAAGGAGCAGGGATGAGCTACAATTTTGCCATCTCCAGCACTTGCCTCTGCACCCCACCACATGTGACAAAGCAGAAAATTCTCCAAGGTGAGGGGATGTTTGTGCTGCTGCAGGTGCCTGGGCCTATGGCGGGGGGGAGGTCCATGTGTGCCTGCAGAGCTCAGCTGCAGGCGTCTTCAGAAGCCGTGGTGACATGCGGGATTGAACTCTACAACGCGCAGAGAGTGATAAAGCGGGTATGTTTATTGCAGTGCCAGGTGCAAGGGGGATCACTCCTCCTGACTCGCACACCGTTTCAACAAGTGACATATTTATTATACAAAGTCATGCATATACATAAGGTTTCCAAAAATTCATTATCATGATCTAATCCCTCTGACGCCTCAAGATGTACTGTTCACTTTCTTGGGCAGTTACCTAAAGTTCCTGTTTATCTTTGCATACAATAGCAGTCTTTGTTGTTTGTTTTCTGTTATCTACTAGAGTTCTTTATATGTCACCCGTGATCTAACTTTTGTTCAAGTATACAACATCTGTTAGATAACGATTAGCCCTTCCTTATTGTCCAATCTAAAAATGTCAAACTAACACTTGTGCACTGGGCTGGTTTTAATCTATACCAGCCTGATCCCTGACGGAGGGATCCACCCTCTTTGTGGAGGGGGCCGTTTGAGTAGCAGGTCACCATCTCCTAGTACCACAATTGTTTTACCCTAGTATCCTTGAAGTCTTTCGCAGTTTGTTTTCTTTATAGCAGTCAGCATGTCCTCATCAGAAGGGTCCTTATTTACATTGTCGTTGAGCTCACATGCGTAAGTACTAACTGTCCATGATCAAAGTGGTAAGCGGGCCGAGTTCCTACCCTTTGCCCTTTCTAGGTTGTTAATGCTTCTGTTATCATCGCAGCTTCTGTCTGCAGCAGAGTTTTAGGGTGCTCCCTGTATTTTCTCATATCAGTGAAGAAACCAGTGTGAAAGGGACTGACCCGTCAAAGAAAAAATACTCCCGTGAGTTGCCCTGATTCTAACACTTCTCATGTTCAACACCTGCTGTCAGCACCAGTTCTTCAGTGCTCGCATCTGACATACTCATGTATTGGAGAAGAAGTGTCACAGTCACTGTCCGGGCTCTACTTAAACTACCTGCTCGGTCAGCGCTGCCTGAGACTAGGTACTGAAGGCTGAAGGAAGCGGGCTTGTTCAGACTCCTGACACGTGCCCAGGGATTTCTCCCTGGGAGGTATTCCTCAGAAGATGGTAACGGACAGGTAGGGAAACTCTCCTCCCACAGCTTAAACGCACAGCCCCTCCTCTGTCCCAGCCCACTTTCAAGCCATGCTTCACTTGGTCACTTCCCACTGACTGTACTACAGCAGCCCCAGGAGGCAGGCAACACCCTGCCATGGGCCTGGCTGCACTCATTTACAGCTCCTTGCAAACAGCACGCAAAGCAGCTTTGGGAGCTTCGAGCAGCGAGAAGAAGAACAGGGAGACCTGCCCTTGCTCGGGTACCCAGCCAGTGGCCCACTCCAGCACAGGGGGGCACGACTGCAGCTCCATGGCAGGATATCTTTGCTCCCCCTTTTTCATGGTTTTGCTCAAAATTTTGCTCGTGCGCCTCTTTCTCTGGCACCTGCCCATTCTCAACAGGATTTTGGAACGCAATGAGAGCCATGGAAGGCTTTAAGGAAGTCAGTGACCTGACAGCTAAGCCATTAGAATGGTGGTGTGCCTGAAGATGCAGCTGAACTGGGAAAGTTAAGCAACTTCAAACGGCATTTTTGTCTGCTGAAACAGTCCGCATGAATTGAGGATCTGTACAGTTCTGAGGCGCTTTTAGTTCCTCAAATACTTCTGTAGCTTGAAGAATCGAGAAGGGGCCTTCCTTTGTCAGCAACGAAGGTGTCAACGACCAAAGCTTGCTAGCGCAGTACCCTTCAAACCCTTACGTCTTCCTATAGTTAGGACAACTCTTCTACAATGTGATGGAAGACAGAAGGAGGAGGCAAGTATAGCTACACACCGGCACCGTGGGGAGCCTTTGTAAAGGTGCAGATTTCCTTGATTCAGATACCTCCATGCTGTCATTGTGAGTATAACGTTGTCATTTTAGGGAAGGTTCTCTGGATGGAGGCCTGTCCCTCTAAACATGCAGATGAAACAGCCGTGGCAAAAACAAATTGCAGAGAGAACTCCTGCTTGGCTTTAGTCTTCCCCTACCGCTAGGCAGCAACAAGGGCACCCATTTCACGGGGCAAGCAGTGCCGGCAAAAGAGAACCAAAGTGTCCGTGTGCCCGTCACCCCCAGTCCAGTGGAGCTGCAGAGAGGAAACTCTCCGACTTTAAAACCAAACTGGCAAAAAACTTTGTGCAGAGGAGACCGGCCTGGAACGTCTGCGTGCGTTTGCCTCTCCCATTGGTGTAGACGAGAAGCATTGCGAGGAGAAGAGGCGGGCTGCCACCTCAGGAGATTGTAATGGGCAGAGCCATGTGGCCGACTTACACCGCACCCTTCACTCTCACAGAGTCAAACATAAACCCAACGGGCAATGCTCTTCCGGGATAAAAACGAAGCGCTTGGACCAAGGACTAGAGGTGACCCTGAAAGCCAGAGGCAAGAGCGGATAACGGGACAGCACGGCCCACACGGGGATCCGTCCCTGCTCCCCGGCGGTGCCAGCAGGGAGCCCTGCGCCCCTTCGACCGTACTCTGTTGGGGCAGCCGCTACAACTCCTCCCAGCGCAGAGCGGATCGGGCTCCATTGCTGGTGCTTTTGGGGACAACCAACGCCACAGCTGGCCAGGAGCACCGGCGACCAGAAGGGTGGCAAACGTGGGAAGCAGAGAGGGACCCGGCACTGAGGGCGAGTGCCAGCGGGAGTGGATGGGGCTGGAGCAAAGTGCCCCTTTAGGCTTCTCCCTGTGGGTGGGGGCACAACCCAGCAGGCTGGGAGACTTTGGCCCAGGGCTGCCCACCGAGCGCCCAGCTCCTCCCTGCAGATCCTGGCACTGCACAGCGAAAGGCAGCCAGCTGCGGGAGGCGTCACCCAGCTGTGGGCAGGCCACGCTGACTGGTCCCACCACGCTCCCCCTCGCAGGAGACCTGTGCGGGGCGTCAGGAGCGGGGACGAGACACACAGCCAGGGCTGCAGGTCACAGGGGTCCAAGCTGGAGCAACACAGGAAGGTAGAAGATGAAAACAAGAAACGCTATTTTCTTTTCTCTCTGTGAGAAGGCCCACTGTGACATCACCGCGTGGTGGAAGCTGACATCACCTAGCAACAGATAGTGGCATCAGCGAGTGATGGCCTTGTGACCTCACATCCCTCACCGCTTATCTTCGGGCGCCAGCAGAGCCTGGGCCAGTCTGGCTCGTGCCTGGCCTCCTGCCGAGCGTGCCTGCGAGGTCTGAGGCTTCTCCTGGTGCTGGGTGGTGCTTCGGGGGTTGCCGCCGGCAGCTCTCGGTGTCCATCCCAGAGCCATCGCCTGTGTTTCCCCGGCCCTGCCTGGATCAGGCAGCCGGGCACCGCGGGCTGTGCTTGCGGCAGCGCAGGTGAGCCGTGCGGGGAACCGTCCCCCGGGGTGGCTGTGGGGTGGGCAATGGGGCTTGGGGAGCCGGGAGGGCGTCCTCCTTGAGGGGCCTGGGCATTTCTTCCTCACCTCCCTTCCCTGAGGCGGCGAGTGACCATGGCCTCTCTCCATTCTGCAGCGTGTGACGTCAGCGAGGGGGAGCAGCTCCTCGCCCCCGGCTCTCCCCAGCCTGCCACAAACACGGCCATGGCAACAGAGTGGAGCTGCCCCGTCTGCTTGAATGCTGAATATGCCATCGCTTATGCTTTACCCTGTAACCACCAGTTCTGCCTGGGCTGCATCATGCGCTGGGCAAGGCAAAAGAGGTTGTGCCCCCTTTGCAGAGGAATGATTGAGGCTGTCAAGTTTTCTGAGCGGGCAGAAGACGACCATCTACTGTGTGTCTTCAGAGCCCGCAACGAGTCACAGGATGCCACCAGCCAGGCAGCCGAAGCTCCCAACCGCCTCGCGGACAACAGGCCCCATCACCCCGTGGCATCCCCTTTGCCCTCTCCAGAGCGCATGCCATCCCCAGCTGAGCAGGGAGCTGAGGGGACAGAGCCTGTGGGTGGCCTCCTGCTCGAAGACTGGGCAGGACTTTTCCAAAGACAAGAGCAACTCCTGGATCCCGTGCTGCCCTGGCTGCGCCAGGAGCTGGCAGCAGTGTTTGGGGACCAGTGGTGGCTGGCAAAGAGTGCAGAGAGCACCATCCTGCACTGCCTCTGCATCTACGGTCCGTGCAGGGAGGTCATGGTCCAGATAATGCAGGAGCACCTTGGGGAACACACGGTACGGCTGGCCCAGGGCATCATCAATATCATTGCGGAGCAGTGCAGCGAGCAGGCCCAGAGGCTACTGCAGGAGCTTGCTGTGGGGGATGAGGACAACAGCCCTGTGGCCAGCTCCAGCTCCTCCAGGTCCAGCCCCTCAAGATCCAGGTCCTCCAGCTCCAGCTCCTCCAGCTCCAGCTCCAGCTCCTCCAGCTCCAGCTCCAGCTCCTCCAGCTCTAGCCCTTCCAGCTCCAGCTCCTCCAGCTCCAGCCACACCACATCCCACGAGGGGACTCCCAACTCCAGCCTGGCCTCCTCCAGCAGCCCTGCAGGCTCCCACGGCGAGGAGGAAGCCAACACATCCCATGTCGACCTCCGCAAGGGTCCTGGATGTCCCCCATCTGCAGCCGACCCTGCAGAGCAGGAGCAGCCCCAACAGGAGCCGGGGCAGGCACAGGTGGTGGCTGGTCCCGCTGCCCAGGGCAGCTGCCGCAGCCCCTCTTCTCCTGTCTGGGACACGGAACGCTTGCCCAGGGGAACCCGACGCCCCAGAAAGAGGAGGGCTGCTGGCACCCAGGACTCTCCACAGCCCTGCAAGATGCAGCTCCGCCCGCGGCGCTAGACAGGCTCCGGCCCCTCCTGGGTCAAGGAGCTGGAAATAAATTCCTGTTTCCCTGACACAGCCTCTGGGCACGGCTTTCTGCCTCTTCTCCTGGTGACTTTTCCCTTTCACCCCACACCCCACTGTGGGCATTCCCCCTGGTCTCAGCTGGCAGCCCCTGGTTCCCCTGCAAAGCCCTCGTGCTGCGGGGGCCATTCCAAGCTCTGTCTCAGCAGAAGGAGCATATATGGAGCCCTGGACACTTCTCTGGAGTGTGTGCATGGGGACAGCAAGTAGGGGTCCCCCCACTCTGGATGTGCAGAAGAGGTCTTCCAGGGGCTTTCTCCCGGAGCTGGGCACAATGGGCTGCACACCTACGGCCAGAGGACTCTCAGCACTTGAAGGAGGGGTGCGGAAATGGGGGTCTGACAAAGCTCTCCTCCTGGGAACACCTCACCACCATGAAGCAGTGCTAAAGTGACACCAAAATTCTTGTGGGGCAAACGATTCTCATGTCTCATTTTGCAAGCTGAGCTTCCTATCTCCTTTCAGATCCACTCAGTATGATCCTTTGTCAACATCTCTTCATTTCTGTCACAGGAGCTCATCAGCCCCTTCAGAGCATCTTTGCTTGGTTGAGAGAGAAGTCTGGCTTACAGCCCATTGTTGTGCTGCAGTCCTTAGGAAACCACTTGCTTCAGTCCTTACCCTCCTACTGCCAGAAGACTACGAATGAATGACCGAAGCTTTGCCAGTTCTGAAGGTAGCCTGAGGAGAAGTTAGGGGCAAGATAGATCTGGTACCAGGTGGGTGAGGAAAAGGTCCCTAAAAGATCCGAAAATAGCTCAGTTGACAAGCAGGGAGGGGAAGGTGCAAAGAAAGGAGGACAGAGAAACATCAAAGGCAGGAAAAGACTAGGTACAGAGGCTGCAATTACCGTAAAGGAGAGTAAATGGCTAAAATAGTGAAAAAATAAATTTAGCGTCATATGAAAAAAACCCCAACAATAAACTGAGTGTTGAGTTCTGTTTGTGCCGATAAAAGGAGCTGGGATGAGCTACAATCTTGACACCTCCCACACTTGCCTCTGCACCCCACAGCATGTGACAAAGCAGGAACTTCTCCACGGTGGGTGGATATTTGTCCTGCTGCAGGTGTCTATGCCTGTGCCAGCAGGGTCATGTATGTGTGAGCAGTGCTTAGCTGCAGGCATCTTCGGAAGCCGTGAAGAAGCCAGGTGTGGAAAGGAGTGACCTGCCGAGGAACAGGCTGAATAATCTCATGAGTTCCCCTGTTTCTGATGCTTCTCATGTTCAACAGCTGCTGACAGCAACAGTTCTTCAGTGCTTGCACCTGGCACGCTAGTGCATTGGAGGAGCAAGTGTCACAGCCGTTCTCCCTGCCACAGGTCGCCGGCGGGTTTGTGACTGTGTAATTGCGGGAGACGTCCACCAGGGGGTGCAGAGAGATCGTCTTGCTGCTACCGGCTGCAGCAGCTGTCGTGTTACCTGGCACCAGGAATCACAGCGGCGTCCTGCTTTGGAGAGGTCCCGTTTCCTCTCTCCCGCAAAAGAGGGTTTCGAACACGGTTTTCTAGCACAAATTCCTTCCTCCTTTGGCTCTGTCTTGGCATTCAGGGGAGACCAGCTACTTTCACAGGTGGCGTGAGAGCACAGACATATGTACAGGATGTGCCCGTTAACGGATCTTTTATCAGCACCGTGCTGAGAAACCATTCCTGAGGTGAAACAGTGTTTACCACTCCAAAAACGCTTTGCCAGCTTTCTGCCTGTGTCTCTGGTTTAGGAGAGATGTGACCTCAAGTCAAGAGGAAGGGACAGGTTCTGACAGAGGAAAGACTTTCTTAATGTCGTCTTCTATTCACACACGAACCCATTCCTACTCTCCCTCTGTGCCCTAAACTGCATGGGAAACAACTTCTTGCTGTATTTTCAGGAATGCAGAAACAATAGGAACAATTGGTTTCAGCGTAGGCAAGACCTGAGAATCAGAGCTGCTTCCACAGAGCTGCTTCTCAGTTCCCCTTTGCCAGCTAAGGAACGCGTAGATGCTCCGGCTTCAGCGTTCCTGTTTTGCAGCCAGGAAATACAGACCAAGCAAGGGGTCTCAAAATGATCTGCTCCAGAGGACACTTCTTCACTTTCTCTTATCTTGGCCACAGCAGCCTCTCCTCTCTAGGGCAGCAGTCACACCAAGGGCGCAAACTCAGGGAGCACTGGCATCACCAGGCGGCAGCATAAATCAACCCCTGTTTTCTGCCTGCAGGGCGTCACTGTTTCCGTGCCCTTAATTCCTTCCCAAGACCCCTCCAGCTCACAGCAGGTGTCTTTATCAAACCATTGATGCCTCAGTCGCCATCACCTTCACAGTGGAACAACCAAGAACAGGAACCCCTGTGCTCCATCCCACAGGCTCTGATTTCCTAAACAAACATAAAAGCTGGCTGAAAAAACTGTGAGTGAAGACCTTTCCAAGTTAAAATGTAAACGTACGCGTTTCATAAGCGCTGTATTTCAGGTAAGAAGGGAGTGGGAGAAGCAGAAAAGTTCTAGCAATGACAAAATATTCCAAAGAACATTAAGCTGTGAATACTATTTAATTGTACAAAGTTACTTTTTTTCATTACAAAATGCCTCATCCATCTAAAATGGATCTTTTTATAACATGTGTCTTACAAACAGTGTGGATGCTAGGGTGGTACATTCCAGATAGTCCCACAGGAACGCTTCAGAAGATCAAGACCTCAGGAAATGGTTCCTGCACATCCATGCTTTTCTCTTGATTACACAGCAGAGGAAAGTATGAGGCCCGTGACGTCATGAACACGCCCCTCCCTCATCTGTGAGAAACCACAGTGAAAACAGAAAAGAGATCAGTCTATTCAGGACAGAACATTTTTCCAACGTGCCACATGGAGTCCATGAAAATGTGAGGCAAAATCGAGTATTTGAGGCAGAACAGATGTGTCATCAATGTATGGCAAATTTGAATCACTGCCAGTTGGCAAGGTTTTTGCATGTGGGGTTTTTTTGTTCCTGTAGTGCTATGTCTTAGGTGATAATTTAATTGCATGACTGACCTGATGCTGAGTTTTAGTAGTCTGCAATAATTTCTTCCTTTACTCCAATGCTGTTAGGATTTCCTCCTGTCTCACTGCTGAGGAAACTGACAACTACAAATCTGTCTGAATTCATCTGCACAAAGACACTGAATGCAGTCTTTTATACACAGGAACCTAGCAGACAACCTCAGCTATCGGCAGGTATTGCCAACATGATGCAGCAGGAGTAATCTTTGGGCAGTTCTCCATTCCTCATACTGGAAGAAAAGTTTATGCTTGGAGTATTGTCAGTGCAAAACTGGTATCAAAGCTTAGGAAACTAATTTCTTGTATCAAAATGGAAGCTTCATATTCTTAGTGTGATATAGTAGTCATGACATCAGTTGAGACACATACAGTGAGGTAAAGCTGATTTCAAACAACAAGGTTGAAACTAGTAAGACCAGTCAGGAAAAACAGAACTAACACGATGGAAGTAGGACAAAAAAGAGCTGTGCTGACCTGAACAATTTTTTTGTGTCCAAAACTATTTCCAGACAAAATCACCATTAGAAGTAAAATCATGAGGAAATACTTGTAAGCTGAAAATAATGGTGAAGTAGACTCACCCCAGCATGAACAGGCAAACTACTTCTGAACGTTTCACTTTATGTTAGCCATTATACATTCTTCTTATAGATCCATTTCAAGGTATGTATAAAAACATTTTTAAGGGAAAAAAGTATTCCACTTGAGAATGTCTGAGAAAGACCCTTCAGCAATTTGGAATTGCTGATTTGTCATCCAAATGCTGATAGTAATCAAATTTCTGGTTACTATTAGTAGAAAGAAGGGGTTTTAAAGGACTCTTTCCTATGAAAATTTTGTTTCAATGAGTCAAGTACGACCGTTGAATGACTAAAATCAATGACCAGAACCCATCCTCAAAGTCCTGATCTTTCACATGAATTTCTCTCCCATTAATCTGCAGTGATAAAAATTGCAATAATGCAATCCCCTGTTATCTGCCCTGGTAAGACTTGATTAGCATTATCTTTTAGGGCTCTGCTACAGGTTCCACTGGCAGACCAGTATATTGGACTGAAATTTGTGTGGGTCTCATGAACACAGAGTTCAGCCCAAAGACTTTAGTCTGAGTTCCAGCCAGAATAAATTACTTTGGAGCAACTCTGAGTTCAGGATACCTGGGGCCACGCGGCTCCCCGACCTGCATGGTCTGTGGGAACAGTCGGTGTGACACAGCACGTGACGGTGCCCTGCCCTGGAGCCCAGTGCTGGCAGGGGACCAGCATCGCCCCTCAGGTTGTGCAGGGGCTGGACACCAGCAGCACGGGGGACAAGGGCAGCTCCTGGGAACGAAGATATTCTGCTCCGCAGTGAGAGGGATGAAGGCCCATGGCAGGTCATGCCCCTGTGGACCCTGAATAACGCCCACGAAGAAAAACACCTTTCTCATGATAAATCAAGTTTTTTCTTGTCGCATACACACTGTAGCAACTACAGCCCTTGGTAAAGCAATGCAAGTGGTAGAGGGGCAGCACTGAGCAGAGCCCATGGGACTTGCCAGGGTGTTGACCATGTCAGGAATTCTCTACACAGAAGCAAAACCAGGAGTCCCAGGGCTGCCCTAGCCCTGTCCTGCTGAGTGCTGCATCAGGAGCTCCAAGTGGTGGTGTCCCTTTCTACGAATTTATCATGTTTCCTGTGGCTCAGCTAAGCAGGATCTCTCCATGGACACAAAGCCCTCTCCTGCATCTCCCCTACCACGTTCCAGGGTCTTCAGCCTGGGCAAACACACCACAGAAGTTGTGGCAGGACCCTCTCCACACTACCCGCGATGGTCGGTGAGGACCATCCGCCAACGTGCACACGCTTTGAGACCGTCTGCATGAAATTCCCTGAGTGGTGATCTCAGGCTCCAGTGGTCTATTTTAAACACAGTATTTCTTATGGGTGGAAAAGACAAAGAGGAGGTAAATTCAGAACGGTTTGCACTGTGTGCCTGTTCATACGTCTGGCTGGAGTGAAGCTCGGAAGGTATGCTGGGATTAGTTCCAGTCTGTGAAAATACCTTGCATTGTCTTACATCTTTCCTTTGGCAATCATCTCGCTGGTCTTTTTCCAACCCTGCACAGTGTGGCCCAAGCCAGACAGCAGATCAGAGAAGGCAGAAAGGAATAGCCGGGGATTTTTTCCTCGCCTCTTGTCATTTATGTACCTGGACATGGATAAACAGGTATATTCGCTAGTGGGCATATGGTTCTCTTCTGAAGGACACATGTGCTTCTGCAGAATCTTTTCTTTCTTTTTTTTTGCCCCTTCCTTCCCAGAAGAAGAAGTATTAGAAAATCCAGGTCCCAACTTGGATGTTAGAACAGAACAGATGTGCTCTTTTCTTCTACATTTCCCCAGGTGACTCCTTGAGGACTTTTTGTTCTCATGTAGCTACCAACGTTGACTTGGAGAGTTGCTAAGTGCTGTGAATCAGCCACGTAATGAGAAACATTTAGCGCTTAGAGGCATTTGGAAAACCTTGTTTTTTACTGGTATATGTCCCAAGGTTATGTTCACTGACTCAAGGAAATGTCACAGACTGTCACTCGGAGCATTCAACAGAGAACTAACTTCTACTTTATATTTGCAGTACGATTGGTTACACATGCTCTTACGGCTCCTGCCTAATGTGTTGACCTTGAAGGGTGAAATTCTGCTCAAATGTCATTCTGAGTGGTATCCTAAGAAAACAGCATCTCTCACATAACAGATAAACCTGTGAGCGAATTCATCTTTGCCATGGCTGGTTGAAACCCAGCAGTCCTCTTGAGCAGTGCAGAGCCAGTGCTGTGTTGGCAGGCTGCACAGGAGGCACCTGCTTCTCTCATCTCCCTCAGAAAGGGGCTGACAGTGTAGTGCCGGGGACCATGGCCAGGGCAGCCCTGGCTGGCTGGAGCACTGTTGCCTGTGGCTGGATACAGCAATGGAAAACCCATCCTGGAGATCCTAGAACCCGTCCTCGAGATCCTGGGCTTTGCCTAGTGGGACTAAAACCTGTGAAAAATAAAACAAATGCCTAGCTGCAAACTCCAAGTAGATGGAGGGAAAAATCTGGGACCCAGAGTTATTCCATGGTCTGATCCTGGCCGCACCTGGCTGTCACACTCGGCCAGGTAGGGCTGGTGCAGGACACTTGTGAGGACAACAGTAAAGGTTTTTGTGATTCACTTAGCTGCCCTGTGCTGTTGGCTCTGAAAGGAGCAGGTGAAGGACAGGCTACTCTTCCCACAAGAACAGCATACTTAGCTGTTTTTAAAAGAGAATACATCCCTTTGGTCCACAGTCAGGTGGCTGTTGATCATGTTCCTTGTTGCATGGCAACCCCCCTTCTTTCCCGTCACGGCAAACTTCTTTAAGTGGTCTGTGTGAAGCTCCTTGACTTTGTGCTGCCCTTCTGTGGACCTCCCCTTCCAAAACATTCCTAGCCCTGAAAAAAAAAAATAAAATAGTAATGATAGTAGTAATAGTAATCGTAATAGTCATAATAAAATCCAGCCAAGCATGTTTCCTGGGATACGCCACAAAGGAAATGAGCTATTTGATGACACGTGAAGAGAAGGAAAAAAAGAAAGAAGGATGTTAATACACAGAGAGGACGAAACCACAGAGGACGCATTCTCTGTCAGAGCCAGGCTCCTAGTGTTTGGTGAGTGATTCAGCTGGCTCAGCAAATTCAGAAAGACACTGTGGAGCAAAGGCTTCAGCCAGGCTTTCAAGGGCAAAACTGCCAAAATGGCATGCAATGCCGAAACATCCTTCCTAAATCATGTAGATAAGGTCTTATGTCTCCGTCATTCAGAGATGATACGCACCTCCAGGTATCTCCCTCAGCATCTGCGAGGGGTGCTACTCCCATGGCACGCATGTGCCTGCAGAGAAAGCTGGTCTGAACTGGCACCACTGGATGAGCCCTCAGCCTATCAGTACAGACAGCAGCAAGGCCACAGCCACCCTCTCTTTTATTGCTTGCCTTGCCCTAGCAGCTGTCGATACATTCTGGGAGCAGGCATGCCCGGTGTTCTGTATCCATACCAAACAAGCCTCTCTTCTTGTTTACTTTGGCAGCTCAATGACATTCTGCAGAGGCTTTCTCAGAAGTGCCATTAGATCCATCAAGTAATACGGTCAGGCGGGTAATCGCAGGGATGTCGTGCTAACCTTGGAGAGGCATCTAGAATCCTTAAAATTAGGTGCTTCCACTGGTAGGCTATACATCTGCCATTCATCATAACATATGAAGATCTGGAGCAGTTGCGATCTCTTTGTCAATGTGGGTGCAAATCTAGGTGAGGTCCATTGAAGCCAGTATTCCAATAGTATGAGGTTTATGTCAGAGGGTACAAGGTTGATATGTTTGTGGCAGATTCTCACCAAGCACAAAGAAGCGAGTATTTTCCCTTTGTCCCGTTTCTCATTTCACTGGGGACTAGTCTAAAGATGTTCTAACGATACAAAGTCTAAAAGTGCTTCCAATTGCAACTCTGAGTGCTCCCATCCCTCCACACCCCCCCCACCCCCCCACCCCCACCCCCCTTCTTTCTGTCTTCCTCACTGTCTGGTTTTGTGCCATTTTTCACCGTGTTTTTTGAGCACGCTCCAGAGAAAAACCACTCGGAAGAGCAAAGTTCCTTGTGGACATCATAATCTCTGTTTTTTCTCGTTTACCTGGTTTTGAAACAGTTCTCCCTTGGGGAAAGGTTTTTCTCTTCATAAGTGCTGTGGCCAATATTTATGAAAACGGTAACTGACTTCACGTATGTAATTCCGGTGACGAGGAAGAAACTAGATCAAATTTCAAGTCTAGTATGGCTTGAGTGACATCACCAGCATTTACTGCTGTGATCTGAATGAGGACCAAAGATTCTGTCACCACTGAGCAAAGCAAAAGGATTTCTCTGTTACCAAAGACACCTTTGATAGCGTTTAGCTATAGCGTTTCTACATGTTACCCATGCTGCTGACAGCTGGACAGTGCATATTCTGCCTTGCTCTCCTCCAGCATCTCCTAATACCGTTTCAACGGGCATTCCTGGTTTAGGACCTTGATTTCATATATGTATAGGTTGTGGCTTTATAGAAGCCCCTTTTGGGTAAATGTTTAAAAGCTGGTGGGAATCCCCAGGAAACCACAGATAAAAAGTGATGGCTCTGAGACTTCTACAGCTGCAGTGACAACAGATAAGTACACTCCATAAGTCATTTTCCATGTCTGTCCTTCGGTTTTCCTATAATACACCTTCTCTACATTCTTGCAATTAATAGGCAGAAGATAACTTTCTCTACAGGTGACATATTTTGTAAATTACTTCAGTCCCCTCTTGTAGTTTTAGTCACTGACACACGTTTCTCCCTTAGAAACACTCTCCTTCACAGTACACATTTGCATCTTTTATGTGTAAGTTGTAAGGCAGCCCTTGGCATAAATGGGAATGGATCGCTTTGCCTTATACATTGCCTATACACACATGCAAGTGTGTATAACACTTACAAGGGATATCTACCTCCTCTGTGTCAGAAGACAGCATCTGCAGTCCACAAAATACTGAACATGCCAAAAGAGCTGGGAGTTGTGAGATTTCCATCAAAGGGCATCAGATCAGCCAGTTCCAGGAGGCAGGAAATTCAGCTGGAGCGGATACCTGCAATGGGTCTATTTCAGTCAGAGACAAGCCTCCCATAAAACCCCAGAGCTGGCCACCGAAATAGGACAGAGTCCCAGCCTCGAGCAGAGATCTGCATCCAAACTTTACCTCTAGTTCCACCATGGCAAATTGTGTTATATTTTTTATACCTTTTGACAGAGAAAGACTTCTCAATGATCTTCCCTTCAGGCACGGATTTTTCTCTCTCTCTTTTTTTTTTTTTTTCCCCCAGAGGGTAACTAGGACAAACCCAGGAAAAAACTTTATTATTTCATTCATCTTGGGGTTCATCCCGTTGAAAAATTGAGAAGATTATGCTGCTTCTCTTGCATCACTTTACAGCATGGGGGTTTTTTAACAGGTCTTTCACATCTACAGTATGGCCTGGCTCTGCCTGCCTTTGAATTTCTGTTACACGGGTGCCGTGCAGTAGGGCTCCAACACAGCCTTGAGATTCCCCCACATGGTGAATTACAGAATCATAAAATCAGTTGGTTGGAAAAGACCTTTAAAATCATCAGGTCCAGCTGTTAAGCCAGGACTGCCAAGTCCATCACTAAACCGTGTCGCTAAGCATCGTACCTACATGGTTTTTGAAAACTTCTAAGGATGGTTATTCCACCACTTCCCTAGGCAGCCTGTTCCAATGCTTGGCCACCTTTTCAGTGAAGACATTTTTGCTAACAGCCACTTGAAATCACCCCCAGTGCAACTTGAGGCCTTTTCCTCTTGTCCCATTGCTTTTTACCGGGGAGAAGAGACCAGCCCCCAGCTGCGGCGAATGAAGAGATGGGATGCAGCTTGATGCAAGCAAGTTGTCCCTTTATTAGTGATTTTCTTACAATTATATACGTTTCTACCTTCTACGTATTACACACTGATTGGTTAAATCTTAAGCGTAAAAAACACTGATTGGTTGATATTTAAGGCACACCGTTAGAACAATAGGAACTTACTAGTTTATCTTGACCTAGCAATAATTTCTATTCCAAGGTTAGGGACTTTCTTTCTACGCGGCTTTCTTGATTACATATCGGCGCCATCCGTTCCCTTATCTGGCTACTCGTTTCTCTGTCCGTCTGGTTGCCTCCTCAACTGTGACGGCTCAGGGGCCTGCCGTTAGCTTGTTCCTTTGCTCCCAGGGCTTGTGCCCTACAAGTTCTAACAAGTCTCTGTTCATCAGGCTATCAGTACATGGACTCTTGTCCTTGAGGCCTTGTCCTACACCCAGCTGCCTACAACTTCCTTTCAGGTAGTTATAGAGAGCAATAAGATGTCCCCTGAGCCTCCTTTTCTCCAGACTAAACCACCCCAGTTCCCTCAGCTGTCCCTCATAAGACTTGTGCTCCAGACCCTTCACCAGCTTCGTTGCCCTTCTCCGGACATGCTCCAGCACCTCAGTGTTTTTCTTGTAGTGAGGGGCCCAAACTGAACACAGTATTCAAGGTGAACTGGATGACAGGGCAGCAGCCATGTGGGAAAGGAAGGGGATCTCTGTTTTTTGTAAACTTAAGAGAAATGGAAAATGAAGACTTTAGTAGCCCTTGCTTTCTGTCTTTGTAATTGCAAGAGAGTGAGTTATGGTTTGCACTCTTTGCATGCTTTGATAAGTGCATCTTGATCCTGAGTACCTAGAGGTGGCCTGGATGATACCTGGTGGTTCCAGGTGATACCTGGAAACCAGGTATCAGTTACGTCCTCAGTAAATGTCCCTTTGCTTTTATTTGCAAGCTGAGTTTTAGTTGCAACTGAACTATATGTTGAAAACGATTGTTGGCTTGGACAGGTCCTATCACGCTGGTCTTCTCAGGAGGAAGACACACTGCTTGGCTGTGGAAGTTGCATGTGCCTGGAGTGCTGCACACGGGGAGAAGATGATGTCTCTGGCATACAAGGGTGAAGACACAGATCTAAAGGGACAGCAGCAGGGCAAGAGCAAAGCAGAGCGAGTAAAATTTCCTCAGTGGTGGAGGAAAGTGTAAATCTGGGGGCAGCAAGTGAGCTGGACTTTTAAGCACAGAGAAAACAAGGAGGCTACGTGCTGCGGACATTTCTTGGCACACAGGATGGGGCTTGCAGTAATGAGTATTTCTCAGCATAACAAAAGGTGCATTTCATTTGGCACGCATTCAGTATTAGTGCTCTGAATTGAGCTCACTGGCACTTGGGAGGGATGAAACAAATTGAACTTTTCAGCTATGAGCGAACTTCTCAAACGGTAGCTCTTTCTGCAGAAAGACAATTGAACTGCACTGCCAATGAGAGGTTTTCTATGAACCGAGGAAACTTAACAGCAATGACAGTTGTTACTGCTGCAGGGCAAAAGTAAAGATGATTTGGAGAAGGAAATGAGTTTGTAGGTTTTAGGCAACCATTGCCTAATTTTGTGTCCAAGACCCTTGAATTTTGTCACAAAGTGAGCAGTGCTTGCTGTTCTTACTGAGCCAGACAGGTTGATTCGAGTCCTTCAACTTAGCAAAGCTGTGCACGGCTCATTCCGTTAAAATGCAGTCTGACCACCACTCACTCCAGATCAGCATTCATCATCACTCATTCCAGATCATCACTCCTAATGTTCTGGTGGTTTAAAATCAGCCTGTCACATCATAAAATTTGAAAAGCAGCAGAATATCAAGGTTTTGGACTTAAGAGATCCCTGAACAAAGGTACGTGGCTGATGATTCTCATCTGTGGAAAATGAAGGGTCTTCAGTTGTTCTGGTGCTTGCCACAGCAAAACACCCCTGGAAAACAGTGTAATCTTCCACAGGTTAAACAAAGCCGTTTGTCTTCAAAGAGTTTTTTTACCTGCAGGTTTCCGTCAGAGAAAACCCAAGAGGAGGAAAGCATTCCCATTGGCCATCAGCATCCCACAGGAGTCTTGCTGCCATTTTCTGCAGCACTTTGTGGACTCTGAACACTCAGTATCTTTCAAAGCAGGGTGCTGAAATGAATTACAGGCCTTTGAAGTTGTTCCTTGGGATGTGTGATGCATACAGCTCATGTGAATTTCTTGTCTTTCTCTGGAGTTCTGAGTAGTGGCCTGCCCTTGAATCTAGTTATTAAATCAGAGAAGACAAGACTTCCATTGAACTTCGCACACAGTGGAACTGCCAGTGCACAGGAGCAAAAGCACCATATCACGGTTGTCCAGGCATCTGGAGTCAACTGTCTGCACAGTCAGCTGTCTCCACAACTGACTCAGCCGGTGTCACAGTTGAGACCTCTGGAGACACTGTGATATGGACAGATACAGGTCTGGAAAGAATACAGGTGCCATCTTTGGAAAACGAAAAGGCACAGGCTAATTCTGGCATTTCACTTTATGCTGTATGTTGTAACCTCGCCAGCAAAGAGGTCTTGTGTATCCTGAAGCAGATTACTGCGATTTTCTAATCTAGCTGTAATACTTATGGAGGATTTTTAGAGATAATTTTCTCTCGTCAGTGTTGTACAACATATAGTTGTACAACTATCCCAAAATACTGTAGCGGTGAGGTGCTGGAAACAGAATTCTACATGTAGAGATATTTCCAAATTAACAGCTGATTAGGGATCCCATATTTTATAGTGATACCCATAAAATCAAGTGAAAAGAAAAAAGTAGATTTTCATTCCCTTTCCCCTTCAACAGAAGTGGAAAGTGTCCCTGACCATGGCAAGGGATTTGGAACCAGATGATCTTTAACCCAAACCACTCTGTGATTCTCTGATTCTTTGAAGATATGCTGGGTCAGGAGTTCCTGTGCTTTTTGTTCATTCTGCTAGGAAAAAACAAACCAAACCAAACCAAACCAGAAATTTAGGAAGTCTGCAAGTTTTCATATGGAGATATGGTAAAATCCTACTGCTTGTGGGAGTCTGATCCTTGACTGAAGATTTCTTTTGCAAGAACTTCCCCTTTCAAGGTGGAAGCTCTTCAATGCCCCTCTCCAGACTGTTACATCCCCTACATACCTGTCGCGACGGAGGGAAGACACAGTCACTCAATATGAGTGATCAGCAGACTTCGTTTATTGTACCTTACAGTCACCTTTTATGCCTTGCTATAATTAGCTCATACATATTACAAAAGTTAAGCTCCTTATTGGTTAGTTGCCTAAATACCAAGCCTGCCCCTAGTTTCTCTTCTGTAGTTTTCTGTTCGCACCTGCAACATTCTTCCCCCACCGAAATCTTCCTGTTATTGTGTAACAAGAACAGCCAAAGACAGTGTATTTTGCTTTACTTCAGATAAGCTGAGAGCCATGTGCTTTTTTGTCCAGCCAGCTGGACTATGTCTATGAGACCTTCTTCAGCTAGCCAGTTATGCACACATACCAACACCTCTGCTACTCTTCTCTTTTCTGCTGTTTGAGCCCCTGGAGTTTCCATAGGGATTGATGGGCCAGCCAAGCAAAGCACATTATTTACAGCATTATCAAGGATACTATCTTCTTAAACGATGGGAAGAAGAGTGATATCATAAAACGTATGTGACACCACCCCCACCCCCCAAAGCAGGCAAAGAAACTGCACAAGATTCTTGGTTTTCTCTTGAATGCTGAGCAGAAGAAAAGTTCTGCATGGCTGTAGTTAACAAGTTCAGAGAGGTTCAAGTTCCATTGCTTTGTGGACTAGGCTTCCATTCTTTGTCTATGATGACTAGACATGCCATCTCCATTGTCTGAAAACAAATAATGGCTTTTAAAACTATTGTGATGAGCAAGTAGATTCACTTTAACTTCTGCCTCATGGCAGCAGTGATAGATATTAAACCCGTACAATAGGGTCCTGGCTCCCATTCTGGCCTCTAGAGAAGTGGGTTTGGTTTGGCCCCAGCACAAAACAAACAATGGAGTCATCCTGGAGCAATTTTCACAAGAATATCCACCTGTGAGAAATGACTCTTTTCAAATCACATTGAACAGGAGTAACAAGGGCTAATAGTCCAGCCAACACTTTTTCTCAAATGAAATTAGGATAGAGGTGGCTAGGATTTTCTTCTGCCTGTCTCTACTCATTAAGCTAAAATTTGCTGAGCAGCTATTTGACATCTCAGTGATGTGTACCTTTGAAACACAAAATGTTTAAAAATATATTAACATATCCATTAAAATTAATATTTGAGTATGTATAAACATCTATGGAAACATACATTAAATACTTTTGTTTCTTATTGAAGAAGTGACTCCCATTTTTGCCATTTGCATAAACTTCTTCTGTCTGAATAGAGGTGAGAAATGTCAATCAGAATTCAGGCCTTACTAGACTCATACTTTCTTAAAAAACGTAAGACCACATATATATTTAATTGAACCATCAGAAACTCAGGGAAGAGTTCCAGTAGGTAGCAGGAGGTTTCTGCTGACTGAAGAAACAATGTTTCATTTTGTAGAGTTTCTGGAGCCAAAAGTGCTTTCCAGTCTCGCTCCTGAGGTGGCATTACACTGGTAAAGCCACTCTGCCACACCTCTCTGTCTCCCGCTCCTCCCAAGTGAAATCAAACTCAAGACAAAGTATTATGCACAAGAAAGTGCAGGAAAATTCTGATGTGCATTTAGTGACTTAAGTCAACGTGTTTAAATGGGACACTTTTCCATGGGCAGTTTCATTAACGGATACCTTGAAGCCTGCCAGACTCAGCTCTTTTCTATGGGGGAAAATGTCTCAAAGCTGCTTTTCTCCAGACTCCCGTTGCCCTGCATTAAATGAGAACAGTCCCCTCTGGACACTGCTGAAGAGAAGTCCTTGTGCACGCGGAGCTTGTGCCAGAGCAACGCTTGCTTACTGCCACACTAGTAGTGCGGACAGGGTATATTGAGTAGGGTGGACTTGGAGGTGGCAGATCCCTTTCACAGCGGTTGCTGAGCCTTCAGCCTTTTTCTTCTAATGGGACAGAAGGGGGTCAGATTTTGAACATTTCACCATTCAGTCTGATTCAATTAAAAGTCAGTTTTCATTTCAGATGTAGCTTATGCGCTTGCTGAAAACCTTGGTCAAAGTTGATAACATTCCATAAGTGTTTCTTTTTTGAGAAAAGGTGATAGACTGATGCATATGCCTTTCACATCAGACCCAGTTGCCTCAGAGTTGACAGCATTTACTGCCAGCAGCTGGAATGAGCAGTCCTCAAATTACAGCTGCTCTGGGAGGACGAATACGGAGAAGAGATTGCTCATACACTGGAGCTCTTAGCCCCGAGCAATCAACACCTTGACCTGCTGCCAGAAATGGACAACATAGGGAGCAAAGATGCTCTTAAAAAAGTATTTAGCAGAAGGGATGCTCCGGTGCTTCCTGGTGCAAACCCTGGTAGAACAAACCTCGGTAGTTCATACTGGATTCAGACAAGGATGTAGACCACCACGATGACTCTTCCAAGCCCAGGCAGATGGAGATCAGAGAAGGTACTGCAATTAGCTGCTGCCAGACAGCAGTGCAGCTCCCCACTGCTGCAGGAAGTGCCCTTCCAAGCCTATTCCATGCCTATTCCAAGCAGGAAGGCCCAGAAAGGGCTTCAGACCCTGTTTCTGGATGCATTTCCCTGCCACCCAGCATTATTTGAAAGTAGCTTGCTTTTGCTTCACAGTCAGATGTCTCTGACTCAGGATCTTGCTGGTGACAGAGTTAAATGCTGTCCTCTGGGCTTGCTTTTCTTACAAAGCAGAAAATGCATGTGTGTTGCTGGGGTCCAGGGTGAAACCAATGTTTTCAGGCAACTTGGGACCAGCAGGTCTGTTTCACTTACAATGTGATTCTGCATCCCGGGCACCCATGGATGGAAATGATTTTGCCAGTCCTTCTTCATACTTGTTAAATCCCTTGAGGTTAGTGACACAATTATAGCTGTAAAGTGTGAATTGTTGGCGGTATTAATAAAATACTAATGAAAAAAATAATTTTTTAAAAAAGTAACCCTTTTTTTTCATTCCCTCTAGGAAGAGTGATCTGCTATTCTTGGTGTACCCAAAGCCTGGCCTGAAATGTGGTCCGTCCCGAGCATACCCTTTCCCTTTCCGGGGACAGGTGGCATCATTCTCTCAAGGCCCGGGTCAGCGTGATAATATCAGTGGTGGTATATCAGTCATTACTGTAACACACAGTCAAAAGCAGCAGAACTAGGAGCCAACGAGGAAGAGCAGGAGTGAGCTACTTCTTTCTCTTTCTTTTGCTCTCCCTTCCTCCTTCCTCCTTCTGCTCAAAGGAAAACCAGAAGGACAGTGTTGTGCCAGAAAGGCCTGTTGGGTTACATCTGGGACTCTGTCAAAAAAGCAAGGCTTTGAGGCTCTTGATGACGCACTTCCTAAACTGATGATGGTTCCTTTATCAGCTGCAGGGTGATTGCGTGTCACTGTGGCTCCTTACTCTCCTTTGATCTTCCTTGCTCTGGAGCCCAGCCTTTATTCATGTCTGGGTTAGGTGTGTAGCATCAGTTCATCATTTTCCATCTTCACAGCTTTTGGATGGTGCAGAATTTTATCCAAGTCAGGACAGGTGTTAAAAGACACTTTCTGAACATGAGGATGACACCCTAGCAGAATTTTAGCTCCTTCTGCAAAGCATGGGTTCCCTTTGGCCATATTTGACCTGTGCATGTGTGCCGCCTTGAAGCCTGTGCCCTTCCCGTATTCTCCAGTCAAGTCCTGCCCCTAAACAGTTGAAAACAGAAGTTCATGGTGGAAAGATCTGGGAAACGTTAACCGATTTTGAATTCTGGTTTGAAAAAGTTCTAAGACAAACTTTGTAATGCAAGAGGTAAGTCTGTTCAACCATACACGGTGCAACAGTCAAATTTTTTTTTTTTTTTATTCATAGCGGTACAGTGAAGAGTAGAATGGCTTCTTAGTAACGCTGCAGTGACAAGTAATGTTTTTCACAGCTTCTGCTGAAATGGAGGGGGGTCTCTCCACTGATGTCCCAGGTCTTGAAACCCTTACTGAAGCCCGGATGTGATCCATAGTTTGCCTGCAGGATTCACCCTCCATGGGACAATGGCAGAGCCTAATTGCTTTGTGTGACATTCACAATGGCACCTTCTCCATTGCTGTCAAAAATGAGTGGCATCACTTGCCTTGCAAATACTAAAATTTTATGCATTTAAAACCTGGCATTGCTATTCACTACCTTAAATCTTGGCCCGTCTCTTTTGCAGATTGTTTTTACAGATACGGAAAAGAAGTGTGGTGGGGTTTTTGTTTCATTTCCTATCCATATAGTTATGCATAAAAAGGAAAGGAGAGACATGGTTCACTGGTTTGAGACGCTTTACTTGTAGCCTTAGAATTCAAAAGAAGTTTTGCAGCCACCCACAAGCCTGCATGACAAACTCCACAATACAGGAAACAATGGCATCCCTTTGGGGCGCCTTATCCTTTGAAGGCTTCAGGTAGGTGACAAATGAAGACATGAGATTTTCCTCTGACTTCCTAGGCTGATAGCTGCCTCAAAGTAAGCAATAAGTGTCTCTGAATTTCTTAGTCCTGCCATGTTTACTGCTGTTGCTATTGATCTTGGGTACACAGTGACAAAGATGGGCATTGGAGCGGAGATTTGGAAGGCATTCAGTAAAGACCTAGATGGTGCGCCCCTGGAAGCCAGTGGTAAAATGAAAACTTTGCCATTTGCTATAATGTCAGCACCGAAAGTATCCAAAAATCTCACTTGAAAAACCCTCGTGTCAAATTCTGTCCTGAGTTGCCCACAGTGACTGCCGTCAGAGCAAGTGCTGGCCACTAGCACAGGACAAAAGCTTGACAAGCTGTTCTTTGTGTTCCTGTTTAGTTCTCCAGCACCCTACACGCTCATCATCCTGTTACAACACTGCTTCCCAGCATGGTGCAGAGCATTTTACTCAAGGAATGAAAATAGCTGTGAAAATGAGCTAATGAAAATATAGGAGGCACTACCCAAAGAGTTGTTGTATCTCAGAAAGTGTGTGAGACATTAATCTCTAGATACTAGTGCCTGTGCTTAAATGGCTCTCATTCCCACTGGGAGACTACTTGCATGTGATTTCTAAGTCTCCGTCTCACTGACCAAGAAAAACAACCATACATTGAGTTGGAGTGTTAGGCAACGGCTCTACAAGGTTCAGGTGCAGTGAGATGGTGCAGAGTGAACAAAATCTAGCTCTCAAGCGTAACTTAGAGTGTAGGGTTATGTGATGTATCTTATTTCTGCCTTAATTTCGCAAGGGTCGATTTCTGTATGGCTTTGGGGCAGCTTTTGCTGCAGGGGTAGTCGAGGAGTATTTTGCAGGAGGCTCTTCCGCAGCAGTGCAACTGTGGCTGCATCTCTGTTTTTTTCCTGAGATCCCTGGTCGTTGCTTTAAATGGCTTTTTGTTTTCATTAGTGATTCAGAATGGATTTTTGCAGACAACCATCTTGATTTGCATGTAAAGAAATGTATTCATGTACAGAAAAAAGTATTCTTTGGTCCCTTTTCCAAATTATTCTTTTTTAATATTTCAGTGAGCAGAAACAATGGCATCTCCTCACCAATGGGCAATCACACATCACATATGGCAAACGCTGAATGGAAATACTTCATTCATTTCAATGGAAACTGCACTAGGTCAGCATGGCCAAAGGCTGCAAAGTAATCAGAAGCTTCAATTAGTTCACAAGCTGCACGTGGAGCTGTGCTTAATGAATAAATTAATACAACTTGGAGCTGTTCACGGGACAATTCAGAGACAGAAAATGAAGGAAAGGAAAATGTAGACCAGGATAGTTTAGACCTATGAGGAAGCAAGCTCCTTTCTGGGTACATTTGTCCCGGGTGTCTGATGACCAGTGCGCAACACAAGAACTTATTGAAAGATGAAATGAAAGAAATGAGATAACCTTGTGACTTGCAGATCTTGTTGTTCCAGCAAGTGCATCAAAGCCCAGCCATGGGCTAGAAGAGATTAACAAGGAATTGTGGTGAGATGATGAACTGTAGCAAACGTCCTGGAGCAAAACTTTGACAGTGAGGGTCTGTGGACAAGCAGCTCATTTTGGCAAGGCCGGAAAAAGTAAATGTGTAAGCCTGCTATTGAGTGGTCTTTTTTAATGGTACGGTGATCCAGAAGAAGCAGTATTTAGGCAGACTGTGCAGCAAGTAAAAAGGGCATCATTGCAGCATAAGCCAAATCCTGTACGGGGTACCTGGTCTCTTTTTTAAAAAGTGAGTCTACGGAAACGGTCCTTCATCTTTCATGTCAGTAGTGATTTCTGCATCAACTATACTGGTGCCGTAGAACTGACTTCATTCTATTCCAGCTGTTCTGGCAAGCAAAATTGGCTGCTTTACCTTTGGCGAACTGAAAATCAAAGCTGTTTCTCAAGAAAATATGCTGCAACAAAAGCCCTTTTTTTAAAACTGTCTTAAAAAAACCCTGTCTTTTCTCTCAGATATGCTAGACAAAAAGATGTTTAATTTTCAATTATATTTGTATTCTATTTTGGCTTTTTAAAAAATGCAGAATCCACTGTCTTATTTTTTTAGGTTTGATTTTAAAAAATAATAAGGCCATTTCTACTTTGCTATCCTTTTGCACTTCAAAGAAACAAAAGAAGAGAACATAAGAACACCACGTTCCTCCAAAAGCCTCTTCTTCTTCTTCTTCTTCTGGTCCCCTTTTTCTGTGGCGAAGAGGAAATAAAAGCAAGAAAATGGAAGACAACAAAATAGAAAGAACGCAAAAAGAAGAAATTTTCTCAGACATGTAACAAAATTGATTCGAGGACTCATTTTGAAGCTTAAAAACCCCTTTCATTTCTTTGTAAGCTGTCATACAAAAAAAGGCAAAATAAATATTTTCATGCTTTCCTAAAATAAAATCACAATTGGAATGCATCTGGGGTGTTTTTTGAAAGTATTCTAGCAAAAAGTATATACCAGTCCTGCTCTCTGGCAGCGGCAGCAGCAGCATTAATACCTCTGATGGCCAATTATACTTCTGCAAACATACTATTTCCATGTCTTGCTATGCTGACATACATATGATCCCAGTGGCTTCACTCATTTCTCACAGATGTCTTAAACAGCCATTCACTTTTCTTGCTGAGGACCACAACTCATTTTTTTTTTTGAGCACTGTTAGTCCCATTGGGTCAACAGAGCTTGATTTTGAGTAGCGTGAACTCTGCCATTCCCACTTACAGGTACACTGAGTAAGAATTATATTTAGGCATTTTACGGAGTGACATTTGTGATGTGTGTGTTTTTTTCTTCACCTTCCTTCTTTTCTTTCCTCCTTTGCCTCCCTTGATCCTGCTATTGGAGAGGGAGAACTTGTTGTGGCTGCCTACGAGACCCAGAGATCTCCAGTCTTGTGTGCAGGAGTGAGTACAATGGGAACTGCTCTGATTCACCTCTCTGTAGCTGCCTGAGCTTTTTTGCATGGTATGGTCTGGTTTTGATCAGAATCACAGTTTAGAAAACACGCTTAATGCTTTTGGTAACATATTCAAAGAGACGTATTTCATGCGCAAAGTAATTGCCTTTTCCTATGTCAACAGTTTCAGTGAAAATAAATCCCTCTGCTAAAAAGCCATTTTGGTGAAAAGCCTTATTCTCTTGCAAGTGTTTCCTCAGTGCCCAGCACTTTCCCATCCTTGCTGAGATCAAATGAGAAGGATGCTTTGGTTTGCACTCCCTATTAATGCAGTGGAGGATATTTGTCCCACGCTTGCCTCCATGAAGTCTAGGACTACTGATGTAAATAGGACCTTGCTCTAAGCAGTCCACATCACAAGGTGACCATGGGGAAGAAAGGGTGCTGTGCCATTAGTTTCACGTGTCAACACCTACAGGAGCAAAGCCCCTGTGTGGCCAGCAGTGGACCTTGGCACTACAACCCCAGTGTCAGAGGACAGTCCCCAATGGTTTCTGCACAAGCTGTGGTTCAGCTCTGCCAAATGAAAAGCCCACCTCTGCCAAGGCCTTGGCACATATGACTCTGGAGGAGCCAAGATTACATGGTGGCTTGAAACCTCACGGCTGAGCAAGCTTTTCATCAGGAAAGTGGCTTTTGCAGGTAATCAGAGTCCTGTTTTTCAGTAGTATGATGGTTTCTGCATGTCAGTATTGCCTTTTATTGCTCCTTGGATCAAAGTTCTGCCCCTGCTGGTGGGAAATCTGGTGAGAAGGTAGGGTGTCACCTTGAGAGAAGAGCTGGGCATGGAGCTGCGGGCGTCAAAAGGTGGTGGAAAGCCCCCTGCCCCCTCTACAGCCAACTCAACCGGAGGAAGTTAGCTGGATCCACAGTCCTGCACAGGATCAGTTCCTTGTGAAAGCCCAGATGGCATGTTCAGAACAAATTTTTTAACCTCTGTACAGAGGTAGGGTCCATGAAAAATGGAAATAAGAGAAGAAACCAAAAATTTCACCCCTCCATCAGGTGCCACTTAAGGGCTCCTCAGAGCTCCAGTTGACCCCTGCAGCTCCTCACAGTGCCCAGTGAGCAGCACTGGTGACCACTTAATGGAGCTGGAAACAGCTTAAAGTTAAGATGCAGCTGTGCTCAGGTAGCATTTTCATGTTAAGGAAGCAAGACTTTTTTAGCCACCTGAAGGCCAGAGATATGTAAATATGTTTTTCTTATGCATCTATTTTATGCTAGGAGAGAACACATTTTTAATTCACAGCTATATCAGAGATCAGATTGATTTCTAACTCATTTTTATAAAGAGTTTTCAAAATTCAGATTATTTTCCCAGTGCTTTCCTTTCTGAAATTTTTTTTCATTATCATATTCTACTTTTAAAGTAGGAATTTGCTATTGAGTAAATAAACAATATTTATACATTTCAAAAAATATTAATCATACTGTAAGATTCCCCAGAACATGCTCTTTATCAAAATTGGAATTGTTTGACATTTTTTGTTCTCACCATGCAGTGTGGTGCCTGGGGCCTTGTGTATCACACTGCACCCATATCGGTTGCAGAACAGAGAACAAATGATTTCCACTTTGCTCAAAGGAGATAGGAAATTGTTGAAGCAGGTCCAATTCTGATCCCCTTTCCCTTCTTTTCCTTCCTTAAATGCACGTATGAATACCTAAATATACATCAAGTATAAAGCAAAGTGTGTAGGTGCAGAGCTCAAGGACAGAACTGACCCCTCTCACAGCTTCCCAAACACACAGCAAATAAAACCTGTCCCGTATTCAGTCACTGATACCAAGCTACCCCATTATTTTCTGACTCAAGAAAACAAAGAAATGGAACAAAACCACCTTGCTTCTCCTCTGGCAGGATGGCACATATGCCTTCAGATCCTTGTGACAGCAGAAGATTCATCCTCCACATCACTTGAATAGATGGCATCTGCCTTTGTCCCTCAGAGCTAGATGTAATTAATTATGCAGATTAGGCTTTTCCAGATTGCTTTACTACACACAGTCCTGTCTCATGAAACATAAGTAAGATCTGTATTTAGATCTTACGAAACTGTAGAGTAAGACACAAAATCACTGCTTGAGATCTATAATCTACAGAATTTTTTTTCATTTATGATAATGTGTTGAGATACTACAATACTGGTGACCTTCTAAGAGCCCCAGCTGACAGATTTTTTTACTCCAAGTTTAGGCATAAACCCTTATGCGATATACACACTGCCCTATTTTCATTTTTTAGGGTCTGCCTTCTCTCTGCCTCACTATTTCTGTATCTCTTTAATGAAGTGCTGGAATACTAAACAATTTTTTCATTAATACAACTTTATTGTTGATTTCTTTCCACATTCACAGGGTGCATCACTGGGATAGTTTTCCCTAGTTTGTTTTACGTTCCTTCTCTTAAAAACTACTTCAGGAGCTCAATGATTCATTAATCCTACAATCTTCTGGGCATCTTTTTTCACTGTGGGGTGCTATCCCAGTAACTTCAATGAGTGTATTCAGAGAACCATGTGAACAGTTGCTTCAGTAACCGTGCCTGGAGATAGAGTCAGTTGTCAAACATGGAGTTTTTTACTCATAAATATTTTTGAAGGTTTTGGATTTAATTTTTTTTTTTGTCATTTGTTTAGGAAGACTTTGCATCATACTGTTATTTAAAAAGAAGAGGCAGGGAAAACAAGGCTTGCATTTTTTAAGTTACTAACAAAATTGCCTCTGAATGCAAAGTGCTTCTTAAGACTTACCTTCACTGATTTCTAGAGCAGAGACACCAAATTTCAGAATTTATAACAAATTGCACAGCTGAAGTCCATCTTTATTCAATAAAATTCTTAAGCACATGCTCACTTTTAAAGCCAAGCCTGTGCATACATGTTTTGCTGATCACAGTCAGCAATTTCATTTGAGTTTTGAGATCAGATGTTATATTCTGATATCATGCAAAAGCAGAGCATTAGGAGCACAGTGGCAGCTGGAACAGCTGATATGCATTTTAATACAGACACACACACATAACATGTATTGTACATGCCATAAGAACATACGTGCTTAATATATATGTAATTTGTTGTGAAAGGTTTTCAGGTGATGGCCATGCCAGATTCAAGCATATTGCCTATGGAGAAGTGGAAGGAGGCACTACGCATCTGTGTGATTTATGCCATGGTAGACGACATAGAGGGGTAGCTCCCCTATGTGGTACTAATGGCAGAGGTAGAGAAATGTTGGGCAAAATTGCACCTGGGAATTAAAACCTGCACACAGCAGAATTTCACAAGAGGTACTGTGTGTGAATGAGTAATTACATATATAACTTTCTTTGTGTCACTGAAGTTACTGGTACTATCAGCATTTTCCTTTGTACAAGATTCAGCATGGAGAGTTTATTTCTGCCAGCTCAGTGGCAGAGCTGGGTTGGTACTGGCGGTCTTTAGAGATGTTTAATGTAACTGATAGTTTTCTGGAAGTGGTGAAGTTGCAACAGAGCCAGAAGAGTCTGAGAAGTCCTGTGGAAAGTGGCACAGGACTAGCTTTTGCAATCCTCAACCCCATCACAGTCACATTATTTCTCTAAATTACATTAATGTGTGATGTCATTGTCATTTTCAGCACTATGCAGTCTGAAATGTTTTGGTTCTATGGTAACTGCTAGCAACTGTCTTCTTAAGGGCCCAGTAAAGTCAGAGGAAAGAATCACAATAACTTTGCCTTTGCCTATAAATCTTTGGCTCCATCTTAGAATGCAGCCTCCTAAAATGGATGGAAAGGGCCAGATTTTTCACTCCGTGTTTTTGCCTTTACTTTTTTCCTCTGTCCCTGTATACATGCCTCTTCTGTCACAATGTGGATGCAGGTTTAAATGCAGACTAGGAGGGTGCCAACATACCAGAGCTTTTAAGAGCAGCTTAGACATGAGCACTCAAGTCAGGAATGCTTTCAGTTTGTTTAGTAACTCTGCCTTGCACCAGGGGAATAGACCTGCTAACCTCCAAGGTCCTTTTGTGAGCTCCTCAAAACATAAATGCTGTGCTTTTGTGTTGCACTTCTCCATCTGAAGTCATACTTATTTCTCCTGAGCACAGCGGTGTGTGCAATCAGCCACAGCCCTCCTTTGGGATAAGCTGTGTGTTTAGTCTCTAGACCATCAAGAAATAAAACACCATTAAGCAAAGCAGGCATTTTACACTCTCTTCTATCTTGCAGAGAGAAAATCACTGAAGCTGCTGATCTTTAGTCTCTGCTGTCATCCACTGCATGCAGCCTTCTAGCTGCTGACAGGTGACTGCAAACTCAGGAAGGATTTAAAGGTCTAAGTCCACAGCAAATTATGTAGGAGGAGGGATGTGCTTGTGCCTTACAGTCCTCCTCAGGTGCTAAAACAGGTGTTTGTTGCCCCAACTCCTGCCATGACTGGAAGCATAAGCTCTCATGTATCCTCATAGGCAGCTGAATAAGGACTCCAACATTCAGCAATGCAGCATCATTGTCAAAGGGAAAGAAAGCAGCAGTGACAGCTGTAATTGTCCACATGGCCAAGGGTGTGGGGTGTTTGGTTTGGGAAGTTTAATACATTTCATACCTAGGGAAACTGAGGCACAGAGAAGTGACAAGGCTCATGGAAGGACACTAGGCAGGCTACTGATGGAGTACCTCAGAAACTGTGAATCTGTGTGCCTATGGGAACTGCTCTGAAAACCTGCTTTCCTCTGATCTATTCCCTTACACACGTGGGTTGTCACCTCCAGCCCCACGACATCCAGATATTCAGCCCCAAATTACAAAGGTCCTTTGTCTTACAAGCGGAGTCCACTCAGGCTCTCCCTCTTGCCCTGAATAAGGGACATGGGGCAGTATTTTTTTGCAGAGATCTTGTGTCAGCTTACAGACTGATGCTCATGGAAGTGATGATCAAGCCTTTGTTTCCCTTTTCCTGCCATAGCAGGGATAAAAAGTGCTTTCCTTCAGTCCCACACCCAGAGGAAAAGTCTTTCCTACATGCTTCATGTTCAACTGTGCTGGCCTGAGTTTCTGGTAACCATGAGCCTGCTTCCTATTAAACAGGTAAGGGACAAAGGGCAGTCTTTGTCCTGAAGACGTCCACTTCTTTCCCTGGTACCCCCATATGATGAGAGTCAAGGGCAGGTAAGGCAGGTAAGGACATCCAGCTCTTCAAAGAAAACTCACCCCCTTAGTGCATTTGCTCTGCTTTGCTTTGCTTCATGCAATAACCATCCCTGCACTTACTCAACATTTGGGATCTGTTGACTCACCTCCTCACCAGGTGCATGTTGCACTGTGCCCTCTGCTCACCCTGCTCCTGGCCCTCCTCACATCCTGTTTCAGTGGCATGGCAGCAGGCACTTTTGGTAAGGGTGCCACCAACTGAGCAATAAGACATGTCGTTCAGATCCTGCACAGCTCTCACAAGGATTTTCTTGCCAGTACCATGCTGTGGCTCATTTCAGAGACAGAGATAGATGGTGGGCACAGGCAGTGTAGGGGGGAAAGGGAGCAAAATGGACATGGGCATTGCAGAGCAAGGAGGAGGGTGACTAGAGCAGGAAAAGACAGCCATCCATCCTCTCACTGCGTTCCCCTGTGCTACCAGCATGTCCTGGTTTCAGCTGGGATAGCGTTAATTTTCTTCTTAGTAGCTGGTGCAGTGCTATGTCTTGGATTTGGTGTGAGAACAATGTTGGTACACACCAATGGTTTTAGTTGTTGCTGGTTAATATTTACAGTAAGGCAAGGACTTTTCAGTTCCTCAGGCCCTGCCAGTGAGAAGAGTGGAGGAGCACAAGAAACTAGCCAGAGAGGTATTCCACACCACGGGATGTCATGCTCAGTATATAAACTGAGGCAGGGGAGGCGGGGTGACAGTTGGCCGGAGCCTATTGATTGCTGCTCGGGGACTGTCTGGGCATCAGTCAGCAGGTGAGCGGTTGTCTCCCCTTCTCCCTTTTTTTCATTGTAATTGTTGTTATTATTTTTCTTAATTTTATTTTATTTCAATTATTAAATCGTTATTATCTCAACCCTTGAGTATTGCATTCCTTCCCAATTGTCCTCCCCATCCCTGGGGAGGAGATGAGAGGAGCAAGCAGCTGCATGGTGCTCGGTTACTGCTGGGGTTAAGCCACAGCACAGCCCCTTCATTCGTACAAACAGGAGAGGGCTCAGCCTGGATCGAAGGTCAACCTCACCTCACCTGCTCAGCTGCTCTGCAAGCAACAACCTGCTGGCTTCAAAGGGACCATCCTGGTGACCCCTCCCCTGATGAACCTGCAGGACTGTGCCCAAAAATTCAGATTACAGTATTATGTCTTCTTTAGTGTTCAGCTAGAAAGTAATTCAATCAGTTCCTCAGACAGGGAATCAATCCTATTTGGAAATTACACAAAGGGCTCCCTTTGCTTCTAAGTATCTGTGGCTGCACCTAGCAGGTTTGATTAATGGTGTGATTACTATCCATATCAAACAGGCACAGAGTCATAAAATAGTTGGCCAGCCACCCGTCCTACTCATCCAACTTTTCAACAGACTAACCCAGCGCTTTATTGCAGCACAAAAACCCAAGAGATAAATCATGCATTCAAGTCAGCTCTGAAATGCATGGGAAACAGCCGAAGACTGCTTGATATGCAGGTAGGACAAATCATTATCAGGTCAGAACTATAATAAGAAGTTCCTGTAAATGAAGTACAGATTATAAAGTATCAGTTGTTATTTAAACAAACAGAAAGTAACAAGTATATGTGCGTACATTTGTGTAAACAACACATATAAATACTCACATGTACATAAGTGTTCCTATATCACAGCTTTTGTTTACACACTTTCTGGCTTTTACCCCTCAAATTGTGTTTGAAAGACAAAAAGAAAACAGTAGTAGTGTGTGGATGTTGTGTGTGGCACTGGACTTTAAAAACTGATTTTTGAAGCAATTTGAAAAGAAGGAGAAAATAACAATGGAGTTCATCATGGCTTAGCAGAAGGAGGTGCAGAGCATCAGATGCTTCAACAGAGCACATGTGTGCCCCAGCTATAGTGTCCTTCCACAAGCCCCAGGAAGCTCCTAGGAGGTCAAGGTTTAAACAACTTTTGAAAGCTGGTCTTATTTGTTCTCTCCTGCAATTGCTTACATTTAAAATCCTTAACTTCTCCATCATGCGAGCATGTTGGGAGACATTTTGAAATGGAAAACAAATTATGATTATAAAGCACTGTAAAAAAAGTTGTTCCAGGTAGGGCACAGTTCTTTGCTTTGGTCTACAAGCTAGTAATGATGTGCAGTACTCCAGACCAAAAGAAATGTGCAACTGTTTTGCCCTCCATACTCCCCGCATAGACAGACCAAGGTAAAAGAGCAACTTCCCAGAATATCCTGAAAGAGAGTGGAGAGGTGACATGGGGATGACGTGCGGAATTAGACTCTATAACTCGAAAGTTATAAAGTAGGTATGTCTATTGCGCGCAGATGCACGGAGGATCGCTCCTCCACAAGCGTGCATGCCCAAAGTGACGAACCATCTCACATTTATACAATAAAACAAATGAATATTCAATTAACACCTATACATATTTGTTACCTAAACCCGCTTACTCTCGCTTTGTATGTTAATTAGCTTATCAGTCCTTTGCCTGGAATGTGGTGGTCTTGCAGGTTTGTAGGTGATTCATGTTCTTGTGACCATCCGATCTTCTTCAGCAAGGAGGCTTAGCCCTCCCTCCCTCTAGATAGCATTGGAATATCTCCCATCCTTTTCTCATTCTTTTTTAAAATTGCCCCTTTGTTAGAGGAAGAAGGGCAGGTGTCTCCTCAAAACTGTAGGTGTCTCCTCAAGGCTGTGTGCCTATGTGACCAGACACCACACCCATGACTAGTCACCATACCCACATTCCTGGGCAGACATATACAATCACAATCTATGTGCATTGTCCCCATTTCACACTATTTCTCCATATCAGGGAGACAACTGAAAGTGTCTATTTGTGGCCTCTGGAGAGGGCAGCTATCAGTGTCAGAGGAGCTGACACAGTCCATCACACTGACTTCTGCTACTCTAGTAAGATCACTTGGCCGAAGTTATTCAGCCTTTCTGAATAGCTGGGCAAAATCTGTCCGTCTCAAGTCCTCTAGGTAAGGTGATTTTATGGGCTAGGTTTGTAATCAGATGGAGAAACAACCTTGCTTTTTCCATGCAGGGACTTGCTGCTGCAGAAAGAATGTTAAATATGTGGTGTGTAACAAAGTAGTGTTAATCACTTACATAATGACAATTATTATGATGATTAAACAATAATTTTCTGTAAATTGTCTATAGATACTAATTATTGTTAATCAGCATCATTCTTAATTCTGTAGTCCGTTGTGAAAGCACTTGTAGGATTTGTACTTCAGAAAGATGTGTTCAGCATTGCTTTGAGGAATACTATAGTTGTAGTCACATGCCTTATTTTAGTTTAGATTCTTTTTGGTTTATGATGTGGTGGCTTTACATATAAAGGTATGAATGCTTGAATACAATCATTGATACTGGAACTCATTAACAGTGGACCTAATTTCTCCTTAAATCTTGTTCAAACTTTCTTTATCAGTTCATTACAATATAAATGTCATGGATTGCTCTTCTCTGGGACGATACCAGAAGTTGCACTGGTAAAACAGCTCCACCTCAGTGATAATCCACAAATTAAAGTGATAAATTGGCCCTGAACAAACACTGCGGGACCTAGAAGGAATCATTTCAGTCCATTAGTTTAAGTTGCATGTCCTAATGATGTGCTAGCATCAGGCTTATTAGGAAGGATGCCATTTCTCTGCATTACTAACTGCAGTGCAACAGCAGCTCAGCTGGATGCTGTGAGCTTCTGTCCCAGCAAGAGCAAAACCTCTTGCAGGCTGCTGGGAGAGTGCTGTTCCCTGCTCCAGATGGAGCAACTGAGTTCCTTGCTGAGCCCTACACATATAGAACCCTGGAGAATTCAGCATTGGATGAAAGTCACCTTTGCTGGGACAGGGTGCCCCCACCACACCTTACAAGGACAGGGACCACTCTTAAGTTCAATGCCTCTGAGACTCCAGCACTGCAGAGGTAGAGGGAGGTGAGCCAGAGGGGTGAGTCTGTGGGGATGAAAAACCATAACTGGATGTTTTTGGATCCTACAGCCTCTTGCTCAGCCAGTCCTTTTGCAGTGCCCAAAGACACAAGGAAGGAGCAGAAGAAGCAGAGCCCAAGGATGAGGGTGGAGTCCACAGCATGTTGATGCTCCCTCCAGCTTCAGTTACATCTACAGTGGTGATGGCTTCGTCTCCACCCCCAGCCCACACAGTTTATTCCTGAAGAGTGAAGGGGGGATGTGGGAAGCCTCCCCTGCAAACACTAGTTTCCTCCCCATCAGCTACACCACTTCTCTTTCCCCAGCAATGGGCTGGGAAGCTCTGGCCTTTTCTGTCACGTGACTAGATATGCAGATTTCTTTGAGCACATACTGAGTTTTATCCTTAAGTTCAGGAATTTGCATTTCCTCATCTCTAACATCAGAGACAAGAAGTTCCTTGACCTTGCCGGATCATTGCATGGACAGGTGACACTCAGGAGGTTCACACAGGGCACACAGATAACACCACTCACAGGGTGTGGGAAAATTACTTGGCGGGGGCAATTAGAGAAAACTGGGACCTGATAGAAGCACAGTATTATAGAAAGCTTTTTAGGGTAAAATACAGCTATCACTTTCAGGGAGGTTGGCTTGCATGGAATCTGTTTTACCACAGCTCCCTAAGCAACACACCCTGCCATCTCAGCACCTGCTGGTAGGAGTAACAGAGTGGAGCAGAGTGGAGACCCTGTGGCCAGGCTCTGTTGTACTCCCTGCAGGAATGGGAACTTGATGGCACCACACAGCTGATGAGCTGTATAGCAGCAATCACATGAAGAATATATGACAAAATTTCCGCTGCTGAGCCAACCATTGTAGTGAAATTACTTTCCTCAGATAAAATAATCTCATTGTAATATTAACACGCACCCCTATCCCAAAGTTACATGCCTCCAAAGGTACTACCACACCTCACTGGGCATGCAATACCAATCAGTAACAAAATACGTATGACTAGTGTCACTCAAGTGCCACCTAAATGTAAAGAAAATGGACTACTTCTGGACCAGAATAAGTCCAAAGTAGGGGGGGAATTGTTGTCTAAACTCCCAAATTACCACACACACAGTGTTTCCCTAAATTAGTTATGAATGAAGGGACTTCTCATCAAGGGAGTCAGCCTGGGGAAGGAAAAAAAAAAGGATGGTAAAAAGAACACCATTATCTTAAGTTATGCAGAAGGAAGCCTCCAAGGGGGGGGGAAGTTCTGGCTGCCAGAGGAGCTGATGAAGTGTTGCAATCCACAGAGAATGTGTTGAAAGTAGGACAAATGTAACTGTGGTAGTGGGAGATCACAACCTCCAGCTCAAATAGCCACCTTGAAAGAGGACAAACCCCTGCTTGGGGAGCATGTGTAGTTAGTGAAGAACTTCAGCAGTGCTATCTGACGATGTGTACTAGTTTGCATCAGAAGTGAGAGACTTGTGGGAAATCCTGTGTATGATAAATTAATATGCAATGTACTATGAAGTACAAAAAGTGGACAGATGAGGGGAGAAGTTAGGGAAGACTCCATTGCAACTTTTGGGATCAGTTGACAGGCTGAAGCTGTCTTCTCCCCAATAGGGACACCTGTTGGGTAAGAACTTTATTTTATGACTAATTCATGCTAGCTGCTATTAAGTGTGTTGTTTTAAGCTTGTTATACATTCAGTATATTATCACCAGCAATCCTCAAACCTTACTCTGTCACAAACTTGTATTTTGTATAATAAATATCTTCAGCTGGCATTCATTTTGTGTAATTCTCTGGAAATTCGAGTAGTTGTTATAAGGGATTTGACGCAGTGACACTGTCAGTAAGGGTTCCTGAATAGATAGGTTGAATCACCCTCTGATGCAGTGGGCTGTCAAAATGCAGGCAGTGGTCAGGCTGGTCGAACACAAGTGTGTCATTTTTCTTGGGAAATGACAGCTGATCAAGTGTAAAGTGTTCAAGAAAACTCCCTTCTTAACATGATACAGGGCTAAAGATACACAGGACCCAAATCCTTACAAAACATGAAAGCTTATATACTACATACTTTAGGGCTACTGAACCGATACTGGTAACACAGCACTTCAAAGCATACCCCTGAGAACACTGCACCAGCGCTAATGCTGCACACAGCCATGTACACACGGTGCATGCACAGTGCGATATCCTGCTCCTGGCCAATTCTGCTGCATTTTAATTTGCAGGTCTGCAGTGTGTGCCTAACAGTCTGGTTTAGGTACCCACACATGAAGCCTGGGGAAAGACTATTGTTACAGTTTCCAAGAAAACACGTTGCTCAATAGCCTCCCTTTCTGCCTGGACACAGCACTGAGGCATCCTTCGAGTTCACTCCCCACAGACTCCAGAGAGGAGGCTGAAATCAGGAGAGAGGAAAAACTCAAACAAATTAAAAGAGCTAGGAGTCCACCTCACAAAACAGTTTCTGACACAGATGAGAGGAGAAACAGGGAGTGCTGCCTTACCCTGCTGCCAGGCTGAGGAGGAAAACCCCACCCAGGCAGTCGGGTAAGTATGCATGCTCTCTGCTCCCGTGGTTGCCATTCCTAGTCCCAACATGTTTCCATGGCAACCGATCCACCAGGCTTGATCCAGCAGTGCCAGGACCCATCTGCTCCACTCTGGTCCTCTGGGCCCTAGCTGGAGGCTTTCTGCCCCAGAGATATCCATCCCCTCCCATGCTTTTGTCTGCAGAGCAAGAACAGGCAGTGTGGGGATGGCATGGGCAGGCAGCCAGGTGTCACATCCCTGGGACCACACACAGGTGGCTTTGCTTTAGCTGGGGGTTATTTCAGAGAGGCACCCCCACACAGCTCTGAGCTCCCCTTTCATTGACCCCACCGTTCCTGGGGCTCCCTGCTTCAGGCTCCCCACAGCAAACCAGCAGGATGTGAGACCCAGGGTGCAAGTTAGGAATGGGAGCAAGTCGCTCCAGGAGGACAAGAACAAAGGGAAAAGTCTGATGGGTGAAGGGCATGGGACTGAAATGCTTAATGCATCAGGCTATCTGAAGAAGCAGTGGAAATTCTAGCCTAGGAAAAGGGGGGAGCCATAGAGAGACATTACCAAAAACCAAGCAAATATTTTCTGACCATCCCAGCACAGGGTAGAGGGGACAGGCAGGTATGTGATCAGAAGAGGGATTAATGGGCAAGCAAGGGGATAAGCTGTGTGCTTCCCAAGCAGGTAGCCAGCCTGCTGTCCCAGCACCGCCACATCAGCAAGTGGTAGTTACACACATTGAGGGGAGTTGCTTTTCCCTGGGTCTTGCAACAGGTCAGTGTGCATCCAGCACAAACCTGGCCCCACAGCTCCGCCTTCACCTCAGCTTGGAAAACAGGGAAGAAATCTGGCTTAAAAGGAAAGCACTATGCAGGTGAGTCAAATGCCTCTTCTGCTGTTGGCTCCGTTGGTAAGCAAGTCACACAGACTGCCTGTGATTCAGTCTCCATTTCCAGAACAGGAATGACAGCCCATCCTTATTTCCCAGGGACACTGTGAGAGGAGAATGCATCCTGTAGTCTGGAAGACTCACCAACCTGTGGTAGCAAGGTTTGTTCATATACAAATCTTTTCATACACAAATCTTTTCTCACAGAGCCTCAGTGCAGGCAGGAAATCTCTTGCCTCCTCAGCATTCACAGCTCGTGAACATACAGGGAAGCATTTATTTTGAGAGCTGAGGGGCCCCCTTTTGGTTCGGGCTGTTGTGATGGTCTCTGTAAATGTAGTGAGGCACAGCAGCACACAGAGGACAGGAAAAGGCATCTGTAGCACAGCAAGTATGACTGGGCTATGAAGTCACTGCCACTGGGCGTCACTATGCCCACGAGTTTAGCAAAAATGAAGAAGTAATCTTTTTCTTACAAGCACAGCAAAAGTATCCAGGCTTGTGGAGAACCATGGTCTTCTGTTTGCAAAGTCAAGTCAAGCCCTCAGGGGCTTGCCTGTGGCAAATTTTCTCATACTTGCCTTCTTACACTCTCCCTTCTTGTCCAGAGGGCTGTGGCCAGCAGCAGAATGATGGAGCACTGCTCTTGAACCAGGTATCTGGTTCAGGTGTCTATTCCATAGTTCTGTAGCCTTGTATAAAAACATTGTCTGGATCAGGGTGATATGAGTGACCTCATGTACATGCTTTGTCTTCTTCCCCATCCCAGGAGGAGGGACAGGGACCATGTCTTAGTTATTGCCACTGCAATCACGGAGAAGCTCAGTGCACCCACAATTTACCATCTTGTTTTTGAAGGGCAGACTTTTGCAAGATGCCAGGATCCTGAACACTGCTAGGGTTTTGTCTGAGACTGACTAAATCTGCTTAAATAAATGTAGAAAAGCAATGAAATCTTCTTCTGAAATGAGGGAGTACATGGGGCAAAAACATTGGATTAGCAGCAGTACTTTATCAAGACAGTGTTCTTTCAGTGTTGGGATTAAATATGCAGACAGGCTGCTGTACCTGTGAAAAATGCCACATTTGCAAGAAATTCTCTTGTCCTTCTTTAATCTCTTGGTGGATCCATCTGTGTCATCTGCACTACCACTTATCAGTGGGAATCAGTGATATACAGTATAATCCACTCATTTCACCCACACAAGTACCTACCATGACAGTCCTGCTGAGCTACCGCCAACCATCTACCATTCTATTCATGGTTCACTCTTTCTCCCATGCCTTCTCTTCATCCTTAGAACTGCTGAAACTGTCCCAGTATTTACTTTCCTTCTGTGCCAAGGACGAGCCCTGGACTTTACCAGAGACCACCTTTGCATGTGCATGCAACCTGATGTTGCCCCCACCGTGAGGGTTTTTTCATCACTAGTGTAGCTTGCTCTGTTTCCACCCAACAGTGGTAGTACTCACACCAAACACCAATAGCACTGCAAAAATATTAACATATCACATACATTTCCATGGGCATTAATAATGTCACAGCTCCCTGCTGCACAGCAGATCTCAGAGGTGTTTTGCATGATGACGTACTAATTTCTTTCCCCCCAGTTATCAAGAGAAAATTTCAGTGTCAAAGCCCCACATGCCAGGCAGGCTTGCTTCAGTTTTTGTGAGATGAAGCAAGGGTAAACTTTGGTCTGAGCACCCAGCTGAGACAGCAGTCAATGCATTCAGAGAGGGCAAACAGAAATTTTTACTTCTCAGTTCACTGCCCCATCTAAACCTCACTTCTTTTTCAGCTCTCTGTGCACCAAGAGACAGCACCCTGGAGCGAGGGTGCAGGCTAGCAGCGTCACTGCCTTAACCATTCCTGGGATGTGCGGCTCAGCAGCTAAGGCAGCTGCGCTGTCCTTCCCTGCTGCCCCATCACCCAGCAGCAGGAGGTATGACCAAGGTGTGGGAGAGAAATGTGGTGGCTTAGAATTAGCTGGGGAAGAACAGAAAAAGGCCAGGGAAAGACAGCAGCTATTTCAGTGAAATTACATTACTTGTTTTCAGGGTCAGTACTTAAGTAATGGTAAGACTGCACACAATGCTGTAAATCTCTCCTTAAGCATAAGCATATGGAAAATATTGTGGGATAAATTACATCATAAATTATAGTTTCTCTGTTTTCACTCAGTCCTCCCTTCCCTTGATGATTAATACTTCACTCCTACCTCATTTCATGGGCTTTCTGCTTTGCCATACAGGAGACATGACAGCCATGAGTCCCAAAGGACTCAAATTCTTCTACAAAATTACTTTTGGGCTTCCCAAGTATCAAGAACAGAAAGAAAAGAAAAACCTGTGCTCAGGCAGAAACAGATGGACACATTGTAAATGAAATAGCACATGCTAATGCCTGTTCAGAGGTGGGACCCATGCTTTGCTCCTTTCACCTGGGAAAAATCGGGTGAGGCAGTGAGCTGGACATGCGTGTGGTGCTCCCAGGAGAGATCTCAGCACTTGATGATGAATCCAGCCATGGGTTTGAAAAGGTCAGCAGATGCACTTTTCTCATTTGAGATGAGGTGCAGCTCTGAAGCACATTGCCTTCAGGCTGTCCACAAGGTCTCAAGTTCCCATTTTGCTGCTGCATCACCCACAGTTTTGCTTCTCAGTCTTCCTGTCCTTCTTGCCAGGGTGATCATCATGCCCACCCTTGCAGAAGCTTCAAATCCTCTGAAGGGCACTGTCTCCATCTGCTTTGAAAGGAGTCTTTATTGTGATTTGTGCTACACTAGAGCTTACAGCCACTCAAGTTCTGGCATCTAGAGCTGGTCAGAAAGCAGATTTCATGTCCCATGAGAAAATGTCAAGATTTAAATGCTTTTATTGTAAAGGAAGCAGAAAAGTGCAAATGTATTTCTTTTTACTTAAATTATGTCCCAGGGAGATTTGCCTAGCTTTGATCCTTGTTCTCTTTCCTCTTTTCTTCTTTTTGCTTCTCCACTAAATAAGGTAAATATTTGGAATCATACAATAAAATCCTCACTTCAGAAATAACTTCAGCTTTGTACACAGGCTTATTTGATGTACTTTTGATGGTAAAACACATGCAAGTGGTGAAGAATATACTGTTGTGTTGATGAAGTGCTGCCCTGTCCCCTGGAAAAAAAAATAATCAGACATTTGTGCTCAAACACTTTCACCTTTTCAGCACGCTCTTTGGCAATCAAGGTGATCTCCAGTTTGTGTAGAAGCTGTTTTGCTGTTGAGCTGGGGCAGAATATGAGGGGAATATTGAGCCTACCTTGTTTTAATGAAATCACTTTATCTTTCTGACCAGGATGAAGGCTTGTCCCTCTCCCATCAGAGGCAGAAGACAGAAATGGACGGGAAGGGAGAGAGGAGGAAGAGTGTGGGATATTCCCACTGCAGTCCCAGGACGGACATATCTCTGTAGCTAGGTCAAGTTACAGACAGAATCTGTCTGAAGATGGGAATGAATTTTTGAGGTTTTCCCCCTCAATAATTTCATGTTTTCCATGCAGAGATGAGGTTGTGATGTTTGCCTTTGGAGGTCTGTTGGTCTTTGAAGTGGCTTCTTAAGTTTAAAGTACATATAAGGCAGAATGAAAAAGAGACAACTTACACTATTTCCTGTAATATGACAAATAATTCAGATTCATTTTAATAACTGATCGCAGTATCATGGTCATTCTTGAGAAGTTCTGCCACATATGGGTTTTCTCTATTTGCTTTCAATATTATCTTATTCTGCACCCTCATGTATATTTCTGTTTCATGGCCTTCTAAATGAGCCTCTTGTTTCGCATATGGATTAAAAACAGTGGGCAGAGGGGCTGCTTCAAGAACATGGCTTTTTCTGAACGTTGCATATGATTTAGCAGAAATATAGATCACCTATTGCTTCTACCAGGTGGCATTATTTTCACAGCAGTCACTGAATTATCTCTAGTAGCAGAAATGAGGGTCAGTTATTTTTCCTTCAGTTACCCTTGAATTTAATTTAGTTTATCGATCAATTTCCAGACCCTCAAATAGCTGCCTGGCAAGTAAGAAATGTGTCATGCAAAATTATTACTTTTGCCTCAAATTTTATACACCCAAGGTGTAAAAACATCTGCTTTTTAGACCAAAAACATTTTTCTGGTTTACTTTTCCAGCTGAAAGCTCTGAACAGGTTATTTAAATCAAGTAATATGTTTCTGCTTCATGTAAAAGCCTTTGTCACTTAGCTGCCATGGGCACATTCAGCTTTTCACCAGAGAGACTGATAAAGGTTTTCTCCTGTAACATGAGGTGTTTAGCATCCTTCTCTTACTGCATTAAGAATTAGCTACATGCTAGGCAAATTCTGCAGCTCCCTTGAGAGCATCTCTCTAGTCTCTTTTACCCAGGATGACTGCTGTTGGAGAAGGCCTTTCAAACTATATGGTAACCTGTACTTTCAGGATTTTTTCTAATGTATTTATAAGAAAGGGTTGAGGAAGGAGCTGGGTTTGTATTCTTTATTCATTGAAGTGGCAATCTGTTGAAAGTGTAGGGACAAGTGCTAAGCAATGCAGAATGAAGGGTTTTAATCATACTTCTTTAAACATTTATTTATATCTGTTGATGTTGCTCTCTACTTCCAGTGTATAAAGAACACTGGGGTGAAAAGAAGCCTTTGTTGAATATTTAAAGTGCCACTTTCTTCAAGTAAGCTATAAAATCTCATAACAAACATGTCTGAGATGTCTAGGAATCTTTCAGCAAAACCGTAGATGGTTCCTGCTTTACGGGGTTTGAGGGAAAAAAAGTAAAATAAGCAAAAACCTTTAAAAAAATAACAATATTTTCTAGGCTTATGGAAATGAAAATGGACTAATCTTAAAAAAGAAAAAAGAAAAAAAAAAGAATATGCTACAAAGCCTTGGCACCTTCAGTTGACATAAGGGCCTTCAATCTGTTGAAATGAGAATTTTTCTTAGTTGTTTTATGCAGATAATGAGCTTTTCCCCCCCATCTTATGTTTCATGCACATTCTTGTTGGCACCAGAACATTCTTTTCTCCTTTAAGAAACAAGGAAAATGCAGTACAAATTCATTGTTATGTCACTTTATACTGATGACAAATAGACCTTTAAATGTATGACAGCCAGAAGAATTTGACACACCTTTTGAAGACAAAAAGACAAAGAGGTCACGGTCAATTTAAGCACAGAATTTTAGCTTCTAACCGCATTTGGTCTTATATTAAGAAAAAGCATTTAATGGATTATTGCAGGGAAATGGAAAAAGCTGGAAAAAAATTGAAAATAATCTGACACAGCACTGAATTTCTAGCATATTTTTCAGTGTCTGTCTTCAAAAAAATGAAGCAGCTACATTTTTCAAAGAAAAAAAAAATGTAATGGTCTTTGTTGCTGATAAATGGGAATTACCCTAGAAATCAGTTTACTGTGTACAAATCCCTTGCACACAGTACAGTGAGAAATGTATTCTTTAGTAAATAGAGCAAAAGAAGCTTTGAATTTGCAGTGGGACATTGATGAGACAGCAAGGCTGGTTTTGTTTCATGCTGATCATGCCAGAACACCCAATTAATCTGCATCTTGCACTCTTTCCCCCCTCCTTGGCTACCTGTGACACTAATTTTCATTCTCTTATCGTTATTATTCACCCAGCATTGTTCAGACCCTGGTTGTGTGTTGAAGGTTGGAACATAGTTATTGTGGGAAAGAGTCTCTAGGTTATAATGGACTGCCTAACTCTTCTGCTGAAGATTGAGGGTCTGTGCTCTTTTCAGGTCTAGCAACAGTAGTCAGTACCAAAATATGGTAAAAGTGTGAGGTCTCTGTTTCCCAGTCTCACAGATAAAGTGGTCAATATCTCAAAAGAAGTGCATAGGCTAACTAGTATTCCTGGAGGAGTAGGAGCATATATATGTACAGAAAAGCATGGATATGGCCTCTTTGCACCTTTTCTAATGCAAAGATAACAAACAGGTATGGGGCAGTTTTACAGTGGTTGAACAGGTACTCTGTCATCTGTTTCCACTTTCACCTTTTCTATTTCCAGCAGTGTGGGCCTTCTTGTGTGCCCGAGAGCTTTTCCCAGTTTTCTCCAGTTTAGCCTCATTACACAGGTCAGCTCTGCAGGTAAGTGTGGAAATACAGCGTATCCAGGACCTGGACAGCTCTGCCAGTGCTTCTGGTCATTTTGTTCATTACGATTCAGAAATTGAAACTTATAACTTCTTCTCAGCTTGCTGAAAATTTAACCTAAATCCTGCAACTATTTATGACCATGAAAACTTTAACAGCACCCTGCATGGAATTAAGCACCTATTCACCAATGGTAAAGTCATTACTTAGACCTTTGGCTGAAAATCTGGGTCAAACTATGCAGCTTTCTGGTTCCCCCTATTTTTTCTTCTGGATGTGACATTTCCACTCTAAACAGTTCTAAATATCTTCTAATTTTCTATTTAAACATATATGCCTGTTCTATGTCAAAGTGTATCTGATGTTCTTCCTAAACAAGTAGTTTCTCTCGCTTCTTCCATAAGCCTTTTTCTGTTTAAAGTTACTTACTGCTAACTCCTCTAGGAAGAGGCCACCTCATTAACACTGGCTTTGTGGTGTGTCTGTGGCACAGACCAACTGTGTTCTTAGCCATGAGTTTTATGTGTGGTGGCAAATTGGCAAACTCAATGTGTAAGTAAGGTGGGGGTCAGTAAGCTGTCTGGGTCTCAGAAGTGCCCTGTGTCACTATAATCCTTTCTTATTCAATGGGGTTTGCTACCCAGATTTTGTCTTGATGCAGTCATAGTCTTTACCACTATAGTTGTACTGGTAAAGTGTTTTGTGGTGCTGACTCTGCCAGTGGAGGGCAGAAATTTAGAGGATCTTTCAGGGTAGTTTCTGCTGAGTGAGGAATGGGAGAAATACTGGCAGGTCAAACTCAAGGAAGTAAAATTCAAGAAAACACAAGACAGAAAGAAGTTTTTAGTTGATCGGTTTAATTGTTTTCTGGGTACATTAACAGTCCATTCCCTATTCGCTGGCTAGTCAACAAAACTAACATCTATTTTTGCACCCTTACAACCCTTCTTATTCAAATGTCAGTGCCCAGAATAAATATGACTAACATACTTCTTTTATCAGCCTTCCAGTAAAATAAGACCAGGATCGTGATTATTGATATTTTGAAAGAGGCAAATGGGGCAAAAAGTCAAAGCAATACTCTAAGAACCTTTTAGCCTGATAAACAAGGGAGAAGTTGTCCTTTTAATATCTTCTTATATTTACATTATTAAATATGCAAATTACATGAGATAACAAAAGTCAAGAAGTCTGTTTCTGCTTTTGCTTGAATTAGTAGAAAATTAGCAGAAAAAAAGAGTTTTCAACTTTTTTCCCAATTGTAATTTGTTGTATTAATAACATTTTCTTGTAACTTGCTTCACATTTTGACTGCCTTTCAACTAGAGGCTTGTTATCAACCCCTGACTCGGTCTGGCCTTTCTTACTAGCCCAGGAAATGTGAGCTGGTAAACTGGGAAAACCATGCTCTGAACACAGTTACCAAAAACAGTGCAGGGCTGGGTTTATTTTTTTATTAGAAAACATCAAGAACTATTACCATATAAAAACTGTGATTTTTTTCTCTCTCATTTGATACTGTTATAAATCATACAGTATGAGACTGTCACGAGTCAGAGTATATTTATTTTGGATCTCTCCAAGTAAGCAGCAGTCCAAGTAAGAAGTCTGCTTTGAGTAAGCAGCATTTTTAACACGAATACATACTTAGCAAATTGTCATTGTATAAAGTTTGGCTACATGTTAAAGTGCACAGAGTATGGTCTTTTATACATAGAGGGAAAAAAAAGATCAGTTTAAAAATTGTTAATTTATATGAAGAAAGAGACTCCCTGATGTAGACTACATCTACTTTGGCATAAACATATAGATTTTTGCACCGTGTGCTGCTGAGAGCCTGCTTTTAATGCCTCAGACAATGAAAAATTTCTACCTGAATGTAAGAAGAGAGATAAGATATTCTCAGCAATCAAGTATTTTGTCTAATGAGGGTCTTACAAATTCAGCAACCTGTTAAAGTTAATGTTAAATCTCCCAGGACCATATTGCAATTTTTTAGACTTCTGAATTTTTGATCTGGTATTGTAATAACAACACCTATTTTTTTTAAGTACCATATCTCAGAATAACATGAAGCACTTTTCAATCAAGACAAATGCCTATGGAAAAATTCACTGACATTGTCTGTTATAAACAGTAATTACTATATTTCAGTTTCGATGTTTTGGTGAAAGCAAATTTCTTTTTTTTTTCTTACCATAAAAGCTCTAAAAACTCACAAACACCGGTTTTATTTTAATGAGTAAAAAAGCCCAATAAATACATCTGAAGGAAAAAAGTTTTTAAATATTCCTGTTTAAAATTTACTTAGGTTTTTAAAAATTTCATGGAACTAAATATTAGTATTCTTTACAATATGAAATTCAACTACCTACCAAACTGGAACATTGTTTATCTTGGTATTTCATTAGCACAACACACAAATAAATTAAAACAAACAAACAAACAAAGAAACAAACAAAAAACCCCACCAGCAACATATAAAGCAAAATTCTTCTCTTGCAATATAATAATAACAGATGTAATTTAGGTAAGATGTGGATTCGAAGTAATAAAAAAAAAGTAAATTCAAAAAGACTGCTGTCCTTTTTGACTATTAAATTTGGAGAAAAAATAGTTTCACTTGCCACAATTTGCTTTACCTTCTTTTGCGTTTCTTCCCATAAATCAGGTGGTCTGTACTCCCACATTCTTCTGTAAAACCATCTCAGCTGTATAGCCAGTGTCTCCATTTGCTGTGTGTCCTTTGTGATTAAGGAGGCCTTGCCTAATTCAAAGGGGTCTGCAAATCACGTCCATTCAGGAGAGTGTTTCAGTGTTGGAGAAGAGGGGGCATGGGTAACCTGGGTGGCTAACCCCTGCCTCCCCTACCCTTCATTTAATTTACAAATTTAGTTTGCATGAAATCAGGTTGCATTACGCTGGAACTGCTCCATCACATGGAGGCTGTCTGTTGTCTTCCTAAGCTGATATTTCCTCATCTACCTGCATTAAGTACACATGCAATACGATTATTCCTAGACATTTCAACATTCCCTACAATTAGGAGTAGATGTCATTCCTGATAGGTAGAGTTGTGAGTGGCAAGTGGTCCCAGTAGGCAGTGGCTCTGTGGTTATTTATCACTAGCAGGGAAGTGACTTCAGCATTTGCTGTAGCCGGGGCAGGATGGCCAGCAAACAGCTTATGCTATGCACCTCCCCTGCGACACAGGCTATTTCCGCATCTCTTGACACAAGGGGCAGTCAAGGTCAAAAAGTCCTGGAGAGCAAGGTGGGCCTGGGCTGGGAACGCAGCATTAAAACCTTTTCCAGTTTATCTCGTATAGAACCACTTAGGTTGGAAAAGACCTTAAAGATCATTGAGTCCAAGCATAAACATATACATTTTAATTTCAATGTTCTAATTAACCTCCATTTTAACCTTGTAAAAACTTAGACCACATGGGAACTGTCAACATGGAGGTGCCAAAATGAGCTATTTCTATTAGGTCTGCACTTTACACTTGTCTGCATGCATGTAAACAAGTCCACAACTGCAAGGCATAAGAGAGAGCTTGGGATGTAAAATAAGCCATTAACAGAGAAGATGAGAGATCATGCACCATTGTGGGCTGCATTTCAGTTAAGGAAAACAGACAGAAAATTCAGAACCATCCTGCTCACAAAGTTTGTATGACCTGTGCCACTGTGATGTGGCACAGTGTGACGATGAGCAATGTTTGTGAGCTGATTTAGAGAAAAATCGTTTTAAAAATAATATTTAAATTATTAGGTGTTCTTCAAGGAATTTTATTTAATATATTTAATAATTGTATTGTCCGCCACGTAATTTAAGTATTTGTTATATGATGGGTTATTTAATGTTTGATAAACAGTATTTAAAGAGAAGATTTTAAAATAGAACTCTTTGCTTGACAATGTCCCACTAGCTCTTCTACTAGCAACTTTCCATACCCTAAGGACTAAAAGATTTAAAAATGCTCTTGCAACAGGATTCCCCACTAGTGACCAGCTTGAAGCTGGATTCCACACTTCCTATGAGTAACACACCAGTTATGGTGAGCTTCAACTGGGCGTCTGTAGTACAGAATCAGTAACACTTGAACTACCATTTCCCACAGAAGCAAAAAAAAAACCCTAGGCTGTGCTTAACTAGACATAATGTGAGCAGTACAACTCATAATGCTGGGGCTAGCCCACAGTGCAGACTCAACCCCATAGTTTGCTGGGCTGCTGCCTTTTTGTGACTCTGTCACAATACCTGGTCTTTCCACAGTCAGAAATGAGCCTTTCCATCTATCCCCTCTATATATCTCCCCTACCAGAAGTTCTGTGCCTGTCTGATATAATGATAATGGCCAAAAAAACCCTGTCATTTTATATTGGTCAGAACAGTGAGTAAACCTAACATCACAAATTATTTTTCCCAAAGTAGTTTTCCAAAGCTCCTTTATTTAAAACAGGATTAATGACATCAGGTAATCCAATATGGTTCTGGTACATTGTTAATTTCCTTTACCCAGTTATGTCAATTAAATGCAAGCCATTAGTGCAACTGCTCAGTTTGTTCTAATGAGGGAGGTATTGATTTATAATGAAGATTTTTTTTTTCAAGTTTAAATGTAGCTTGGGAAAAATGGTCAGGAAGCCTGACAGGACACACATTTTTGTTCCACTTAGGCAACGTATTCACTTTTTCCCCTCCACAGCTGCTACAAATGTCTACAAGTATACAATGAGATGGTTAATTACAATCATGATTCCACAATTGGATCTGTATGGGATCTCTGCAGAGATGCTTGAAAGTGCAGATGAAGATCAGGCCTAATTGTACTGCATTTTGAGAACAGCCCAAACAGAAGGTTGCTCTGAGGCTGTTCTCTGTGCATTTGAAATGGCTTGGTGTGAGAAATACTCTTGCAACCCAGAGGTCTATAGTCTATGTGCAGAGCAGCATGCTTCTCTAACTTTGTAGTTTGTTACTGCTCCATGTGCACAGATCATGATGCTGCATTACATATAAAAAATCATAAATATGGGAAAGCAGTTCTGTGTTGGCACAAGTTCTTCCCTTCAAACCTGGGGGTGGAGGGAAGCCAGGGGAGTCTCAGAGTGCCTGCACGTACAGATGCTGATGTCCTGTCTTGTTTCTCAGCAAGTCTATTTTCAAGCCAGGGCCAAAAGCTGTAATTTCCATTCAGCAGGTCATAGTTGCTTTCCACAGTCATTTTCTATGCAGGTCTACAGAACAGCTCTGAAGGTTTTATTTGAGCACACGTGGCATGGTTGGGATGTTTTTCAGAAATAACTTCCAATAGCCAAAGCCATAAAAAACATTTGCAACAACCTGTATGAAGACCTAGGTATGTAGCTGGGGAGAGTTTGAACCTAAATTCACTTCTCAGTTAACTTGGGTCACAGGCTTTACAACTGATTAAGAAGGAGGAATGTGGTCTTCTGGACATTCACAAGTGAAAAAAAACAACCCACAGACTTAAAAGAGAATTAGTTAAAACCATCACATCCTGGGTTTGTTCCAGGAAATTTGCACCTAAAGAGGGCCAGGGCATGAGATCCTGCTGGAACAACCATCCTGTTGTGATGAGTGAAGCCCTAACTCAGGGAAGAATCCACATCCTGAGAAGCACTGTCTCCTCTCCATCAGTGTGACATTTCCCAAGCAGAGCAGCCCCCCTCCACGACGCCCACTGAAGCATGGCTGAGTCTCTCCAGCAAGCTAGTATCAGCCTGTGAGAGACAGGTGCTTCCCATCAGACCAAACAAGTTCTAGCTTTGGTGAAAAAAACAGGCTTGGCTCCTATGCAAAAATATTCCATCACTCTGCTGTAGTGCACCACAGAGGGGAATTCTACACCAGAATGCTGCAGAAACTCCTCCAATCAGCAAGGTAATTAATTCTAACTAACAGTCCAACTCCTACAATTACATAATATCTATATATGTTTCAGGGGTGAAATTACTGTCAACAATTGGCTATTTTTTCCACTATGTTTCATGGAAAAAAAAAAAAAAAGGAAAAAGAGCCCCAGACTTAAACTTTGGGCCCAGTTCATCTTTGTTCCTGTCTCTTTGTACAAGTGGGCCTACTGCAAACGGCCCCTGGGATTAACTTTAAATCCTTCTTGAGGATCTGCACACAGTGCCAAAATTTCTCCACACCTGAGAAGGTCTATGACCTCTGAAACTGGAGAGAAAGATGGGGAAAGTGTGATGAGGATAGTAAGGCTAAGGCAAGTCTACATGCTAGTGAATTTCCAACTCTGTGCTATTTCTGGAAGCAAAGCTGCAGAGACCTGCTAATGAAGGACTGATTTTTCCTGGGCTTCACCTTAAGGCTCTAATGGTCAGCTTCAACCTCTTGTGCATTGCATACTTCAAATGCACCTTTATCTCTCCTGCTTCAAGTGTCTGAGCTCTTGCAGGTTCAGGTGCACTTCAGTCAATCACAGGTGTTAAGAACAGTTGGTGATCATTACTAAGGAGGCATTTCAGAGCCAGGACTTCAGTCTGGAGGCAGCTCCGTAACAACAGGAAAATGTACAAACCTCTGCTTTTGCAGAAATAGGGGTCATGAGACATGCAGGTGACGTCAGCCCTAGAGAAAGTTGGCTTGAAAATGACCATACGAAAAAAAAAAAAAATCAAATAGTTTTCTGCAGCCACAAAAATCTGTACATCTCTTTTTTTTTTTCTTTTTTTTTTTCCCTTTCAAAATGACCATACTTAAAAAGTCTTCCTGAGGAGAAAAGATCAAACACTTGCAATTTTCCCATAAAGCTCAGCACAACTATTATTTGGCTCTTACTTTGCTTTTACTGAGATAGCATTTTTTTCTGTGATAAAGCATAAATGGAATTAATTTCCAGTCATTCTCATTTGCATTTGTGCCTGAGCAGAGCTTGACAAATGGCTCTGGAATTTAATGATCATTTGGTTACCTTTATAGTGTTTGAAGAAATCAGGGTTTGTTTCATGCCCTCCCCCATGCCAGGAAAAAAACAAAACAAGCAAAGCCACCTAAACTTTCTTTCCTTCCAGAGGGGTCTCTAATCCCATACTACCTGAGACACTATATCCACAGTAAACTACTGGGTCTTTTTAATAGAAGCCTGTTTTGATATCTTGTATAAAAAGGTATTATGTATATGCTCAGAGGTTTTTGAGTCATGCTTTTCAACTAACAAGTAGTTTACTATACTGTAACTCATGGTATGGAGTATTTAAAGTGTAATATTACAGATTTATGTAATTGGCATTTGACTTACACAGAATCTCTAGCAGACCAAAAGTGTTATTTTAAACTCTGTTTGAGTTTAATAATGGAGCCAATACTTAATTAGTGCCAGATTTTATATGTGTCTGCCTGAAGAGACCATACACTCCAATGCTACACACCTGTAATCAAAAAGCCAAATTTCACTCCTAAGAAATCACGAGAAGCAGATAGCTATTTGTAAATTTTGAATGCCAGAAAGAACTATTCTTATAATTTAGCCCAAATTTCTCTGGCTCATAAGATGTTGAATTGAAGTCATTTCTGCATCCTATGTTAATTCAAATCCTATAGAAAGATATGTAATTTAATGACTTCACTAAGTGGGAATAACCACAAAAAGAAGAGACTGGTGTTCCTTTGCAGAAGTTATATCATAGTCAGCTATTCCAGCATTGAAGTGCTGAATTCACAGTTAGCAGTTATAACTATTATTTTCAAGGGTTTTTGTACTGTAGATTCCTGGACAATGTAAATCTTTCTAATTCAGTGGGGGCAAAAATACATTTTTACTTCCTTATTTTGGTCTTCTTTTATTTAAAAAAATAAAAAAGAGGAAAGGAAATTACAACCTTTAAAAATAACTACTAATTTCAGGTGGGTATGCAGTCTGAAGTATGTGATAACGCGGAAAATATTTGAAGTCATAAAACAGTCTCAGCTAGATAATCATTCCGATGTCGGCATTTTGTGCAGCATTTTATTTAACTTAAGGACTGTTTCAACATATACAGACATATAAATTGTATATATTTCAAAAGTGTGATATTTCATACTCAAGTCAATGCCAGTGAAAGCCATTAAACTGACCACACTGGAGCCCAATAGCCTAAATTTACCTGGACATCAGGTGTAGTTTGGACTAAGACCATGAGAAGTATGCTGTCAAAGGAATTCCAGCCTGAGAAGATCTGAAATATGATGGGCTAGTGCCAGAAATACAAGAAGCTAAAGTAGTGTCCAAACTAAACAACTGGAGACCTACTTTCTCTTCCTTCCTGGATTTTCACCCTCTTCTATTTCTGGAAGCACCACACTAACAGTGGGAATTTCTTTGAAGAAGATTGCATCGAGATCCTTCTGCAGGGCTTCTGTTCCTTTTGAGGTAGAAGAGGCTTTTTCAGCACAGGTCTAGCCTTCCCCCCTCTTCCAGAAGCCTTGATAGAATCTGCTGTATTATACATGTTTCCTTCATTCACCCTTACCTATGAAAAACAGTAGGGGGATGTTTATCCCAGGGGATAAATCCTGACTCTTTACATCAGTATGTGTTAGCCATGACAGTAACCATCCAAAATGTTTGGGTTTTTTCCTTCCTAAAAGTGTTATCCAATAGGAGAAAATTCCCTGCACAGAGTCCACCTTATTGTCATCAACACTGATGACTCCAGCTCCTCTAAGGGGAGCTTATTCATCCACCTGTATTTAGGACTCTAAAGCCCAAAGACCAGGACCCTGTAAGGGTTCTTTCTCCCATTCCTTCATAGTCTGAGGAACTGGGTCTTCCTATCTTTTCTCTCCATGGCACACAGCATTTGGAGAAGATGTAATAGACCACTGTCCTAGGGTGAAGGGATCTAGCAATACCCAGTATCTCCCCATTGGTACTTTGTGACAATGTAAAGAAGCTTCCTTGTGTTTGGAAGCCTATGACTAATGAATGGAGGTTTCCCAAATAGACTGGCTCAGAGGAGACAGGTCAAGCCCTGGCACTCACCCGTACTGTGGAATAAGCCTCACGAGAACATCTGGACGTGAAACGCATCTTCTCTTAAAACTAGAAGCTGAAAGATTCCAACAGAAAGTTGACAATCTTAGCTTTTGAAAGTTGTTGTTGTTTCAAGGGCAGACTATAAGCTCTTCATGGTTCAGGGAAAAGGATGATTTACTACAAGCAGAGAGACTTCATTTGACCCAGGAACAACCTAAGCTGAAAGTAGTTGATGCCTGGGGGGCTGCTGTGGGAACTATCATTTACTCCTGCCCTTGTTTTCACTCTTATTTAGGTCACCATTGAATGATATCAGAGTAGATGGACCCTCAGTCTGATGTATTCCAGCCACTCTTGCACTCCTGTGTTGTGATCTCACATGGAACTGAAAATCAGACTGGATAAGATGTACAAAAGATGGAAGATTACATCAACAAAGAGAAAACCAGTCCAAACTAGGCACACATATTTTAGAAATTGAATAGATGTAGTGTTAACATTTTCTTTGCAGAATTGTTTCATCTTCCAATGCTAATTCCATCTTCAATATCCAAGTGGTTTCTCTTTTGACCAGTAAAGTTAACTGTCTCTTGATATTTTCAGCTGTCTAACTGGCATCCAGATAGGTACATGTTCATAGGTAAGAAAGAGACCATTCAGTCCTGTTGAACACCTTGAGGCTCAGCAGACCAGCAAGCGCGCAGTGTGCTGCTTTCCATGAAAGCACAACACAGCTCAAGGTTTTTCCCTCTGACACAACTTACGCATTTTGCAGGAAAAATAACTATTGTAATGATAATAATAACAGCCGATTTCATAGAACAGGAGAAAAAGATGTAATAGATTAATATAATTAAACACACCTGAACTCCAAGCTGGGAAAACACCGTATCTAGAGAAGCAAAGCTTTCATAGGAAGCCATACCCAGTGATGGGTATAGAAATATGGAAATATGTAAAACAACAGAGGCTAAGCTTCCTATTTCCACTTTGCTTCTTTCTGAGTTTTATTTCTGCCTGATTTCTTTTATGACCTGTACAGAAGTGGGTCTTGACACCTTTTGGACAGTTTGATCCAATCAGTCATATAGTCTCACCCACTCAACGGCCCAGAATCAACCTGACTAACTTCAGCCAGTTCGGTGAGGCTGTATCTTAATGAAGGGCAGATGATCTAGTCTTCCAAGGTATATTCTACATTTTATACTTCTACTGAAGATATGAAAAAGGGATGCACAAAGAGAAGAACAGAGATCACTGACTCATGGTGGTTGAACTCACCATTATGCCAGTGTCTGCAGGCATCTGCCTTTGCTCTAAAAAGGCCAACTTAAATTTCTCTGAGCAGCCAAACTAATGCCTATGAGTAAAGCAGGTTCTCATTCTTCCTTTTAAGGGAATATCTTGTAATTGGTATCCAGGAGTAGTGCTGCTGGGATGGATGACAAAATGGCTCCATGTTACAGGACTGTGTTGACAGGCTCCCCAGGGCGGAAAACTGAGTACCCTGAAATCTCTTCCCCATAGTTTATTTGTTCCTCTGTTAACCACCAGCACACCCTTCCCCAGCCCTCCCTGCCTGCCTGGGAACAGTCCTCCTGCCCGTTGTGACTAAGGATGGCTCTCATCGCCTCCACAGCCACCTAAAACACTGACACGACTCATGCCATACTCTTTCAGTCGGTCACCACACAAGAGCTTGTGAAAGGACTTTTTTCTTTGATATGTGTTTATGGCTGTCTCAGAGGGACCAGGGCAGTTTACCAGCATGGTTACCTCAATCAGCTTTATAGCTTCTGTACATGTTTTCAGAAGTGAATCAAAGTGAAAAAGCCCTTTCCTTTCTACTTCATCCCTGCAGAACAATAAATACCTTTACTCTGAAGGAACTCACTCTGTCTGTAGGTTGTTTAGCAGGCAACCTTCCTCTACCCCTCCCAGCTTCCCCCTATTCGTCTAAAGGACATCATCCTTTGTGGAATTACTCCTAGAGTCACTACTTGCTAAGCTTCAAGGACAATGTTTTTATAATTGGACATCAGCCAAAACAACAAGCGTATCTAAACCTCTCAATTGTGTGCCTATTGCCAATTTTACTGCTGCTTAACCTCAAGGAATTCAGCTTTGCTTTGAAACAGCTCATTGTTTTGAGTCAGACTTTCTTCTAATTACCTTTCATCATTTAAGGGAAAGTTCTGGCAACTCCCATAGAACTAGTGAAGGGCATAATTGTAATGGATGAATATATCTGATTTTCTCACTTACATGTACATTTTCCCTCATCGTGTCTCAAATTTTATGCTCCACAAAGTGAGGTTGTCTAAATCTTTTGATTTAACACACTGTAAGGAATCCCAGTTCAGAATTAAAACCAGTTAAGGGACTAGGCGTTTACAAGAGAAAGGCTAGGATGCTATAATCAGTGAAATCAGTAGGAGTCTTTCTTTTTGACTTTAATAGATTTTAGATAAGGCAACAAGTGGAAGCAAGCATAACTGCTTGAAAACCCAGTGTCTGTCATCAGGATGAAAAGTATGAGGTGCATGCTCAGACTGACAGGGAAGCCATGCTCAGATCTGCCAGTTCCCACCTCAGAGACAACTTCTATTTTGTGAAAAAGCTTTACATTCCACTGCTTTTACTGTAAATGGGCAAAGGAAGACAAGGAAGACACTAATACCTTTATGAAAACTCATGAACTGTTTATCCAACTCATGAAGCAAAGCACACGACACACACCAATCCTTTCAAGGCTGTTTTACTTCAAAACATGATGTACTGGTGCAATATGAAATTGGAGCAATTTCTCTGACAAATGTTAACAACAATCTCTCAGTGTTTCTTCCCAAAGTCAGTGGAACAAGGGAGAGTCCAGAATACCACACCATCAGGCCAGTTCCCTCTTCTTCACGTCCATCCAATGCGAGATGAGACCTTTACTTCAATATGCCCCGTGAAAGAGCTCCTTTGACAAGCTGCCAGTATGATCAAAGTTTGGGTGAAGCTCCTGAAAGAATAGTGGTTGGACACAGAAGTTTTCTGGCCATCAAGGACAGCATGCCCCCAACAGCAAGGAATTCCTCCACTAATCTATTACAGCAATCCCATGCCCTTGCTAACCTTCAAGGCCCTGGCTTCAAAGAGAAGACATAACACCTAGGCACCTGTTTGTTTATGGACCCGTGACTGTACACAGAGGGATCTGCCCAAGCATGTCTGTAATTTAATTGCTGTGCTTTCTTGGCATGATGGGAAAGCGATACGAGTTTTCCCTGAGCATTTAGGAGAAACACGTATACCATCTGACACACTCTTGATGTCATGGTAACTATCTCTGTAGTATCTAAATGGCTTCTAAGATTAAAATCTTCCTCAGTTCAGAGCTCCTGGAAAAGCACATTCTCCTTTCTCTCACTGTGTGCTTTATTTCAGGCACTCTAGCTAAGTGGAACAGGTCACAAACATACAGAACATCAGTTACATTTTCTTTTAAAAATGGGAGAAAACTTATCTTTTGATGGGCAAATGAAGAATCTGCCTCTGAAAAACATTAGACTTTCCCACTCCCAATATTAATCTGAAATACATTATAGTTGTAATGTTTTAGAGACTGCAGTTGTATTCTTTTACTGATGTGAAGTAAATAAAAAGGGACAATCTGAACATTTTCCTGGTGACACCTGTTCATCCTCTGAGCCAACAGTTGTGTAAACTGGCTGATTATATTTATTTAAATTAATATTAACTATGCAAACCTTAAAATCCTGCTTCTTGCACCTGTTGCTTCTGTGTGATAAGCACATGCAAATTTGTAATACTCTGCAGTATTTTATGTTAAAAAAATCTAATTCAATGAGAGAATTGTTTATTATTCCATGGTTATTTCTAAATGCATAGAAAAGAGAAACTGGGAATAGCACTTTTCTCCTGTCTGTCTTCATGCATTTTAAAAATGTGCTTGTTACCACTGTCTTGATTTAAATATGATTAAATTGGGAGTGGGGAAGAATGAATTAGCCATAATCATGTAGTGGCAGGCCAGAACACAGGGTGTGTGATGTTCCCGTGATGCCCTCAAATGCTGCTCCTAGAGAATGGCAGTGCAAGAATAAAATACACAAAGGTGGAAGAAAGTTGAGCATCAAAAACCTGTGTCCATCACCTCAAATTTCATAAGAAAGTCTCAGACCCAGATAATGCTACCAAGTTCACCAACAGCATGATATTGGGTCTGAGCTGGAAATACCCACCTTTGGCTAACAACACTATTCCAGTTTAGCACAACAACAAACCCAACAGAAAAAACAGCATTATTAATGTCACTATGCCAGCAGAAGGCATTTTTTGTCAGCTCACCTTACTTTGTCTCATTAGAAAGCTATGCCTCATTAGAAAATGAGAATCTTTTCTCATCAGATCAGATGATTTTTGATTGAATCATTTTGATTCAATCAAAAATGAGAATCACAAAAATCTGATGCCATGCCTTGTACTCCTACCAGGTTCTGATAGCACAGCCAACAAGACTAATCATAGGAGAACAACCTTACAGCACAGGCAAGCCTTGTGCATGGCTCATATGAAATGGTAGCATGGAGAATGATGATTAGTGACAGAGCTGGGGGAGTGAGGCGCGGAGGAGGGGATGGAGGGTGAGATGGGAGAAAAAAGCTTTACATGTGTTTTTCTAAAGTAAACTGATTGCAGTTCTAATTTAATTAGCTGATACTGGGGTTAATTCAAATTTTAATTAACAAAATGTTCCTACTAATTGTAACTTGCATTACCATGGAAGGCTGTTAATTGCTGTAAATGACAGTGTTATTAATGTCCATGACTGCTATGGAAAATGCTCTCCATGGCTAATGGGAGTACCTTCTCCTTTAAACTGCTAATCCATTATCTTCTGACTCTCCTTCTCACTGCCATGTCCATTACAACCCATTATCTTCTGACTCTCCTCCCCACTGACATGTCTACCGCATTGTCCAGGCTCACTTGTCTGTTTCACATCTGCAGATCAGGTTTTCTATGCATCAGCAATGGGAGAACCAAAACACAGCACAAATTACTTGGGCTGGCTGAAGCTGGACAAATCAGGACAAAGCAGGGGCATGAAGAGGTGGTTAGCAAGCAGCAACTTTGCCAGTACAATCAAAGGGCAGGCCTAGTTCAGTTCTTACAGCAAGGCAAAACACCATGTTTCTTCTCCAGCCGAGGCTCAGTGGTCCTACAGACTCATGAGGATTTCTTTCTGCAGCTGCATTTGGCTGTTGACCTACAATCTGCTTTCAGAATCATCTGTATAAGATTGACTTTAACTCAGTCAGTTGCACTCCCAAGAGTTTGCAATTATTTGGACACTTCAGATCTTCTAAGACCTGTAATCCCTGGAACACGCTTCCCCCTTCCTATTTAGTTCAGTCTTTTCATAAAAGTGAAAGAATGCAGAAACAGAAATAGCACTGTCCCCCTGAGGAGGACTTACATATACAAAATGTATTCCTCAAACCAAATATTTAATTGATGATCTATGTAGTAATTAACTAAAATATCCCAGACATTCATTTTTATTTACAAAATACAAAGGCAAACATACAGAATGATTATTTTCTAAACACTGGTTTCAAATTTTAACAGAATTGCAGCCCTCATTATCTTACTTAGGTTAAGAAGGAATACTAGAGGAGGGAGTAATCTGCAATTCTTTGTATTTTTTTTCCTTTTTCTTTTTAATACAGTCCTGATAACTTGGACCAGCCTTTTGAACAGAAAAGGAAAGTGGAGTTTTAAATCTTTTTTCTGGTTTAATCCTTGATTATGAGTATTGTTATTCAGTTACTGCTACTGACAAACATTTGCATGCTTATTTCTTTGTAAGTTTTGTATTTTAAAATCTGAGTAAATCTCTGAATGCAGACTGATGCAGTTCTTTATTCCAATACCTTGCTAATGAGCACCTTTGAGTTGAAGACAAAGTACAGGAAAACATAGCCCAAAAGCATTCCAGTCTTCTGATTGGTAGGCTAAGCTTTGCTCCAGAAATCTTGGAAGCTGAACTGGGTTAAATTCTGCAGCTTGACTGTAAATCCCACAAAAGGAAGAAGGAATCAAATACCAGGCATACTGGTCATGGAAAACAAACCTTAAGATGACAGTTCTGCTGAAGGGTATCTGTGCAAAAAACCCAAACATAGGAGTTACACAGTTTTGATGAAAATAAGGTATTAGAGGGCAAGAAAAATAATAAGCTAAATTGCTTTCTCTTGAGAATATTCATTATTGACTGGAATGCAATTTCTCATTGAGTTTCCTGTAAGAATACATCTTGTTCTTTACATGTTTTCCATTGCATTTGCCATGAATAGTTTGGAGTATGTCAGCCTTTCCATTGTAAAAGCTTTCTTCTCTAAAATACATTCCTGGTGCCTAAGTGTGTGCTCCATCCTAAACCTTAGATTTGTAAGCTATGGGTGGGGATTTGTGTAGAGTGTGAATTAAGAATAAAAAATAAAATTGTAACTGCTTTCTCTACGTAGTAAAAATAACTGAGAAATTTACAGAACAGATGCTCTGCTAGCGTAAATCTGCAGAACTCTTCCAGTCATAACCAGGAGGAGGTCTGATCCTGAATGTTTAAGTTTTGTTGATTTATGTTATCAAACCCCCTGTATTGCTGGTAACTTACTAAAGCTTCTACAGTTAACCTGACTGGCTCAGAAAAATGAAAGAGTTGGGTAGGTTGTAATTCCATAAAAGCTGTCTTTTTAACAGATAAAAAAGTTAGTCATCAACCTTAGTAATCTTTTAAATTAGAAAATCTCTACTTTCTGTGAAAACTTAAATGACTTTTTTTTAAACTGAAATACAATGGAATTCACCTTAAAGTTCCCATTTCACATTTAAAGTTTAAAGCATAGATGCGATGAACCACAGAAATAACAGCTTGGATTCCTCCTCAGAGAGTTCTCATACTCTTCTTGTAATGGGATGCAGAGCCTAGTTAGAAAGACTGACAAAGTGTGAAGAGAAACAAAAAAAGTAAATATAATAAACAAAGGCCCTTTTCAACAAGAATGAGTCTAAACTCAAAGAGTTTTCAATATCTTTCCTATTAAAATTCCCATTTGTCAGTCAAGATACCTTCTAGACTCCTGAGCTTTTTCGTTTGTTTTTTCTTCTGATAAATAGCTGGAAAGCAAATTTCATTATTTTACATTGGATATACCACTGAGATAACCATGCAGTGACAATAAACACAGTCCTCTGTGCATACTTCAGCAAGCATCTGGGATTCATCTGGAATCTGTAGTTTGCATCAGGAGGTAAAAGTGGTCCATCCAACATGGCTCTAGTTTGGTCAGCATTTTGTTTCCATTTAAGTTGTAAGTGTCAACATCTGTCATTTCTTTAATCACCACAAGAAGAATTCCATTACTATTTCTTAAATGAACACTGACAAATAATTTTCTCTCGGGCTTAGAAGAGAAGAGGGGAATTGAAGACTGATGCATCTTCTTGCCTGCAGAACAATACAGCACAGCCTTGTAGGGGTCTGCATAAACCATGTGGAAGTAGTTTATGAACTGTGCTTCAGAGTCAGGGATGGTAATAGCCTCACCACATGGTAGTGGTGGCTAACAGGAGAGATTAGAGCCTTAGGGTTGAAAAGCCTTCCACATATGCTTTACGATTGTCCTGGGTTGTGATCATTACGCTCTGCTTCTGGGTGAGTGGATGGGCTATAAACTAAACAGAAGGCCCATTAAATCATCATATGTGTGTGCTGCAGGGTAGACTAAAGATTTCAGAAGCCCCAGTATTCACACAGTGGAAATCTGTCCCTCTTCGTGTTGATACACAAAAGCAAGAACATACCTGAATGCAGTATATAATTCTCAAGGGGAATGTTCCCCTTCTTCAGTATCTCCATGTTTCTGTATATGGGAAGCTGCTTTGGGTTTAGTCTGTCAGTTCTACTGTGGGACCTTCTTATTTTTTATAGATACTGCTGTTTTCCAAAAAGGAATAAAGCCTCAATGCAATCTCATTTCTGACTTATTCCCTGAAACCAAACAAGTTCAAATAGCTCAAAACCAGGTAAGGGACTCCTGCTGCAAGCTGACAGATTTTGTGGATATAAAAATTGTTAGCAGGGAGCCTTGTGCAAAATCTAGCCCCACTTTTTTCTTTTCATGTGTTTGGTGCTCTGTGCAGGTGTGTGCACTGCCAGGTGTAGTTGGGTAGGTCACTGGGGTCCTGCTCCAAAGACATCAGCGTCAAAGGGATATAGTGCTCCCTTCATTCAGCATGGAAGCCCCAACGCTCACAGCAAATCTTCACTGTAAAACGACAAGCACATCAAAGCCTCGTACTTGAGGTCCTGTGTTCTTGAATGGGAATACCACATGGTACTGCTCATTTTTAAAGCAACTTCGTTTTTGTGTCCTGCTTCTGGCCTTTCACATGATTAATAGTGCATGTCATTCAGCCAGGCATTGTTTAAAAAAAAAAAAAAAAAAAAAGTGAACCATTAATTCTTTTAATTTCCATGTTTTTATTGAAGTTCAGAATTCAGCAGAATGGTTTCTGACATACTACCTTTCAAAGCTTTTTAAGTTGCTAAGTTGCTGAAAACACATCAGTCTCACCACTCTCCTAAATTGTCATTGAAAAAGAAATACAGTAACTCTGAACTTTGCATGCAAAACTCTTTCATTGTAAAGCAGTTGAAAAATGTAACTATATGATAAAATATTCAACTTCAACCTGTACATGAGCAGGAACACAGAGTGCTGTTTACAAATCATGCAGAAATGTTGTCAAATGAAAGCACCCAAATGTGTAATGAGGCAACCAAGACAATTAACACCGTCATTAATCACTGCAAATCAAGGCTGTTAAGATGCATCAGTGAAGTACCGTTTTGGCACAGCTACAGTTATTCTAAACCATTTTACTGAGGTTTAGACAAGTGCTCTGCCAATGCATTGGCATGAAGGAAGTAGACACCAAAGCAGTTCTTGGGCCAGCCACAAAATGCAATCATCTGGGAGGTATCTTGAGCTGGGAAAGGATACACAGAGAGGAAAAGAGCAGAGAAACTGAGGTTACTGTACCAGAGGTGGCACGTTCTTTATGGATTTGGTGAGCTGCCCCTTGAATTTCTTAGTTCTTTTCCATTTCTTCCTCCCCCCTGCCCCCAATCCGCCCCCCTTCCCCATTTTTTTCTGAAGGATCAGGAAGTAGGGCATAGAAAAAGTGAGGCTGCAGCTTAAACCGAAATTGACTCCTGCGGCTGCTTCAGCCACCACCATCCTTAGCACAGGCTGCAGGTGTCTGCAGGTCAGAAGTTTCCTCCTCTCCTCTGCTACGCAATGCTGGGGCTGGAGACCAGGTTTATGCATACCAGTGCTGATCCTCCCAGGCAGGCTGGACCCAGGGTCAGTGTGGGAGTGTGCTGAGTACTCCCAGCCCATCTGGTTTCTGGAAATATCATGGGGCCTTTGAGGAAGAGGACTCTAGTTAGTCATCTCTTTCTCTCAGGAGTCCACGCTGAAAAGGATTAAAGATTAGTAAATACATAAATAAATAAATACCCCCCACAAAGCAAAACCAACAAACAAGGAAGAAGAAAATATAAATACAACAGAACAAAAATGAATAATATTAGATTTAAATAAATTAAAGTAGGGCTACTCTTTTTATTCTGAGAGAAAACCAGTTCAAAGACAGAATTGCTGTGGCCATTTTGCAGTGATACTACACCTTACTTTTGATATCCTTTTGGTGGTGTGCGATGATGACATTCCTCATTTTCAACAGCATTTCATTAAGCCAGTTGTTATCCCAACACCAAAAGTATGCATTTTTGTTAATAGGGAAGCACAAACTCATAAGGGCAGTAAAACTGCAATTCCTTCTGCAGTTCTCTGCTGATTGAGAAGTTCGGTGGAAGGTACTTAAATGCTTCTATTGCTGCTTTGAATCCACTGCACGTTCAACCCTTGGCATGCTATGTACAGTATAGCAAAACCTTTTATCATTACCAGCATCAGATGCTCCTTCTCCTGAAATAATTCTAAATTAGAAACTGCAACACTATGTGGTTCTTTTGTATTCTGGCATTTGCTACCTATTTTGAAGAAGTGTACATGTAAAAAGATAGGTTATAAATAATCTGTAATTTGTTTTAATGTGGAGGCTTTTTTCGATTTAAATTATATTTTCATTCCTCACTCAAAGAAGATGAGGAAACAACCTTCTCAGGATAAAACATGTCCCCACTCCACATCCTATTCCATGCTTTCTTCCCAACGATGTTGGTTCTTTGGCAGGCAGATCCCTAAATCACTGCTCCAGAGCTTGAAGGAGCTTACTTCTCATTCAAACCATGAGGGTTTTGTGGGCCAATGGGGAGAAGGAGGGAGTATTTGTCATTCTGTATCGCAGGAATAGTTCTTCTAGTCTGAAAATTCTAGTGGGCTGGTTGGGACCCTTGGAAATGAGACCTTCTCCCATGCACAGCCAAATCCCTCTTGTAAGAAGCCACAGGGGGGCAGCGAGCACAATGACATATTGAAATGAAAATGGAAACTTTTTTAGAAAAGGATATCAAAAAAGGCATTAGAGGGTGCAACCTTTTCTACCATTGCGGTATTTTCCCCTCCAGGAAAGGACACAATACTATGTTTTCATATTTTGCAGTTCATTGTCTTTCTTTAAAATACAGTGGCAGATTCTGCTTTCATGAGTAACCATCAGCATAATGAAAACTAACAGCATAAGATTTCTGTTGTTATGGCATTTAATATTTACCATTATAGCTTGCAGCTGAGTTCATCCCAGACCTTTTAATGAATTTAGATCTTAAAGAATTAATGGTCATTATGTCTACAGTCATTGTTAATGAGCTCACAGAATTAAAGGGAGCAAAAAGTAAAAATAAGTAATTGTAAGATGACTTTCATGCATGTTACCTACAAGCTAGAAGGAACATATATTTATAAACAAGCATTTTTTTTGCAGAACAGTTGGCATTTTCTTTGGTGTTAATCCTGAAACTGGGGGTTACAAAGTTTTGCCACTCCTTCTGAAGTCTTCTCTACAGCCCAGTCAGTTTCCAGAGAGGTGAGTGTGAGGCTAGAATTTCAAATGAAGACTTTACAGTAGGATCTCTTAAAGGAGAGCCATGGCCAAGGAATAAACAACTGTGAAATGTACATATTCTCAGGTAAGGAGCACATCCATTCAGCTTGCTGAGACTCCAATGCAAGCAAACAAATTAATGCTGAAATCCAAGGGCTGGGTCTCAGCCCACATAAAACCATTTTCCAGGGGTACTTCTGCTTCAAGACAGGGCTGGTAGTGAACTAAAACAGCTGCCCACACCTAATGCTACATATCCAAAGCAAAGTCAGCATGCTTTGAAAAATATAAGTTAAATCCTGAATTTTAATTTTTATATCAGCCATTTCTTGGACAAATATTAAAGTGGATGTCTGAGGCTGAGCTTTCACCAAGTCAGTGCAAGGAGTGCATGTTCGTAGGGCTGTGTTAAAATCGAGCACTTGGCCTGGCAACACATCTTTTCCACAGCTTAAACCAACTGACTGCACATGGACTGGAGGAGTTTTGCCTATGTAAAGCAGTGATGGGGAAGCAGAAGATTAGCTGACAAAATTGATATAAACATATTTTATCACAGTTTTGGTTTTGTGGTTCTTTTCAAGAGATACAGGGTTATAACTCAGGAGAGCTAACTTCCGCAATATTTGCATACTAAAGTACAGGAATGCAAGGTACTTTTGCCAGAATGGAGACAAAATTTCCAGAATCTAAAGTTGTATTTTTTTTCTAGAAAATTCAGTTTTTGAGAAAGAAAAAGCACTTCCAGTCTTTCTGTACAAGAATTGCAAATAGAAAAATTTTAATAACAATCAAAATGTTGCAAATTTAAACAAAACTGGATTTTCAAAAACATACATTCAAAAGGAAAGCTTAAAAAAAAGGAATTATTTTTCTGTTTGTTTTTTTTTCAAGTTTGATCAACTTTTTTCAAGCTCTTAGTTCTCAGAGAAAAGTACAGGTAAATCAGCCTTGCCAGGAATAGGATCAAGGCTGCCTTTGACTCATTCGCCTTTGACCAAGAGCAATGTATTTTACTATGGGACCCTGTTGGTGTTTAGTATTATTAGCTACGACAAGCATTGCTTGTGTCTGCTCTGCAGATTGCCTGGTTTAAAAAAGGATGACGTAATGCAGCACTGGAGGAGCCAGCTACTTTCCTTGCAGCAATTCAACCCCATCCCTGTGAGAGGACCACTTACTTTCTAAGAAATAATCTGTCCTCATCACCACTAACACCACTTGTGTGGCTTTTATTTTATTTACCTTGATGTTCTACTGGAAATGTCGGTTTAATCTCAGGATAGGACCAGAGCGGCTGGCTTCGAAAGTGACATCTCAGCTAATCAGGAAATGGAGCCGGCTCAACATCTGGCTTTTATTTGAGACTGGCTTTGCATCTGACTGGTGAGCTCAGGGAATGGAGACAGCAGCAGGACTTTGATCTGCCACCGCTTAATTTTACTTGGATTACCGAGGTCACCATTAATGTCAGGGGGGATCCAACAACAGCCTTGCACTAAGGGCTTTCTGCTTGAAATTCCTCTGCCTTTAACGGGCTTGCTGGCCACCAAACCATGGTAATATGTATTTCTGTGGCTGGTATCCTCCCTGAGGCAGCTTCCTGAGAGCTGAAGATAAGTTAAATGGCTAAAATAATAGGTGGGAGATACACCACCTCCTTCCATGAGGTTTCTGTATGCACAGAGGTGTGGAGGATGCTAGACCACTTGTTTTTGGCTGTGGGATCCAGCTTATTTCTCATCTTGGTGCAGGTCTTCTTCATCCTGATGAATACCAGTGAACTCTCTCTTAAAATGAGGTGAATGTATCGTGCTTTGGGGCCAGTCCTTTAGCTGGTATAAACTGGATGTTTTCTGCACTACCAAGCAATAATATCTGTGCTTAATATCTGTTGATGGTGAATCTGGACAGCTAAAGTGGCTTTGTCATAAGCACTTTAAGTGTTGGTACATTGTACTTTTTCTAGCATGTTTGTAATCCAGTTGTCCACTACTGCTGAATCACATCCACAGACTTTTCTCTTGTCTTAGAAAATTTAACTCCAGAGGATTTTTTTTTTTCTTTGCCCACTAAAAAGTAAATTGATAATGCAGTAATTCTTCTCATTACACTAATTTAGCTATTTTTACTTAAATTGCTCTTAAACACGCATATGTGGAAAACCTGAAAGTTACCTACTAGTCACAAAACAAATGTTTGATCAAAATACGAACATGCATCTATTTCTTTAATCACTTACCTGGATGCCTCTGATTTAAAAATGGATGAGAAATGTGTATCTGAGGAGCTAAGTGACAGGTGAGAACAGTTGAGGATGTTAGCAGTACTAATCACAGAATCATAAGAGTCATTTAGGTTGGAAAAGACCCTTATGATCATCAAGTCCAATCATAAATGGGGTGTGGTCCAGACCTCTGGACATCACAGCACAATCCCTGGACATAGAGGAACATTTCTTGGACGATAAGGAAAAGGAGGCAAGGGGAAGGCCCTCAGAAGAATTTTCCTTTGGTGCCAGATCCATTGGTCTTTGGACCATAACTAATCTTACTCTGATGATGTCCTAGATGCTGGTGGGTGAGCTGTCCCTGACTTCCATTGGGGGACAGCATACATCACACCAATGAGCAGGTAAGCATAAGCCGTGCCGTGGTTTCAGGATCTAGCAGGAGTCTTAGCACGGAAACTTTCTTCTGTGGGATTGAAGGAGGATGGGTCCTTTCATATTGCTATGTGATGCCAACTTTTATCAAAAAAAAGCATTGAAAAGCTAGAAAATTAATAGTTAATGGCATTATAAATCTTAATGGAGACTTCATAGAAGCAATTTGGTTTTCTTGAGTATAGATTTCATTACAGTGCACACAGAGCAACGGAGAGCAAGTAAACATGGCTCATCAGACTATTAACGGGCAGAAAGACTTTGGCCAAAATAATTTATTCTTATTTCACTTACTATTTAGATTTATACAGGAGTTCAACAAAGACATCTAATCCAGTGCTCCAAGTAAAAAACAAAACCTCCATATTAAGGGAAAAAAAAAAAAAAAGTAGACAAAGCTGTCCTCCCTAAAACTAAAAGAAAACCATTATCAGTGCCCTGGTTCTGCAGCACCTTAAAGTTGAGCACCAGCTTAAGTGTTATGCTGGGCCCATGGCAGAACCAGAGTGTTGATTTTTCTATGTCAGCAATGTTTATCCAGCTATTTTCAAATTATTCTTTCAAAAGGATTTACTACACTCACAGTCTTTCAGTATCTTAAACAAAAATAGAATTTGTCTACCACCATATCAGGCCTTAAAGGCGGGTTTCATTGTATTTATTACCTTTGGAGTTGTTTTCACCTCATTTCATTGATTTATAGATTTTTTTCGCCTACTAAGGGGATGATAAGCATCCAGTAGCTTGTTTTAACTTGCAACAAGCACATGTTTGTAAGTGTACATCATCCAGGAAAAGCTTGTTCAGTGACTTGAACCTAATCAAGAAACAGAGCTAAATTTAAAAAACAAAAATGGAGTGGAGGGCAAAGACAGGCTTTATCTGGCAGGCAGACCAAAGAGGACTTTGGAACGATTTCAGAAGGTTTCCATTAAGGCAGAACAGCAAGTACAGAAAGATTGTTCATCAACAGCTTTTAAAAGCATCATTGTAAAACAGATGGTCATATTTATGATCCCCATAAATAATGGGGAAAGGTTTATGCAAAGGGAGTTTTAAGCAAAAGTCTCACACCAAACATTGCTGTGTAGGAACAGACGCAAAACTTTCAAGAATATCTCATTCGCAAACTTCCAGCTGATGTGATTTAGCAGCAGCGTAACTGTCTCACAGTGGCTGGGAGCTGCCGCCAGACATTCAGTACTGTATATTTTTCTTCATGTTATTGAGAGTGAAAGGTTAGACAGAGACAGGGTTTATAAAAAGCAGACTTTTCTCCAAATATTTTGTTTAACCTTCATAAAATATCCCCAGCTTCAGTGCAGAATTCCAGGACTGGAGGAAAGATAAAATATGAGGGATATTTGCCTTTCAGTTAGTACACTTATTCTGCCTTAATTAGAATTTCTCTTCTGCCAAATGACAAAAAATGTTTTCATTTGGATGCAGCAACACAGCAATAAGACCTGCCTTATCAAGGTGGGTGATGGGTGTGGTATAACAGAATACTCCAGGCTCTTCAGAGCTGAGGTAATGTTGTTACATTGCAGTTCAACATACCCAGAAAAAGTTATTTGTTTCTTTTATCACCTCATGGTCCATGATATTTGACCACACCAAGATGTTGTCTTAGGCTTTTGCACTTAGGCAATCAAGGTCAGTGTAAGAACCAGTCAAAAACTAATGTAAATGGTTATTTTTATTCCACAGTTTTTCAAAAGGAGATATTGAGTTGCAACAAAACAATGTGGAGAAGGCCTTGTTTGTTATTGTTGGGGTGCTTCTGATGCATCGACATGCAGAATATTAGAGGAATGAAGATGAAAAGTAGTACATTTTGACCTCCAGCTTTTGCCAGCACATGAACATTTGAAGGGAAATAAATGCCAAATTTAGAAAAAAATGTGGTTTTGTCTGGGTGGAGTTCCTCTTTCTTGATCAGCTGTAGAAAGAAGCAGCAATAGAAAGAAGCCTCATTGCTCTCTGTTCATTCCCACTGTTGCCCTTCAGTGATTCCCAGTAAAAACTGCTTTTCTCTGCATGGCTGTTTGTACTCCTTCCCACATCCAAAAGCTGGCAGCCCAGCCCCTCTGTTCTTGCTGCCATGTGGATGCTTGGGACCATAGGTGCCTCTTTAATCAGCCTTTTTCACCCTTTGGGGTTCCCCAGTCATTGGTTGAGGAGGGGCACTGGGCTTTGCAATGCTGCTTATAAGCCATGGGACTTGTGCCCCATAGCAGACGTGGTGAATACAGAAGTTACCAGGCTTCAGCAAATGAAGGTACCTGCAAACAGCGAACAGCATTTTCTGAGCCATGTAAATTTCCTAATGGTTCCTGATGGAGTCACTGCTGTGGTCTGGTAAAACAAAAAAACAAGGCTTACAGAGAGGTTAGCCTGGTCTTGATTATGTGGTGGTGTATGTTGTCTGAACAGTGTCCCTCACCTAGGGAATTCATTGGCTACTGGAGGCAGTGTTCTTACACTTACAGCTTACATCCTGCTGTATAGAAAAGGATTTTTTTTTTCCTTTTGAAATGGGTATTTCTGACCTGACACTGAAGATTTTCTGTGACAAAAGAGATGAAGTCACAACAGCACTTCTGAGTCTTTCTTTCTTGATATTCTTCTCTATCCAGAAATAGCTAATTTACAATGCACAGGAAAAGAAAGATTGTTGTTGCATTATTTATTCATGAAAATAGTGTTATGATATTATCCAGAGAATGTAGCAAATACTAAATTAAGTCCACATCTTTTTTCCCAGACTGTGTGCTGTATAAATGGCCAGTTAGCAAGGATGTAGGAGGACTGCACAATAGATGAAGAGTGCCAGGCAGGGAGGAGAGACATAGCGATTGCAAGGGAATAATTATTTCTTTAGCCCTAGCAGTTGTGATATAGGAGACCAAGTAGACCACCATAAGGCTTAAGTTAAAACCTGAAACATTGATTGTGCTGTGCTCCTGCCACTTAAGAATAAACTCTTCACAGTTGTATTGGTCATTTTGGTTGCTGTCCTCAGTGAAAGACTGCTTGAACCCATGTAAGCCCTGCGGTATGGTGAGGTCACACCCCAAGCCTGGGGCATGTAAGGATTCCTGTAGACTGTGGACAGGTGACATCCAACAACTCACCCACCTGCATTGCAAGGGACTAGAGGTAGCAGGGCTTGAAAAATGGGAGAGACAACATCCCTTCTCTTATAAACTACTTCATATTTGGAGGTTAATTTGTGAAAAGCAAAATGGCACCTTAGTGCTCTTATTAATGAGCTAATTAACTAATCTCCATCTTCCTGAGCTCACACTCTGCTCATAGGGTAACAGAAACAATGCAGGAATGGAGGGACTTCCAGAAACAACCTCAGTGTTCAAGCACTACCTGCAGCCTCAGGCAGCCAGATCATGGGCAGAGCAAAGTCCAAGACCTCTCTGACTTGGACATCCCTTTCCAGGGCATCCAGCAGTTACTGCAGGAAACCTGCCTCCTGGGACACAAGCCTCAAAACACTGGTCAGAGCTGTGCGCTATGTCAGATCCATGGAAAATGACCAGAAAACCCAATTGCACAGTGCTGCAGGCTGACAGGAGGAGCACATTGCCAATGTCCCTGCAACAGTAGATATTTTTTTTTTGAGTAGGTGGGCTGTGTCCTGTCCCATTCTGAAGCACAGGACACGAAAAAGAGACAGTAGTCCTGGCTGAACTGAGGGAGAAGGGGGAATATTCCCTAGTCCCAAACCACTCTGTCAGCTTAGTCCAAAATGCAGTAGGAAGACGTGTCAAGAAGCTACCTAAGAAATCTTTCTACCCATAAGACTGGTAGGATCTTAAACTCCTCCTCTCTCTGTAACTGTTCTTTGTGCTGCAGAGGGGAGAAAAAACTCTTCGTATTTGGAAGCTGGGATCTAGGAAGCAGGAAAGGACAGAGTGATTCCAGAGGAGAGAGAAGGAAAAGAAAAGAGCTCTGTGGCACTTAGTAGCAGAAAGCAGGAGTTGCACCTTGTTGCAAATCTCACCTTTTGCCCCATCTTTCTCATGCTTTTCTCTGCAGCAAGTGGAAGCTGTGTGCTTGTTTATTTTTGTGGGTCTGCTTTAGAAGCAGACGGCATATAGAAGTGAAAATCTTTTTTGTTTGTGCCAGAGGGAAGGATTTGAGGGCTTACATACACTGGGAAAGTCATATATGGTAAAGGCTGAGGGATTTTTTGAGCCATTTTTAGTATCTTATTCTTTTTCATTATATATATTATTATTATTATGACATATATAGTACCAGACTATCTATATACATATATAGATAGATATAGATATTCTTTATATATTTATATACATATAGCATCCAATTTATTAGTAACGCTTTTGGATTGAGGAGGCACTTAGGCTGCAAGGTGTTACCAGGGGACACATTCCGCCCCTGCATCAGGTGAAGGCAGAAGGTAAGGTATCACTGCATGGTATGAACCCACCACTGCAACATCCACATGGTAACTCAAACTAAACATGCCAGGATGGAAAAGCAGATGATATGACAGAAAGTGAGCCTTGAGATGATTTAATTCAAAGAAATATTTTCCATTTTGGGAACAAAGCTTTCTAGACTTGGCTGCAGCCTTTAAAGATATGCTATCTCAGAATTATTTTTTTTTCCTCTGTGATTTTTCATAGCAGTAATCATGTTCACGGGCAGGGGGAAGGAAGGGGTAGTGATAAAAGAAAAATTGCACTCAATTTACCCTCAGGAATGAATTCGATTATAAAGTAATGAAATGAATGTTACCCCTGAGTGATTTCCAGGCAAATTTTACAGATTAGCATTACTCCTTGTGAAAATGTTGGTGATTTTGTTTCTAAGCCTACGATAGCTGGAGACTGGGAGATATAGCGCTGTGTCCTGCTCTTGCAACTTCACAAACAGAGCAATCCTCGAATATATGAGGAGCTGCCTGCTTTTTATTTCATTTTTTTTATCCTGCTTGTGGTTTGCAGCATGAGGGGGGGAGCACATTCCCAGGGGCATCTCCCAAAACAGTAAATGAAAGAGGAAAGGGGAAAAGAATAGGGTGGACTTTTCTTGTCTTGGGAGTCTAGTTTATGTCTTGTTTATGCATTTTTATGTCTTACATGCATTTCAACAGCCTTATTCCATCCTCATCCTTCACATCACAGCTCAGTTTACTTCCATCTCCACCCATAAAGTTATAACTTCCCTGCATTGCCCATGCCACTGATTCCTTCCCCTCTGTGATGCTTCTATTTCTATTTTTTTATGTTATTCATTGAACAGATCTGGTAAAAGTTAAAATCGGATATCCGTTGTCACAGGGCCTGCATAGTGTATAGTAAGAACTAGTCTGCTCCAAGGAGCTTGCTACTGAGTCAGAGAAGCAGAGACTGTATGAGGGGAAAAGACATGCTAGTATGTTCAGCTGAGTGTGCATGATTGTTAAGAAAATAGCTCAGGGTCATCCAGAAAATTATAGCAGAGCCAGGAACAGAATTCATGTTTCCTAGTCTTTACTAGAAATCCATGCTTCTTTCTCTATAGTAGCAATTTTCCGTAAGCTGTCTTATAAAACAAATGAAATGTGTAATTCAAAAATACTGCAGGAACTAGATGTTTAGGGAAAGTCTCCATGCGAATGACATATTTTTTTCCTGAAATATTAAATTATACAGTGCTCATTAAATTTATTCTTTGCAGGCCTCTTCTCTAAGGTTGAAACCACTTCTTCTGTATCCTCTGCTGAGAAAGACAAGATTATGTGATTTTATACTTACAGCAGAGAACATCAATTTATGATTTATTTCTTTATAGCCACTCAGGTTTTTTTCCTCTTCAGAAAAAAAAGTTACTAATTTGATAGCAAGCTATGAGACTATTCGTTTCTAAAGGCTGAGAAGTGATTATGCAGCAATTTTGCCTATGAATTTAAGCTTTGTCCTTTCCTGTCATACAGAGGATTTAAGACTGCATCCAATGCTTGGTTAATGGTAAAATGAGGATCTGCCTTACTACACGTTTAAAGAAAACTGTTACAGAATAAATAGCCAGGATATATACTAGACAGCCAATCTCTACTTGACATCATAAAATAACTTAAGCTTCATAAGGCTGGCTGTTTTCTTGGTGTACTGAGCTGACATTTACAGTTCTCACTTTTGTAGAGAAGCCCGCATTCCCTGCTATACTATCCTCATGTGTCCACATAATCTGGTAAACTTTGCTTTTGTTTAAAAGCTAAAGGTCTTTCTCTGATCTCAAGAAATTTTGGCCAAAGAAAGAAGTAACCCCATCCCTCTCAACATACTATGCTAATTCAGATAGATGCTTAGGGAATTGGTCAAATTTAGTGCCGACCTAGTTAGATCAACTTGAGTTCTGGCAGGACAGTAAAAGCATATGTGTTTTTAATTAATCCCCTGCCTAAATCAAGGGAAAGGATATTGCATTTTTCAGCAGAATTGCTCCACACAGTGCTGACTGCATATATTTAACAATTCTTACTCATGTAACTGAAGAAAAACATTGGAAATCTTCCAAACCTCATGCAGTTTTTGCCTAACCCTGAACTCCCCTCTACCTGGTGCAGGGCTGGGGCGCTTGGGCTGGCAGCCACAGGAGCTCAGTACCTGCAGTCCTAACAACAGAGGCTTGTTCAATGAGAAACTTTGCATTTATGGATTATGTTCCCCCACATACAGCCCCAGTTCAATCCATCCCTTAACATTAAACATCATGAATAATCCCATCCTTTCCTGTCAAAGACATCAAGCATGTGTTTAATTTTCAAGTAAATCCTTGGTAGGAAGCTAGGTATGTGTTAAAGTACGTCATTGAAATTGTCACTAGGCAGGCTCATTATTTAGTGTTGGCAGAATGTATACATTACTTTTTTTTTTTTTTTTCTTTTTTGGTCTGTGCTCTATAGTCTAGCTTTTCAGCAGTTAATCCTTTTTCTTTTTGTCTTTTTCTTTTCTTTTTCCATCCCCTTCCACTTTCCCTTTCCCCTTCCCTTTCCTTTTCTCTTCTTTCCTTTTTACTTGTCTCCTTTTTTCCTTTTTCTTTTTTTCTTCTTTCTTCTTCTTTTTCCCTCTACTTACTTCCTTTTGAAGGAGTTGGTCAGATTTTGGTTTCTCCAACTTTTAGATCTGTTTAGGAATCAAATTACTTTTTAAACATGAAGCCTTTCAGGTCTTCTGATTTGGCTAACCACAGAGGTCAGGTTTTTATTTATAATTTAAATTATTCTAGATGCTAGCACAAATGAGAATTGCAAAGAGATCAGTTCTGACATGTTCTTTAATACCACATGTGGTTACAATTTGTAATCAAAAGTCACCTTTCCCAGGATAGTTTGGATTTTGGAGGTCAGAGCAGGTAAGATATTTATTTCATGATTAAGAGAGTAGGAAGTGCTAAGGGCTGATTTGCAGTGTCTTAAAGTACATAAATCTATACATAAGAAGAGAAAGAAACACATTTAGTAGAAAGGCAGGGGTCCTATCAGGGTTGTTTTCCCAAGTTTCCTTACTGTTGTAGAACAGAGGTACAAAAGAAGGAGTAAGAGAAAGACAACCTTGACAGACTATGTGTAAGGAAAGCCTTTGACAAGAAAAAGTGCTCCAAGGGGCAGAAGAGATACTTGAAATCCCTTTCTACTAGGCAGAGGACAGTGAACCAGACTGAAATATTGAAATTACTAAATCTCCACAGTATTTCCTTTATCATTTTACCTTTACAAACCACTAAAAAGCAGTATTCTCTGTAGAGGAAACAACCTTTTCATCTCAGTCAGACTTCACAAGCCAGTGACTGACCAGGCAGACCATATCTTCTGGCGTTGTCCCTGTCTCTTGTGCATGTTGGAAATGATACAATCCAAAAATAGCCATTTTTCTATGCCAGGTTAGCTTTGTGACTGATAAACTCCTTGAACTGGCTTACTGCCTGCTTATACAGACTGATGAAGGAGACTGGGAGAGAAAACTTTGTCTTATGTGGCAAGACGTGGCAGCATGTGGCAGCAGCAGCTGTGGTTTAGACAGATTTCAAACTTGCTGTGAAAGTAACCCCCAGGTATGTATCAGTGGTGAAGTTTCAGGGCTCTGCTATAAAGAGGAAAGCTTGCATTCAATATTCCTCAACTTCCCAGTCTCCTAGAGTTTTTCCAAAACCTACATTTTGTCAGAAAAGGAGACACTGCTTAAGACATTTTTCGGAAGACTTTGACCACAACTCTTTGTAACAAGTTTTTTCTCACTTAATTTCATTATTTTTTTTTTCCCCAACATGAAGACAAATATTCCTTTCAGGAGGTGGAGTTCAGTTATACAGTATAAATGTACAGATTAATAGCTTAGATGCTGATGGGCTTAAATAACAGGTAATGCATGTCGTGATTTTTCAGTGTATTTTTCTACTTTGTGCTGGATTGTTTCAGAAAACTTTTGAGCAAGGAAGTCTTTACAAGAAATGGTGAGAGAAATTACAGCAGATAAAAAGAATTAAATCCACCACCACCACCACACACACACCCCAACAATAAAAAGAATACTCTTGGGTTTACATCACCAAGATGAATACAAGTAGCTACCTCAGGTGACACACCTATTTTCCCTCTCCATCCTTCAGCACTATTTACGAAGCCACAAGTACACAGAAAAGTAACTCCATGCTCTGTCACAGCCTGAAAGTATAGAGGCAGGAGCCTATTTGGAAAGTGATGTACTTGAGGCCATCCACACTACTTGTTTCATATGCTGCTTTCAGCAGTTACTTTAAGTGTGTGCCTATGAAACAATATGCACAGGCTGAGTACAGATGACACTTCTCTTTAATACTCTGCCAGTCTCCAAGTATTTCCACTTCAGGGTGTTTCCTGCACTTGCACGTATTTCTGTATATTTAGTTCACCTTTGTGGCTCTTGGGCCATGTAAAACTGCCACTATGGCAGCATCCTTTGGCAAGGAGTTTCACAAATCTGTTGCCTGAATTAGCATCTCACACTGTTTGTTTTTAATGTGGTTCCCACTCTCTGAATTTGATGCCCCTTTGTTGTAGAACTGGATGACGGTGAACTCAATCAGGCCCTCTCTGGTATTCACAATTTTATAAATAGTTGTTTACAGTAACCCCTAAATTTCTCTTTTGCGGGTTGAAATGTCCCCATCTACTCAGCAGTGCACTATACAGAAACCATTCCTTATCTTGGAACATCCTTGACTTACCCTGCCCCAACTCCCATTATATCTGTTCTGGGATTACAGTACACATAGTATTCAAAGGGTGAGCAAAACACCAATGTATTCAGTGGCACTATGATATCCTCTGATTTTTAATCTGTTCCTGGCTAGCTTTTGACTTGTCTTTTTTTGACTACTATTTCACACTGAACTTACATTTTCTTGGCTCTATCTGTCATAACCATAAGACCTTTCTCCTAAGAAGTCATCATCCACTCAACGTCCATTACTTTACGTGGAAAGTTCAGATTCTGTATTTCCCCTTCTGGAACACTTGATGTTTAATTTCCCTACGCTGAACTTCATGTTGTTTTCTTACCCACTCACTCAGACCTTTCTGCAGCTCTTCACACTCAACACTTCTACTTGCTACCCTCAGCGTTGCCATCCTACAGCACCTTCTTTTCTGGGTTGTTTCTGGGTATGTTGGCTAGCACAGATCCCTGTATGGCTTCCAATAGTTTGACCTCTTATTTACTTATCCTTGCTAGAAGCTTCTCTTAAAACATGGCTGTGTAGTTTCCTTGAAACTGATGAAGATTGTGAAGTAATTGAGCATGCATTTATGTGTATACATATAGCTTGAAAAGAAAAAGAAAATGGCATTTCCCACTTTATTATATATATATATATATATATAAAAGCACGCTAGCTTTTAATGAAGTCAAGACACAAATCCTTGAGTTAGACTTGCAGTTCATGGTGTTCTTCATCTTGCCCAGTTGTAATGACTTTTCTGTAGTTCAAATAATTATTTTAAATCTTCTTGCCATGCCATAGTAGCAAAAAGGGAAATAAATAGGATTCCTATCTGACAAAAACCTGTCTGTCCCAGCTGGATACAATAACTTCCCTTTCAACACAGTGTTTTTAAACATGCTGACCAGGTAGGTTTCTCAGCGTTACAACAGGGAGGGAAAATATCCACGAGTCATCCTGCTCCTGGATGAGGCAGACCTTCTGCTCCTACTTATTCTCCTGAGGTTGACGTAGCTCAGTTTGCAGGGGGGTATGCAGGGGGCTGGGTCTTACAGCAGCACTTTTGCAGGAATAGGTGGTGATTTGAGTGGTCTTCCAGGAAAAGAGGCTGCATGGTATCAGAAACCTGAATATTGGCTGGAATGTTTTTTTTGCATTGGATGATACTTATTAATTTGCATAGAAGCATCATGATGGGAGTGCTGTGTTGTAGTTTTCCATGATGAACATCTATCTTGCAGTAGTTTAGATTTCCTTTGTGCCAAGCAGCAGCAAAGGAGCCTGCTTGTGCAGCATTTTTCGGGGGGGGGGGGGGTACCCAGAACACAGGTGTGGACTAGAAGGTCCTGGTTTCTCATCACTGACACCCATTGACAGCTTCTCCTCTGATTTCTAAAGGATTTTAAAACACAGTGAATGCTACTGTGCTACTCAAATGGAACAAAAAGTGGTCAGCCTTTCCTACTGAGTGTACAAGATACGAAGACCTTTGTGGGTTCCTGGCACTTCTTCACAGTGATCCTGTGTGTGCTGATGTTGTTTTCATCCTGTTTCTATTTCCTCATTTTTCTGTAAGCTTTCACACACTTTTATCACAGTCTGTGATGTTTGCAGTGAGGGCACAAAGCTCAGCTAACAAACCCACAGTCAGTGAATACAAGTTTGGATCATTTATACCAGCAAGGTGCCATAAAAATTACATAATCTGAGCAGAAAGTGCAGTAGGAGTCCTTCATAAACTACATCATCCTTCTCTGTAAATTTGTACTAGACAGAAACCAAAGACAAAATAATTTCTAGGGCACTTGAAAGCTAATACAGGGAGATTAAATACAGTCAGCAAACGAAATCAGCATCTGGACTCAGTGGTTAATGGAACATTTTGCTATGGAGATATAACGCAACATAATGCAGTAATGTTAGCTGATTTTTCACAGACTGGTAGTTATATATCATTACAGCTTTTTATGCCCTAATCAGCAGCTTTGAGTGCTGCTCCTGCCTGTAGACTAGGATCAGCCATGAATAAATTGTTTCTAATGTCTTGACTAAAGGAGTGCATTTTCAGAGGATACAAAGAAAACTGAGAATTGAAAATACTGATTCTGCCATAGTCTTACTCTAGCCATGCATGACACTACAACACAGCCATTCCTTCTTCCAAAAATAGCTCTCTTAAAAGGGGAGGCATTTCCTTTGGGAAAAGAATCTACCAAGAAGGATTTTAAAAACTAGGATTTGTTTACTTGGTCGTTTGTCCTGTCATGAGTCATGTCTCACAGTAGAGCCCAAGGCTCTGACTGGGCAACCGCGGCTCAGAAAAGAAGTCAGATATGTGTTACTGCATATTATCTGTAGTATGACTCCAAGCACTACTTGTAGACTGCCATGGCAAATGCTGTGGAGATGCTATTCCCAGTTCTGTATGGAACATCTGTAAGATGGACTTGCATCGTATTTTTTCTCAAGGAGAAGAGCATAAGACTGTTTCTGTCACTTACACATATATCATATCCTGTCTGTTCAGTGGCACTTCTATCCATTTAAGATGCCACCCTCCATTTATATAACACTTTGATACTCCATACACTTTAAATAATCTTTCTTTACCCATATTTGGGCCAGCAAGTTAATGCCAACAGTGCACTGCACCATGCCCCCCGTAGTTAGGCGAAGAAATTATGCCAAGAAAATTAAGAAGTGACTGAGGGACACAATATGTTTTTTCCATAATGAAATACAATCCCATGAGCATTACCATCAGCTAAACTGCAGTTTGCAGGATTACAAATATTCTGGCTTTTCTACATACCTACAAATGCTAAAATAAAAAACTTAGCACCTTGTGGTAGTATATGAAGCTGCTGATTCTCTATTGATCACATATAAATCGGGAGTAAAGTGAAGAAGTTGAGTTTCCCTTTGCTGAAGGTCAACACTATTGGTCTAAAGCAATGCAGTCAGTAATGCTTCAATTTGCTGCAACTAAAACAAGATGACCCTAACGAGGTGTGGTGCAGAAATGTCTTTCTCAGCAAAAGTCCCTTTGTGACAGCGTTCATACTTTACAATCAGGCAGACACAAGTGGGTTTGTTACTGTTAGTTACTGATAGTACTGTTCTCCTTCAGGATCTCACATGGACGAGTTTTTGAAATGGTTCTTCACTCTCATAATAGGGAATATTGCACTGTCATGGAATTCTCATTGTGAATACAGCAAGCTTATTTTATGTGGACATAGGAAACAAACATAGGGCACAAACAAATGAGGTGTGTTACACCTAGGCAGTGCCCTTCTGGGTAGTAAGTGTAGCTCCACATCCCCTGTAAGAGCTGCATCACACAGCCAGGCTGCAGGATGAACGCTGCCTTTCACCAAACAGACCCTTACAGACCTGACACATGCCTATCTGCAATGGGATTACTTGTCCCCTGTTAGGTCAGCAAAAAGTGGAAGGAAAGCTTTGTTACTTCAGAGCCTAAATTCATTTGCTTACACAACCTAGACAAAACATGATACGAAAACTCAGCACTTTGAGGAATCTGCTTAAATGGAAATGCAAAGATGCCATGGCACTTTTAAAAAAGAGATATGGAGATAACCTGTGATTAAGAATTAAAGAAATATTGCCACTAATTGAAGAAGATTAAGACAAGGCTGGGAAAGATGACCACAGGGATGGAGTCATCATTTCTTGCAAGGGGTGGCTGTGCACACTGAGGTTGGAAAAAGATTAACTGGGGGAAACATAGTAGAAATCTATGAAGCATGAATGACTTAGAGGCATTTTTGGCTGAAGGATGCTGTGAATACTAAAGGGCTACTGAGATTCAAAAGGTGAACGTACAAGCCTGGTGCAGTGAAGTCCAAGGGGTGTTATATCCAGCTCAAGAAGTCTCTGAGCCTTAAATGATTGAAAACTGGGAGAACACCTGGAGGAAGTATCATATATATGATTGCTTTTCTAATGCATACTCTTCTCCCTAAGGGCCTGCTAAGGCCCACTAGGCAATGGCTCTTTGGTCTGACATGGTACAGTTGCTCTTGTATTTATGACTTCCTTGGGGCTGTAACTTGTAAGCTTGCCCAGATGATCTGACTGTTCTTTCCTCCATAAACAAAATGGTTTCTTAAGAATTCTATGGAAATCAAGGACAAGAGTGGAAAGTAACAGTTATATTGCTTTTAATATTGCAGCTACAGGACATGAAGTATTTAATTCTTCATTAGGCATTGTGCCTTGGGACTGTTGTTATATGCAAAGCTGCAGAGAGCAGTGAGTCTTATTTTACTAAAAATAGGTCAAGGAAACAGAATATAACCTTTTAAATAATTGGATTCTACCCAGAATAATTATTTTTGCCATCAACACGAGTATGAAGTGCAAAGAACACAGGACATTCTTGCAAATTGAATAATTTATTTCATGGAAGAAGATAAATATATTTGTTGGGAATAAATACTGGTATACTGAATTAAAATTACTACAGTGATTTTATATGACATAAATATTACATAACATCACTACAGTGATGACAGTGGATTTTGTGTGACTAACCTGAGACACCACAGAAGATCCTCATTTCCAAAATACTCTAAGCCTGCCTCAAATTGTTTGTTTCAATTCTATATGCCCTGAAATACTGTTTTATTTTCACTCTTATTTTTAATATAGGCTAATAGGCTTCCCACAGAAGAAGAAGGAGAAGACATAACTATTGCCTTTGGGAAAGATGGATGCCAGACTCACTCCTAGGAAATACGCCAAAAGAACATGCTTCCTTCCCTGATTCCAAAGCATGTGTTGTACTAACAGTTATTTCAGTGAGACTGACGGGCTAGAGCAATTAAGCACACAAACATTAGCAGTCTGAACAAAAATCCCTCTATTATGCATTCAATGTGAGAGCTCCACTATCAGTGTACTGATGGTGCAGTAAGCAGGTGTAAAAATCACAACAGTATCTTGCTTCTCAGAAGCTGGGAAACAGCTGAATTCAAGAAAAAATAATAAATGTGGTTAATAATTCACACCTTTTAAATCTTTTTTATAAACATACATATAAACATCATAGCAGCTACGTTTTCCAAAGACTTTCATCAGTAGTTATTAATGGAAGGTCAATCAAGTCATGAAGCACTGCAGCAAAAAAAAAATCTTCAGGGTACACCACAGGTAAGCAGCTCTGAAATGCATCAGACAGCATTGGTTTTGCATCAGGTGCAGATCAGAAAGTAAGAAAGGACCACAAGGACTTGGCTAATGTGATCATTGCTCACTTACATTTTCTGAGACATCTAAAAGGTCTTTAAGACTTTACGCTCTCACCAGCATTTAGCCTTAGTTACTCCTAACCTGCTGTGTTCAACAAGAAATAATTTTCTTCTGATGTTTGAATGAAGATGACCTCATGGAAAAGGAGTGTGGATGGGAGGGTAAGACATCCTTTGTAGAGAAGCATGTTTGCTACACCTTGCTTGGAAGGAGAACAATGAAGTACCCAGATGCTGTAGCAGGGTTCAATCACCCTTTACCATCACAGCTGAGAGAAACTTCTGGAGTTGAGAAAAAAGGAAGCTTAGTCTTAAAAATGGAAACAGGAATTTTAGGTATCAGATGATCAGATTGCACTGTCAAATGTCATTATCTGAAGTCTGTATCTTCCTATAAATGAAGGGGAGTGATGATTTTCACAGATATGGTTGAAGACTCCATGCAGCAACACCTCCAGTGGGACTAGGAAGAGCAAGCCAAGTGTCCATTCCCTAGCTTAACATCAGCTGGCAACATTCTCACTGAATGGTGCTGAATTAATTGAAAGAGGTCTGAACGAGTGAAAGCAGTACAAATAACACAAACACCCCAAAGTACCCTGAAAAATCAATAAGTCTTTACCAGGATACTTGCAAAGTCATGTGTTTATATCTGAGAAAGATGTGTACATACAGGGAAAGGCCACAGTCATGCTTATCTGAGGGTGAAACACCTGGTCTCAGTAGATGCAGTGAATTCACAATTTTTTTCCAAGTCTGCTAATGTTCTGTCATTAAAAAGTATAGGCTGTTAATACAGAGATTTCCTTGGATTGATCTATCAGGCAAGGAGAAACATGCTTGCACGTCACATGGCATGTGCTGAAACAAGGAATTAAGAAAAACCTAGACTGCTAGAAGTGCCTTCCTCAAGCTGGATTAGTAGTGCTAATGTTTCAGCCACTACAGCAGTCACCAAAATAGCATTAATTTTGTTTTTAAGTACTAAACAGATTTCTGTTTGCTTTTTACTCAGGCATTGAAATTTTTATCATCCCCAATTGTCTTTAATCAGTCCTGATTGTCAAATGTTGGGCCAGAGTTTTACTTTGAAAACTAGGGAACTTCTATACCTCCACTAGTTGTTCGACACATTCCTGAAACTGTTGGGTGCTGTGCCCCAGGAGGAACATGAGACAACTTCTCCAAATAATAGCATACCTTAATAATACCTTCTCACTGGATTTGAAAAAGAGATTTTACCCTTGTCATGTCAAAGGCTGTAGGAAGGAGTTTGATTCCTTGGGTAAAATAAATCCCTATGACAATCACCTGATGCAATTAAACTGTTTTGCTGTGGGATTGGATATTCTTGTGAGGGGTGTCTTCCAGTGAAAGGTTCTTGAGATGAGATGAGATGAGATGAGATGAGATGAGATGAGACGAGACGAGACGAGACGAGACGATGAGATGTTCATTTCAAACAACAGGGTGCTTGATGTACTGAAGATTAGGCACTTCAACGGATCCCAGCTTAAGCACATTAAAAAGGGCAAAAGCCTGTTGCCTCATCTTTGTCACTAGTTACATATGAAAGTGCTGACAGCCAGAGCAATGTATCTTTCACACCACAACTTTCATATTAGATTATACATACATATTTACACAAGTTTCACATGCTTTTAACATCTGCATCCAAAATATCGCTTACACAGATTTGCACACAAATTAAATCCATCAGCTAGCAATCTGAAGTAGTTAGGAAAATGGTAGTTTTCTGTTTTTTTCTTTGAAGACAGAGGTAAAACTATCATTTTCTTCCCTTTCCCTTTCTTCTTACATTCCTTCCTCCTGCCCTATCGAACAGTATTCAGGGGATGGCAGTGCTGGATAGACATGACTTAGTTTATGCATATATTGAAGCTATCATGAACATTCAACAAAATACAAACTTTAAAGGAGTTATGGCTGGTTGGTCTTGTACTAGAAAATGTTGCCAGCAGCGCTCTATTGGTAATAGATATGGTTGCTCTGCAAAATTGCTGTTCCAGCAAAATCCCTTATGTACAAGATCTTGTTTCACACAATAATACTGGTGCAAATTCTTCTAACCAGGGCACACTTCTGCCAGGTACAGCTGTTAGCTCTTCAGTTTTTACTGGTATAGGTTTGTTTATTCAAGTATATTAACAAAACAGTACTGATGTGGGTTTGTTATAGCATAGACCTGACAATGCTTTAGGACTTCAATTCCCAGTTGACAATACGTTGCATTCATTAAAACTCACATCAGGCTTACTGACAGCTTGTTTGAATGCTGTCCTTGGTAGGCTGCTGAGTCCCTGCTGTGCTCTTCATTCCCACTCTTACTGAGGTGTTATCTGAGCTGCAGCTGGAAGGTAGGATTGCAGCATAAGGAGCAGGCCCACAGTAGCTTTGTGTTAGTTGCCAGGGGTAGCAGCAGAACATTTGTGCAAATCTTACCCTGGATACTGAATTGCACAGGTAACCAACACTCCGGTTTGTATTGTGAAGGCCCTGTTACATTATTACCCGATTTATACAGATTTAAGGTAGAGTAGACCTGCTTTTCCTTTCTGCAGAGGAGCCACATCGTTAGACTATGTTGTTCAACATTTATGCAGTGCCTGGCACAATGCAGGTCTTTATTCATGGCCAGGATGCTACTGATATCCAAATAATGACAGCTTTTCCTTTTTACTAGGTAATAAATGGAATAGGCCATCCATACAAAGGCAGTGGAGTTTAGGCATGATCACTTATTCTTCCCTTCCCCACCCTGTGCTGCCCTCCCCTCCACTGCCCTCTCCTCCTCTTCCCTTATTTTTCTCCCCCTTTGCAGCTTCCTGAAATACTAAAGGTTAGGGTGCAGTTTGGACTCCTTGATAATGAAAACAGTACTTTCATGCTGTATCTGCAGTCCTTGCTGTATTTTTAGGAATATTGTGTCATTTTTACTGTCTCACAGAGCTCAGTCTTCTATTGAGTCACCAGTGGAGTGGCACAAGGGAGTAATGGCTCTGTTGCAGGAACAAAACAACCTCTGTATAGTGCCCGTAGGAAATTCAATTGGTGTCTGGCTGGCTGCTTCCCTTTCTTTGTGGGGACACTTCTGAGGCACTATAATTGGCTTAGCTGGAGAGATAAGTGACAATTGAGGATGGGAGGAGGAAAAACAGGAGGAGGAAATCTCTCTACTTTTTATCTGTCTATTGAGAGGTCAGTGTCAGCCAAGAAGCACTTAAAAGAGATCTTCTGCTCTTATCTGGCAAGAACAAGGACACATGGAAAGATCTAGTCATAAGAGAAGGAGCCAGCTAGCTACAAGGCTGCACGTGCCTAGGGCTTTCTGTAATATTTCATGACAAGCGACTTACTGGCATACTCAGCGCCAGATCACTGCCCAGGGAGACAAAGAGACAGAACAACTTCAAACCTTTGGGTTTCTACCAGCCACATACATAAGTTCATAGTCACAAACTTTTACCTCCTCTGGGATCTTTGCCCACATTCAGTCAGTACAGCTCCACTGATTTCGTTGATCTCAAAAGCATGCATGCCTGTTTCCTACAAGTCTTCCAGCAGCACAGGACTTACATGGACTGGGCAAATTTGACCTGATATGGCTTTGCCTGCTTTGTTTAAGAAAAGTGCCTCTGTGTGTGGTGGGGGACACTCTGGAGTCTAATTACATGCAGGTTGACTGAAATGGTACCAAGCCATATGAAAATGAGAGAACTGCTGGAGCTCTGAGAGCCTCTGTGTTTCCTGGTTGTGTACAAAAGACACTGCAGCAAATTGTTTCGATTGGCATAATCTGATGAATGAATCATAAAGGAGACAAACAGCAATTCATCCCTCCATGCAGCTTTTCCCTCTAATAACATTGTAGTTAGTCAGCTCAGTGATGGTATTTTTAATAAAATTTTGGTTGCAGTCAGATCACTCAGCCCTTAATCCCACACTAACCAGGGAGGATAATGTACTTTCAGGTTTATTCCATAATATAAAACAGTTTTGTACCTCTGCAGAATTTAATCCCAGGTACAAAAATCCGAGTTCCCCTTACCAGATACATGCTCATTAGCAGTCTCTGACCCAGGGTAACCTTGGAAATGATTGTTCAACTCATTTCAATAGACGGGACCAGTACAAATCCTGTTGAATGAGGCACAGGCTTCAAGCTGTTCATCAACAGGACAGAATACCCACCAACCTGACTCAGTTTTTATAGGACCTGAGCAGATCTAAGAAAAAGTTTCTGGTCAGAGGCCAAATCTTCTTTTTGTACCATTTGGCCGTGAGAGTTTTCAGTTGGTAAAGGTATCACACACAGGCACATTGTAAAAAATGTTTTTCTCATTGGTGAATTTCATTTCTTGATAGTATAGATATAAAATACTAAGTTCTGCAAGCTCTGCTCCTCTCGCTTTCATGGGTCTCTGCAGAAAAAACCAGCAGCCTTTGGGAACATCTGTGTTCAAAACTATGCAGCAAAAATTACAGGGTAGTCATTGGCAGCATAGGCATTATCTTTGAAACATGCAAAGGTTAGATAGTGGTATTTGAGCTTCTGGATCATTCCTGAATACACAGTTTTGACATCAGTCAAGGGTGGCATTATCAAAGATCTGTTCTGGGTCAAATGTATAACATTGAACTGTCTAGCTCACCTCCTTGGCATTCTTTATTTGTAAATACTAAGGGATTAAGCAAAGTCAAACCCCAGCATCCGTATATTATTTTCTGAAAAGGTTTCTTTGGCTTTCAGCCACCTCTTCCTAAAACCTCTGGAAATCATTAAAGTTCTTCTTTTCTCATTACTACTGTAGATGCTGAAGATTAAAAAAAATGTGGGGTTTGCGGATAAAACATAGAGGAGGACATAAGGAGGTTTCCAGTGTCAGCAGTTTATGTCAGCCTAGAGTTTGTTTTACACCACAAAACAATTGCCCCAGGATACTGGTGAAAGCTTTGCATGCCCTTAGCTAGACACAAGCAGTCATGTATGTTACACACCAAATTGAGTCATACTTCAAGTCACTGGCCTGAACCAACCTTAATAACAAGTTTTGACCCACATATTATATCTGCCTTGGCCAGTGGAGAATTTGTGTCCATTTCTATACTCTTGATTCCTCTGACCTTTTGCTGTAGCACTCATTTGATATCCCCAAACTTGGTTCTGTTTTGAGTGAGTTTGGGTTCTTTTATGCATAATATTTGCTTACACTGCTTTTCTCTATAGTTTTTTTTTCTATTTGCTTGCCTTTACCAGCAGTCTTTTAAAAAGCCCTATACCTCAGTCTGGCTTTTTCTGGTCACCAGCTCCTGCTATTCAGTAGCTGAGAGAAGGCATTTCCTAGAGATCATATGTCTTCAATAGGAATGCACTTGTGTTGATGGATTTCAAATGTGATTTTCTGCAAAATTAATTTAAGGCTCTGTCATTATGGATGTGCCTGCCAATTCAATTAGTTTTCCATTTTTAGAAAGCCATGTACAAAATGTTGGGTTAATGGTGAAAACTAATTTGCTGAAAAGTCTGAATACTTACAGACACAGTGTTCGGGTTTTGTTATGGTTACAGGACAAACGGCACTTTGCAGCCCTCTTTAGTCACTGTCAGTTGTTATCTGCAGATGACTAACTTTGCTATCAGCTCCTCACTAAACCCTTGTTACTTTAGCTGGCTGCTGATTTCCATATTACCTTTGGGGGATTGATTTACAGATGAGGATGTATCCCACTTTCCAGTGCCTTTATCAAAACCTAGGTAGGATAAGTATGTCTTCTGATGTTGTTAGTATGAGGTAACGACGCATGGATGCATCTTTTGCATCCATGATAATGTGTCTCACTGTAACTAAGTTGCAGTATATCTGAAGTCGTCTCAGGACAGAGAGGCAGACTACAGACATAAATCATAGAATCATAGAATTGTTTAAGTTGGAAAAGACTTTTAAGATTATTGAGTCCAACTGTAAACCTAACACTGCCACATCCACCACAAAACCATGTCCCTAAGCACCACATCTCCATGTCTTTTAAATATCTCCAGGGAAAGTGACTCAACCACTTCCCTAGGCAGCCTGTTCCAATGCTTGACAACCCTTTTGGTGAACACATTTTTTCTAATATCCAACCTAAACCTGCCCTGGCACAACTTGAGGCCATTTCCTCTTGTCTTATTGCTTGTTATTTGGGAGAAGAGACTGACTGCCTAGAGCATGCTTTCTCAGACCAATTGGCATTACACATAATTTCTTCCATTATGTCCAACGTACTCCCAGTCCTGTTTTTGACATCCATAAACAAGGTACCAGCTGCAGATGATAGCTGTGCTTGCAAGCCCTTCTTGCATGGAGATCTGTTGGATGCATTCTTGTATGAGGGAGGAGCCAGTGGGTACCCAACAAATGCCCAATCCATTCCTCCTTAGCTGGAGCAAGACCACCTCCATGCAGCTTCCTTCCAGGAAGAAGAAAACAAATCTTAATTTAATGGTCTGGCTTTCTGAAAGTCATCCGCACTGGCAATCACACCTTTCTATTACTTTTATAATTAATAAAGGTGCTCTGAACAACCACAGTCACTTTGGAAAGATGACTAAATGTGCTTCTCCTTCTGGATACCCATGTGAGATTTAGGTCAGAACCTGCATAATATAAATAGGCAGTTGGGTAGAAACAGAAAAAAAAACAATTAAAAAGGATTTATTTTAAAATATTAGAAAATAGCAAGGAAAGGTCTAGAACATTAAACAGGCTTCAGTAACAGAATGCAAACAGCAGAACCAACAGAGAGAAATGTCAGAGAAACTGTGGGCATCCACTGGCACAGCTGTTTGTTAGACTAACAGCAGTTTGATCTGGCTTATGGGGGAATGAGATGGTCCATGTCTTCTGGCACAGTCAGCTGCTCTGTAAGCGCATAAGCACCTCAAAGTGTATTGAAGAGCTTCAGCAGAGGCAGATTAGAGGAAAACTACTGAGAAATACTAGAAGCTGCAGCTAGCTGTAACCACCAAGCATAAGGCAGAAAACCAGCAGTGTTTTCAGGCTTTGCTTTCCAAGGCCTTTTAACTCCAGCAGAAAGGGATGGATGATCTTCAGCCTCCTCTGGGGAAGATACTGAACCTTCATCCCTGCCTCTGATGCACAGGGGTGACACAGCTGTGCCTACTTCACAGCCACAGCAGAATGGCTCTGATCTGAGCCCCTCAGTGTTGCAGCCATTTCATTCACAGTTTGTTGTTGTTGTCACTCATGTTACTCTCTGAGGCTTTGGTGAGGGCAAGATTAGCTGGAGCAGGGCAAAGCTTTAGCTATTTTCTCTGCATGTTTCATCCAAGCATGCAGTGCTTTTCCTGCAGGTCTGTGAAGAGGGTGCAAGGCAGCTCTGCTACAGCCTCTCCTGAAACACTGGAAAAGAGGAGGGAGTGGAAGTCCTCATACCCTACGACCCCAAATGAGCTGATAGGTGGCAAAGCAGGGCTGGTTTACTGTGGAGATTTCATGAGCAAGGTCTGCTCATTTTGTCATTTGTATTGACTACTGCCACAGCTTAAACAGATCTGGCTTGTCCAGCCATCAGCTCACATGCCTCCAAATAAGTTTTCTGCTGTGGAGCATCTTTCCAGATGAAGACTTTATGAAATCTTAAAGACAGATTTAATGAATGACACTTTGCTTGTCCCACTGCAGGAAAATGAATACAAGAAGAGGACCTGATCTTAATTTTCTTGCTGAGAGTAGCCTGCAGAGCCTGAAATTCAAAGATACAATATCTGCTTTGTTACTCTATGAGCTTGCTGTAAAATATGCTGTAATCTTTGCCAGGGTTATGTTGTGCATTCCCTGGAGATTTTTCTGCACTGAGGAACACTTCAGACTGCTTAACAGTTTGTTCAGGCTTTGCCTTATAAGGCCTTTTAACTCCAGCACAGGCACATGACAACCCCTCCAAGTGTCAGCCTGCTGGGAACAGATCACAGCAACAGTTTTCTCTGCTGAGTGAGCCACGTTTGTCCTTTCTGCCTTGACCTGCTACTCTTCCAGCCCCTGCCCTAACAGCCAGCATAAAAATGGGGCCTTAGGGTAAAGGGTGGGGAGGGCTAAAGAATAACTCTGCCTGTGTGCATGTCCTTGCCGCAAAGGTTGAATTGCTTTAGATGTACCAAGGTATTTACGTGTATCTCTCCGAGTTTGGTTAACAGCTGTGATGCCCTGGCAAGATTGGTGGTCTACCATTGATACACATTCTTCAATGGTAAGGCAGGGGCGGTGTGCTGCTTTTGGGAAGACATCAGATCTTCTCCTGAAGCTGAATGAGCATTAAGTTAAAAAGTTGCTCTCAGTTCATTCCCGCTCAGTGAGGATGTGTAGCTGCTATGGTAGCGGCATCTCTGTATCAGAGCAGCAGAAACAATTTCACTTTTCCTTTTCTCAGTGTGTATGTTTTATTTTAGCAGCTCTGAAACATCAGCACATTAGGCTAAAGTATTGAAATGGGGAATGCAAACCACTGGAAGCAGAATGTGCTCTGCTTTGACTTAAAATATCCTCTCTGAAAGCTGGCTGATTTGTAAGCCATGGGAAACAGCCATTTATACAAATCCAGGAGGACTCTCAGCCTCTCCCACAGCTCCCAGCAGCATTCCCATCATGGCTTAGCCACAGCAGGGACCACACTGGCCTTTGCAAATGTTTGGAGCTATGGAAAGAAGGATCCCTATGTGGGGGTGACGCAGCAGGGGCAAAACAGCCAGGAACAGACCTTGGACCTCCTGGACCCCAGTCCTGTGTCAGAAGGCTATCTCATCTTCTGCAGGAAAAACCCCACTCCATTTGAATACCCTTTTTGCACCCAAAAAAGCCTTCCATGGGTCAAAATCCTACAAATGGTAGCACCTACAAATGGCAGCACCTTGTACCTACACAGACTCAGCAGAGGAGCAAATCCAGACTGGGTATGGGGCAAAACATGCAAAATAGGCACTGCAAGCAGAGGTTTGTGTGACTGCAGTGGGATTATCACTTGCTGGACATCTGTTCAAGGGCTCCAAATAGAAACCATGGCTTGTAATCTTCTCTTGGGGTGAAAGTTACTATGAGACATTCCACTGTATGTCATTTGCATTGTCATAGCCAGTATTTGTCATCACACAGTGATTTATCCAGAGCCAGAAGATCATAATTTAATTAAGCATTCACACTGCAATAACCACAGTATCCATGGTCCTTAGGTTGCTCAGAGTTAGGTGTACAACAGAATGAGTTTTTCAGCAACAGGAAGTATAACTTCTTAGGTTGCATGTGGAGCTCCTTATACAGGTGAGCACATCCATATAAAGATTAAAGCCGCATCTGCCCATCTCCATAGCAAACTAAACCACTTTTTAAAGCCTTCCAAACCAATTGTTATTCACTGTCCTCTCTAATATGGGCACTTCCAGAAGATTTTTGCAGCTTCCTACTTGCAGCAATGCTGCATTTAACGCATTTAACTTTCTGGCTGTGTAGCTGCTGAAACTGCAGCTCATTCAAGGCAAACAAAATCCAAGCTAAAGCTTGTTGCAGAATCTACACAAAAACAACAGACTAAAATACTTGTTCTGCTTCCCCTGAAACATTTGACAATGCATACCGCATCTCTGATCTAAAGGTAGTCCCTGTTTTTTCCTGCCGTTTTTACATCATTAACTCATTTTCCTCACTGTGTTCTTTGCTTCTCTTCAAAGTATCAAGAATGTTCATCTTGTTTTGCATATTTCTTCGTCTCTGCCTCACTCCAGATTATGAGCTACACTTTGGTTCTACAGTAGCTGGTTTTCTGTGGTGTTTGGGAAAAGTGCTCATATCAATTGCAGGAATTATTCCCATTATAAAATTTCACAGCTGGTACACATTCATCATGTGATGCGATAGGCAGCCTAGAGTGTTAGATCAAAACTCTGATAGCTGGATAACAGGTGCAGTGAAACCAAGACACACACACACAGAAAAAGGATACTGAAAGAAGCACTTTTTGGAGCTAATGTTTGGAGCTAACCATATACCACTGACAGTCAGAACCAACTATAAATCAGTAGATGGCTGGAAACTAAGCTTGATAACAAGTGCAACATGGTACAGTAACAGGATATTTTGAAGAGGAAATCAAATCCAGAGTTGTTCTTCAAGCTGATTGTGATCACCCATGCAAACCAGTATTGTTTTGAAGGTAGTAATAAGCAGCATTTTAAATCATTTTTTAAGAAAAAATAAAAATACATGACATCATTTGCAAGTGTATATTCCCACATTACTCCATAAAAAAGTAAAAAAAAATGGTTAAAGTGCTTTTCTCAAAACATATCTTACTTAACTTTAGGAAAAAATCAAACCTTTTGAGAAATCCATCAGATAAAATGAGAGTGATTTTTAGTTTTCTATTTCATTAAAATTAATGCATATCTTTTGTGTAAGCAAGATTAGATAAACTATCATTGTTTTGCCACTAATGATACTTCTTAAGCACTAAATGTTGGCTCAGTTTCTTCTAGGTGCATCTATCGCAATGCCAGATGTAATTTCACTGACCGTCATCCTTCAGCAGCACCACACTGAGTACTCCCAGTACTGAGGAGTTCACATAACAAGAAGACGGCAGGCAAGGAAACACCTTCCTGAAAGCAAAGGTGATTTGCAAGTTGTCAGGACTTGATTACTAACCACATCTACAGAACGTCTACTTGTTGATCTACTCTACTAAATCAAAACATATAATGTTGCTTAGGTTACAGTTTCTTTTGTAAGTAGTGTTGCTGATTTGGACACCTAAGTTTGTTACTCAAACAGAATATTTTGGGCTTGAAAGAGTCACTTACATGTCCCATGTGAAATAAGCTGCAAACATTATTACATTTCTACATCTTTCTATGTCTGTAACTCAAGGAAAACCAATACTGAAATTCCTAGATAGATCTGAAATGTGAGAACTAAAATTACAACTTTAATAGGCCCTTCTTTCATATGGTCCAAGTTTTCTGAAAAGTGCTGTCATCCTTGAATGGGACTCACATTAACATGGATGTATGTGCATTTAGTATAGATGGATTGGGGCTTAGCAATTAGTAACTTGGCAAGGAGAAGATCTATTGAAGATGTTGTTTGAACAGACAGGTCCAGGGCTCCTGTCACCTCATTGCTACCACACATCAGATACAACATTGGCATCTGCTGTAGACATACGTATGTAAGTTTACACAGGCTAGAAGTATCCAGAAACAGCTATAAAACCACAGTGTGATTGTCTGGGCACTAGAATCAACAAACATTTTGTCTTCTGCCAAATCTCAACTGGAAGTATTTTATCAGTCTTTTAAAAGTGTATTTTTCCACTATAGGAACAGTCTAACATGTGGAGAAAATTGAGTTGCCTGAATAGATCCAATGCAGACAGAGAGTATAGCACTCTCCATGCCTTTAGTGAGTGCCCAAACTGCAAATGTTGTATTGCTCATAACATCAGAAGACCAAAATAAATGAGTCATCAAATGAAATCAAGAAAAAACATAGGAAAAGGGAGATTATTTTTCTTTTCTATGAGAAAAGAGTAGACTATTACATTGGGTAACATCATGAAGAGATGCATTTTTTTCATTAGCTGCACCTCTTTATCTGTGTATAATATTATAAGCAAAGTAATGCTCCTCTACCATCCTTGTGAAAGTGTGTCAGACTGTTACACTGTGAAGAGTGGGCAGTGGCAGAAGCAAGCTTCAAATAATGGATTTTCTTCATCTTCACTAAACTGATTCAAACCTCCTAGGACAACTCTGCAAGGCTCTAGTTCTGCACAAAAATTACTCAAGAAAAAAAAAAGGCTTATTTTATTAAATTAACAACCTGACATGTCTCCTTCTTCTCCATTTGTGCAGAGGGCCCTGCTACACGGTTACTTTTACGATGAATTAGTGCTTATAGCACATAACTACAGTGAGCTCTGTCATGCTACTTGGCTGTTGTAAACCAAACCCATCCTCACAGGGAGCCTCTTTCTTTTCATTCCTGGCACACCTCGCAGTAACTATCCTAGCTGCAGATGAACATCCCTTCAGATGTCTCTAAGGAGGTATGAATTTACTGTGAGGCTGAGGATATCTGCAGTCTTGCTCTGTGTTTTATTATTCTCTGGTACAAGACATATCAACCAGAGCAAGTTGGAGAAAGATGGAAAAAACTGCTTAAGTACTAAATTAAGACATAACTAGAAGTTTTCAGGGTTAAAGCATTCGGCTTCTTCCCAAATATCTTTATTTAAAAGGTTGAGGGATTGCTTAGTATTGAAACAATCATGTATTGTATTCTCTTCCAGGTTCCAAAATTGGAATATATGCAGAAGCTTAAAATGTAGACATGTTGACAGGGATTTTCTAAGCAGTCTAGAGGATTAAGACTCATTTTCCACTAAAATTAGTGGAAGACAGTGTCAATCATTTAGACTGCTTTGTAAATCAGCATTAAATTTCATCCTGGGATCTGCTGACTACTAGGTTTAATGAATAATGTCTCTTCTGAATGCTGCTTACCAGGCAACACATTTGTACATTAGAAGTGCAAGATATAAAGATTATTTCCTAATTAGCTGCATGCCAGAGATAGCAGTTTAATGGTAATTCATCTGGATTGAGGTTTGTATGTGGTATGTAATATAATGACAAACAGTTCTTTAATTTGTACTTTATATTGTTAAAGCATAAAATAATACCATTAGAGTGACATGAATGGGAAGCTGGTAGAACCTGCATTTTCCTCAGGGAGCCTGATTATGATTTTTCTCAGCAACTACTGCTGCTGTCCATAGCACTAGCCTCTTAAAAGCATTAGACAGAATACTAGATACTTGCAGTGTCCCTGAGCAAGGAACCAGTGGGGATACCTTTCCCATGAAAGGGACATCACAGTGTGCTTGCATGCCTTTGAGTTGAGCACTTGAAGTGGGACCATGAAGAAGAAAGAACAGCCTTAATGATCCTTGGAAGAAATCACTTGCACATACGCAATGCCATGGCTTTGCATAATACATACTGCATGTTATGCTGGTTCAAGGCAAACTTTTGGCACCTTGTGGCTGCCTCAAGCTGTGAAAAGCTTAATGAATTCCCTAGCTAACAGAGAAAGTTGGATGTACCAATTTGAGTGTAGTGTAGACTGATCAAAAACTCCTATTAAACTTCCAGCATGGATCCAGAAAGTAGCCATTTATTCTTTGACTCTTCTGTGTGACTCTGCCACAATCTGAAGCTGAGGCCAAAAGGGCAGGAGGTGAATTCTCTGTGAAAGGTTTCCAATTTTTTTAGGTCAGAGGACCAAAAGATAGTATATGCTGAAAAATCTGTCATTAGGGTGTCCTTTTTTTAGGGCTGGCACCACTAGCTAGCAGGCTGAAAGGCTACATGACTGGTTTCTGGAGATCTTCAGAACAACAGGCTGTGATAAGTAGACCTGACTCTGATCTGACTCACTCCTCTTTCAAAGTACTGTCAGACCCCTTATTTGAATGAATAGATTTAAATCCTCTTCATCAAAGAGGTAAAATCAAAATTCCAACCCTTTCATTGCTATAACTTGCTGGAGTTGAGGTAGATTGATCTGAAATGCCAATTGTTAAATTGCAGCCTCCACGCAGACAAGCTGAAGACACCTCTCTGGGCAGCCACTCTACAGGGGATGAAGCCATGCTGCCGTAAATTTCTTGGTTATTTACCTCAGATGAAAGCTTGTCATTAACAAAAACTGCCCTTGTAGACCAGAATGGACACCTTATTACTTTTTTGGCATTGCAAATACAATGCCAGTCCCCATGTCCTTCTTTAAGGAGCCTGTTAGGAGACCAAACAGAATGGACTAGAGCATCTGGAGCCAAAAGCGTGTTTAGAAAAGAGTTACCTTTTTTTCATACATTGAGCAACAGAAGCAAAGGTCACACAGTGATCAGAGTAGCAATAAAACACAGATATTCAGATTCTGGCCCCAGTTACCTTCTGGGGCAAGGGTTTATTTTCACCTCTTCTATAGCTTTTGCCAGTTGGGCTGTAGGTAACTTCTTTTCTTTACTATCTCACTTCTGAAGCAAAATCCACTGTACTAACACAAACTTCAGCAGTAAATATTTTGCTATTTTTAAGGGAATGTAATTTCAGCTGTGTACTATATGTGGAGGATGATCAGCAGCACGAGAACAGAAATAAATGCTGCTAAAAGAAGCTTTCCTGCTGCAATCTGGGTTGTTTGAACAGAGAGGAGAGGGACATGCCAGAATCTGCAGGAACCAAGCTCTAGTTTCTCAAATCCAAAGTAAAAAGATCTACATTTTTTTTCCTTTCTCTTCTCCAAAATCTCTTCAGATTTGAATAGCCAAGCCAGATTTAAGGGCAAGACAGGCAAGAGTTTACTCCCCATCAGCATTAGAGTTGTCAGGATTCATGAAACTCAATGCCACAAAATGTTTCTAATGGGGTGGATAACACAAGTCCTAGTGTACACATGAATTTCAGCTCATTAACAGCTACAGAAGGATGCACGGCTAAGGAACAGTGACCCATTTCAGTGTCATCATTATGTTGATAGAACAGAAATTCAATAAAATTTCCCTTTTTAGTGAAGAGTCGCCCTAGTCACAGATACATCCCTGCCCTGCATTGTAGTGTTGGGAGTGTTGCTCTCATCATCCCTCTCTGCCCCAGCTGGACACAAAGTGTCAGGGGGGGCACTGAGAATAAAAAGTGGAAATTAAGGACTAAAGAAGATTTTCTTTTTCTGTAATTTCAGAGAGAGTAATGGAAATTGAGAAAGGTTGCCTTACATTTCTCTTCTGCAGGTCATCCAATGCCCCTCTGCTCCCCAGGAGCCAGGCTAGGCTCCTGCAGCAAGGAGTTAGCTGGGTAAGCGAGCTGTAGTGCCAGCAGCCAGCACTGAAATCCCAAGAGGACACAGACTGCTTCCTCTGCCTGGGAAGTTCAAATAACCCCAGCTACCAGAAGAAGAGAGAAGGAAGAAAGACAAAAAGTGTACACCATATCTTCTTCTTCTTCCCTACTTCAAAAAAAGTCACCGCAAAGAGTATCCCCTGGTTTACGGACCTGCAGGCTTTCACAGGGGGTGCTCTGTGGCTTGCTTCTGCCAAGGACTGAGGGTGATAGGTAAATCTCAGGCTAACATGAGGCTGTTGAAGCACAGCATGGGCTGGCAGGGCAAGAGGTCTCAGAAAGCCATTGCTTCTTTTCCTTGATAACAGCAGAATCACTTACAAGCAACAGTTTATGGACAAGAGACATCATTTAGCCAGGAGAACTCTTCTGTGCAGATGCTCTTGAGGACCCCTTCCACCCACAGTATCTGGTGGTCCCTTGAGAGGTGTCCTGCTGCTGGCATGACCAGGTGGAGAAGCCTTCAGTCAGAGGACTTCTCAGTGCAAGCTCCCTATGGCTGCAGAACAAAACCAAGCAAACACGGAAAAATCCAACAGACTGCAGTTATTAATAAATTATGTCTTACCTATTCATAAGCTTGCTGTCTTGGGAAGGTTTAAAACAAAGCCCTGTGCTCTAGCTTTTGATTTCTTAAACAATGCCATCTCCTGTTGTGCATGCTTCAACTCTATGTCTTGATAGCAAGTGGGAAAACTGAAACAGAAAAAGGTGGGAGGAAACAACTTCAGTTTAACCAAGTTTCATAGAAAGATTTGTTCTGATTAAAAAAGAATGTTCTTGTGCACTTACAGAACTGGACTCAGAGGTATAGGTATAGACTACAAGCACAGACTATACATATAGGCTGGCCACTGCCCTCCTGTTTATCTTCAGACATGTCACTTAGGGTTTCCTCATCTGCATTTTCCAGATGTGAAATGCTGTGGGAGGTGGAGGGGAGATCCCAGCCTTTGCTTGTCCTGTCGCTCGGGATGGCTTTCCCACCAGCATGTACCACCTGGGGGCTGTGCCCATGGCAAGCTGCATGAGGGGCCATGAGGGATGAAGAAGGTGTACCAGTGTTAGCTACCATCTGCCACCCTGCAGCAGAGGGGTAAGGGCACATATTTGTGTGTTCAGCCACTTCTCACTTTCACCACTACAAGTCATGAGTGACAACAGGCTGGGTGACACCACCACCAGCCACCCAGGTGAGCATGTAAGGCCTTGGACATGCAGCCCCCATCATGCAGCCACCACTGACTAGGTTAACATGCCTGGGGATGAGGACAGCCTTTGAGAAGTCATGGCTCCTTGGGATGGGAGTCCCTCAGGCGCAGCTCACAGCAGTGAGCTTCCAAGTGGCCTGAGCCCAGCCCCTGGAGCTGCAGCCACTGTGCTCCTGGCCCAGCAACCACCCTGGGAACAGGAGGGAGCAGGACAGCAAAAGACTCTTGTCTGATGAGGCTGAGAGCCCAAATTAAAACTGCAGATGGAGTAGCCTTTCCTGGAAATGGTGACTGGTGCCACTGCCAAAAAATTTCAAAGGCTGTGTTTGAGGGAATCCGAATAGTGAACATGGACAATGGGGTCAGGAATCAGAAATTTTCATTTCTGGCCTATTTTAATTTAGCATTTGAGGCCAGATTCTAGTAAGGAAGATAAAGAACAGATTCATCAAACCTCAGAATTTGAACTGAGATGAAAATACTATGGTTCAAATATGCCTTAGGGAGGAATGCTCAACAATATTGAGGACGCCAGAACAGTGTTAGTGCAGCACAATGCAACATGCTGGCATGTGATAATTTTAAAAGCCAGAAGTATCTCCTCTTAAACAATCTGAAATGCAAATGTGAAGCCTGTTTTCCCTCCTTACTCTGTGTTTTCTTGACAACTGCTGCCAGGATCCAACCATTAACTTGTAACTGCAAAAATATGTCAATGGCTGAGGCATTAATCCCAACCTTCATGTGTGTGAGTGCCTTTCTTTATGCAGTCTTCAGGCCAAAGTCTGATTTCTTAGAGTGATTCTGTCCTACCAACAGGCAGAAGGGTGGGAAGCCAAAGGTTTTGCCCTGATGACATGATGCCCGGCATCATGCAGAAGGGTTCTGGTCATGTACGGGGCAACGAAAAAAAAAAGAAAAAAAAAAAAAAAAGGTTTATCAAAAAAAGAAAGCTATTTGTCAAAAACACAGGTGATTTAAACTAGTACCCTTCCTAATCCAGCTCAGCTCCATGGCAAAGACAAAAACCTGATTTTCCAACATGTAACAAAACTGTCTCACTACTAGAAGTTCAGGCTACACATAGATCAGAGCACTTTCAGGATCCTCTCCAGCATTAAGCAGGAACTACAGATTGTTTCCTACACATTTTTCCAAAGAAATTAAAATAAAAATCTGTTTTTCATGGAAATGGGATGAAATTCACACTTATTAAGATGAAGCAGGTTTGTTTCTTTAAAATTTGCAGTGAAAAGAACAACCGTTTAACTGACATTTGAAAAATAATACAAACATTTTTCCTTTTTCTCCATTTTTACTCCCAAAGTATATTAAAATACCTTTTTCCTCTTGCTTACCTACTTTTCTAGAATCTTCTTGCTCCTCCCTACACCCTCCATCCTCTCTGGTTTTCATAGTAGCTTCAAAATTTGGAAATACTGCCCTGTTCTCCTGCCCTAAAAGTAAAACAAAACTAAAGTAAAACAAAACTAAAAACCTGTGAGGCTTAACATAACTTCTTGGCTTTTTTCTTAAAGTCCCTTACCAACATAGCAAAACATCCTGAAAAAAAAAATCTTAACCAACATGACAAAAAAATGTGTAAAATTGAACTGGGTGATTGTTGTTGGGTTTGTTTTTTTTCATTTAAAGGTGACTTCACTAACCAAATGTCTATGGGGTCTGTGCCCTGCAGACTGTCATGACCTAGTAAGTCATCTTATAGAGGTCGTTTCACCTGGGTATGCTCTGTGAACCACCTGAGTGAAAGACTCGCACCTCACTGCATCACAGGCTTCAGGCTATACAAAAGAAAGACACTGCAGAGAAACTAATGGCTATTATTATTCTATGACTTCCAGCCTTTCCTTTGCATTGCTAGTCACAGCAAGGAACTGCCCCACTGCTGATGCATCCTCTATCATGGCTGTACAGTCATAAAGTGCCAACAGCGTGGGGTGCTACAGCAGAGCTGATCCGTGTTTCTTTGGCCTGCTAAACTTGAAGAGGGGCGCACAGTCCTGCAGCATGTTTCACTGGGGCCAGGAATTCCCCAGCACTCATTAGGATGCACCCTGCTTGCCCATCACCTGCAACAAACACTGCAGTTAAATGGGAGGGAGGGTGAACATGGGGTGAACACAGTGTTCAGCTCAGCTACAGTTACCCTGCTTCACGAACCATCAGGAGGTTTCGTATCAGAAGTGATATGTGCACATGCACATATGACTACACTGAATGCACTTAAATGTATATTTAAATGCTTCGCTGAGTGGATGCCAAGTGGAAGGACAGAGGGGGTGGCCAAATCTGATGCATTTCACACACCACTTTGGCAGTATCTAACGTGGCTATCGGTTGCGGAGCGAACATGTTGCCCATCCCAGGTCCAGTAAGCATTGAGGCATACCCTTCCTTGCCTTTGCTGGATATGGCCTGTAGCAAAATTCCTCCCCTGGGCAAGACTTAACGGCAAAATATGAGAAGGGTATTGAAGGGATTTAATTGCATAGCTTGCAAGTCTTAGTAGGAGTTGCCCATGTACATTCTCAATGCACATGTGGGAGTATAGATGTCTGGATCCTGTGTGATGGGTTTTCAAAACCAGCTGTAGTAATATAAGCAGCAATACACGGACCTTTATGTGGTGACCGAAAACAAAAAAGAGAGGTTTTGAAGAAAAACAACAAGAACCAAATAAGCTACAGGACAGATGCCATCCAACAAATTACTTAAAGCTGGAAGACTGAAAGAGTATCCCAGTTTAAGCTAGAATCATTGCATTTCCCCTAGCTGTGAGCCCATCCCAACACGCCACTTACAGATACTGCTTGCTTGGGATACAGAAATAAAACTTTGCCTTTTGGCCACAGAGACTATTGGAATTATATAATGTTCTATGAGTTTTCTATACAACAAAGGACCTCTTTCATGGAGGCAAAGCTAAGCAAGAAGTCAGCTTGACATGCTGTCACAAGACGGGCTGGGTATTAGTAAGGGAAATGGGACCAGGAGGTGGAAACACTTGAAAAAGAAGCTGCCTTGAAAAGCAGCCTGCAGCAAGTAGCACATCCCAGAGCTGGAAACAGGATGATGGTGGAGGGTGTCTGGAAGACAAGACAGAGAGGTAAAATGCCAGGCTGGGTGGCACATGAAAGGACAAGCACAGGGGAAGCAGGGTAACCTCCAGACTGCTTTCCTCCAAGACAATGGAAATTCCCTGTCCTGTCAGCGTGGCATTATTAAACCAAAATTATATGCTGTAAAATGCACTCCTGCTCCTTGCAGCAGGGCAGCAGCAGGATGTCATGTTCAGCCCCGCCACCCCTCCCAGCTCGGGGGTGTCCCTCTGCCATGGCAGCCCTGTACTCACCGTTGCAGTAGCACCCCATGGGACCTGGCCAGGAGAGAATCAGGAGCTTCTTTGCCATTTATAAGAAAACAATGCAGATGGGACACCATACAAACAAAAAAACAACAAAAATAAAACCCAAACACCCCCTCACCCTCCAAAAAAGTGAGGAGGTTGCATGCAAAGCAAAAGCCACACTTGAAATCAAGGGCACCCTCACAACACTGGCTCAGGACACACCTCTCTTCCTCACCTGCCTCCTTCCCTATTTACAACACAGCTGGAGTCTACAGTCAGTCTGTTTCTACATAGAGCTTTGTCCCTTTTGAGTGTCTGATGTCAATGCAGTGCATGTACAATACATGTGCAGGGTGCATGGACACCTTCCCTCTTCCTCGCCACATGCACGTTCTTCACTGCTGCTCTTAAAAGCTGCCCTACAGCAGCAGCAGCAGCCTTTTGCAGCATGCCATGTTACCGCTGCATTCACAAGCCGCTGTGCTGTTCCTCCTCTGTTCGTGTCCTCCCTCTTCCTGCTGGCCCTGTCCTTTTCCTTAGCCAAACCTGCTTTAACTTGGGGCTGTAGCTGCTGCCTGCCTGCCTGCCTCCCTGCTGCAGATCCCACTCACCACGCCATGTGCCACAGTCCTTCCCTCCCTGCCACGCTGCTCGCTAAGGACATGCTGTGGCACAGCTGTCTGCCTCCTCTGCGGCAGTCATGCAGGTTTGGATTACTGTGCACGCTACTGATGTGGAGCTCCTGTCGTGACCCAGCGCCCCATAGGAGGAGCAAATGAGCTGAGACGTCAATGCAAAAAATTATAGCCATGCAAGCTATCCCTGCGCTCAGCTGCTCGGAGAGTGCATACATGGCTTGTATGACAGCAACAGCACACAGAAGCAGCAATGAAATGCAGTTAGCAATACAGCTGGGAGACAGACAGCAAGGCAGGCACTGGTCCAGTGACTAAAATGATCCTACCGTGAGCCAGCCTGCAGTGTCTCCAAAAGTGGCTGACTACTACACAGGAGCTCGGCTTTCTTTTCAATTACTCCAGTTCCCCCCCCTGCCCCGGGTAACGGCAGTGTGTGCTCTGCTTTGTTTTTATTTGCCTTTTTGTTTCTTCTTTTTTCACATCCCACCACCACTCGTCTCCCTCTCTCTCCTCCCGTGTCCTTCACTCCAGGATGGCGGAAGCGGAGTTGCACAAGGAAAGGCTCCAAGCCATAGCAGTAAGTCAGTTTCGTTTTACTCGCTCTTTTGTCCATAGCTGCGGGTTGCAGAGGGAAGGTGGGATTCTGGCACAGTGACTGGGAAGCGCCCGGAGAGCTTGGCTTTTGCGAAGTTGTGCATGGAGTTCTCTGTTCGGGAAATGAGTGGTTAAAGTCTGCTTTGCAGGATTTGGCAGAGAAAGAGGGCTCTGAGGAAGAGCGTTGAGCTGACACGTGCAGAAAGAAAAATGTGAATGCACAGTGGCACGCTTGAAAGATTGATGATGGAGAAGAAAAGAAGGAATAAGTGAGGAGGAGGGGAGATTGCGGGAGAAAATCAGTACTCTGCTGAAAAGATATTTTCTCACAGTGGGAGCTTTAGCTTAGCTGATTAAGAAGTTAAACAAAATTATCTGCTGCAGGGTGGCTTTTACTGTAGAAAATAATTGTGATATTACTAATTTTTAAGATAATCGAATACAAACACAGCATTATCAAAATCATGTAATTATTTGATCTACTAGTTAAACTGTCACCTCAGCTCCATAGCTGAGCATATGCTTTCAGATAAATTCCCTGCTGACTTGCGTCCTGCCAGGGGTAAAGTCTAGGCAGGGTTTTGCCCCATTTTAGTTAAAACTTTTGTTTTCATGCTTAATGTTACAATTTGGAGTAAGCCATGAGCTCAGCTGCTGCAGACCTCAGAGGATCGTGGGCAGTGACACCTGGTGAGGACTGGGCCTGGGTGCTTAAAAACCACCATCATCCTGGCTCACAGAAATTGCCAGCTCATCTTCTAGCATGGCACAGACGCTGTGTCAAAAGGCTTGTGTTTCCGTGGGCATTGCCAGTCTGCCAGCCCCACACAGCCTGCCCTTGTTTGAGTGACACCCAGCTCTTCTTCTCCATGCTGAGATGTTGATGCAGCTGTGCCAGTCCCAGTCAGATGGCACAGAGGGTGCCGGGGACCGCACACCTGGAAGTCTGAAGGGAAATGACAGAAGACAGCAGAGCCACATGGGTTTTATTTTCCCTTCCCTGGTTCCCCCAATGATCAACAGATGCTATGTTTTACTGTAGCCGGCAGAGATTACAGATTTCTTTTGTATTATGAGGAATGGCTGCTGCTTCTGTTCCAAGCTGTTTTCTTTAAGTCCACTATTCTGCTAACAGGTCAATGGAGATTAAAAATAACCAGATGTAAAACAAATAGATTGGGGTTTTTTCCTCTCTAAAATATTTCCTGAAAAAGAGCAAATGGTATCATATGATACAGGGTAGAAGCTATAACCATTTAATTTTCAGGCAGCGGAAAGTAGATGCATATTTTTAAGCTGGTTCACAGTTTTATGTCAGCATAGGTATTGCCAAATCTCCAAATGGAAACACCGGGAACGTTCCCTCAGAGGCAACCCTCACCACTGCCCCTGGTTTGGGAGTCCTATATAGCAGAACCACACTGCAGAGCTGCTCCACACATTGCTGCAGTGCATACCTCTGAAAAACTTCTATCTCTGTGTTTAAAAAATGGTTTATATTATTGCCGCTTCTTCTGACCACTATATAACAGAAAACCAAGCAGCACCCATTTCCACTCCGGCTTAAACCTTTCACCAGAGTAGTTCAGGTCCTCTGCTTTTTGATGCTTTGCATTTCACACCAATGATGCCATTATGGATGTAAAATTATCAGATGTGTACTGCAGCTTTTTACAGTAGGTTTATGCTAGTATGAGAGAAGGCCTTGAGAATCTGGATCTTCTTTTTCCATATATATTACCATTTCGGTTTCTATTTCTGGCACAAAATAATATACACATAGTATTGCAATGTGTGCAGTGAAGTAGACTGAAATAATTTTACTTCAGCATCAGAAATATTCAGCTTTATTTTAAGCTTGAATGTGAGTCCATGAACTAACTTGTCTGCTTACCCACTCAGGAGTGCAACAAGTTTTCCATATAATCTCATTAGGTAACTTTCCTCTTGTCTTTGGGCTGCTGCAAATGTTTGTCAGAATGCAGAGAAGTTTATCTTTAGTGTAAGCTTTGCTCCATCAAGATGAGTGGCATGAGACAAGTTAGGCATTTCTCTTTTGCCACCA